>NW_028295574.1:0-600000 GCF_964341445.2 Mesoplodon mirus
TCACCAAAGAGCAGGGGATTCTTAATATGTATCAAAGTGTATGTGGAATCTGGATGGGAATATTACATCTTTAATTTCACTAACCTCTAGCTGCAATTTAGTATTTAGCATGTCCTTTAAATCTAAATGCAGACAACAAACCACAATAATATTAGGAGTACCTGTGACTATATCCCCAGCAGATACCACAGACAATTTCCTAAGGCAGTTTTTATAGTTATCTCAAAGTATCACTAGTCTGATGTTACAATCAAATCATCATTACCTTTTTTGTTTTATCTAATAGACTATATCTATTTTAGAATGGTTTTAGATATACAGAAAAATTAAGGGGATAATACAGAGTTCTTATATATCTCATTCCCAATTTCCTCGATTATTGACACCGTACACTAGTGTGGTACCTTTTTTACAATTAACGAGCCAATATTAATACAATAATATTAACCAGAGTCTGTACTTTATTCAGATTTCCTTGGCTTTTGCCTAGTGTCCTTAATTCCATTTCAGGCTTCCATCCAGGACACCACATTACATTTAGTTATCAAGCCCCCTTAGGCTCCTCTGGGCTGTGGTAGTTTCTCAGGCTTTTCTTGTTTTTGATAACCTTGACAGTTTCTTTTTTAAATGTATTTATTTAATTTATTTATTTTTGGCTGTGTTGGGTGTTCGTTGCTGCGCGTGGGCTTTCTCTAGTTGCGGAAAACGGGGGCTACTCTTGGTTGCAGTGCGCAGGCCTCTCATTTCAGTGGCCTCTCTCGTTGTGGAGCACGGGCTGTAGGCACATGGGCCTCCGTAGTTGCAGCACATGGGCTCAGTAGTTGTGGTTCACGGTCTCTAGAGCGCAGGCTCAGTACTTGTGGTGCACGGGTTTAGTTGCTCCCTGGCATGTGGGATCTGCCCAGGCCAGGGCTCGAACCCGTGTCCCCTGCATTGGCAGGCGGACTCTCAACCACTGCGCCACCAGGGAAGCCCCAACCTTGACGGTTTTGAGGAGCAGTGATCAAGTGTTTTGTAGCATACCTCACTGATGTAAACTGTCCAATGCTTTTCTCATGGTAAGACTGGGATTATGGTTTATTGGGAGGACAACCAGATAAAGTGCCTTTTTTATAACATCTTATCAAGGGTACATGCTATCAACGTGATTTGCCTGTTGATGTTGACCTTGATAACCTGGCTGAGGTAGTGTCTCAGATTTCTCCACTGTAAAGTTACTCCTCCACCCCTTCCACACTACACTTGTTGGAAGGAAGTCACTATGTGAAGCACAAACCCAAAGAGTGGAGAGTTATGATCCACCTCCTTGAGGACAGAGTATGTACATAAAGTATTTGGAATTCTTCCACACAGATTTGTCTATTTTCCCCTAAACATTAATTTATTCAATTATTGATATTTATTTATATCAGTATAGACTCATGGATATCTATTTTATCCTTTGGGTTATAATCCAATACTACTTTATTTTGTTGTTTGAATTGTTCCAGCTTTGGCCATTGGGAGCGTTTGCTTTTGGTGCCTGTGCTCCTTTGACATACTCCCTTTGGGGTGTGTGAGTTTGTGTGTGTCTGTGTATCTGTGTTTAGCATGCATGTTTGTGTGTGTGTTTAACACTTCCTGACTTTCTGGTACCACAAGATGCTCCAGGCTCATTTTGTGTATTTCCTGCCCCAGTCCTAGAATCAGTCATTTCTCTGAGGAGCCCTGATTCCTTTTATTGGAGAGTAGTAATAGAAACCAAGATCTGGGCTCTAGATGTGCTGTTGCTAATGGGCTATTATTTGATTAGGCTCTCTTAACTGAGAGAACAAAGAAATATATATGTATACTAACCCATGTATATACACATATCAGTAAATATTTCTATATATAACTATCTATATCTATATTGAGCTGTGTATACTGATGTCTGCAACTATAATCCATTAACGCTGAGATTAGTTTAGCCTTCTCCTCTTGTTTATCTGTAAATTCATACTTCAATATTGAGAAATGTGGCTACCACCATCCACCATCTATTTATTTAATTGTTCAATTTCAGTACACATGTATCAGAGTTGTGAACCCATCTCCCCAACATCACTATTTTTAAGTATAGTAGTTAATAGAGTGTTGTATCTCATTATTTAATGAGTTTAAATACCCATTCGTTTCTATATCACAAATTTGGTTTTTAAAATAGTCTAATGACTGCACTTAAAACATAGTAACTAGTTTCTTTTGAGATTCTATGTATTATATTTTATGAATTTAAAAGTGTTATTTTAAGACTCTTTAAATGGGCTACTCCATATTGTCAAAGGGATCCACAGTAAAAAGAAGGTTAGGACCCCAACCTCACAAAGATTATTGTCAGTTTATAATGAGATGATGTGAAATTGTCTGGTGCAAATGTTGGGAGCTCATGCTTGATAAGTGTTAGCTTTGTCCACTTGGGCAGGCTTCTTTCTCCTTTAAAGTTCTAAATACCTTGGAAGAGAGAACATGCTAAACCTTATGGTTAATAATTTATAATGTAGTGGAAGGATTTGCTAGGTATCAGGGTTGGAGGTAAAGGTCCATATAAGGTTGACGGAGGATGAGTGATTCCACTGCAGAAGTTTGTACTTGATATAAATTAATATAAGTGCAAGCAATGTATTTTAAGTTCATTCTAGAGGAGTAGTTCAGAATAGCTTCACAGAGGAGAAGACCTGAGCTATCTTGGGAGATGTTTAAACAGATGAGGAGTGGAGCCGGAGTTGGGAAGGCAAAGGCAGTGTAGCCTTAGAATGCAAATGTTCACAGACATGATCTTGTGGCTTATTCACCATCCTTACCAACCTAATAAGGACACCTGCTGGTAGCTGCATCATCATCATCATCACCATCAACATCATCACCATCATGTTAATAAAGAATGGATATATTTGCCAGGTAGTCAAACAAGCTCTTTGCACGTAGCACCTAGATGTTTTCTACGATCCACCTTATGAGTTCAATCATTGTAATTATTCTCATTTTTCACATACAAAAATGAAGACTTAGAGAGATTAAGTAATTTGTTCAAATCTTGGTGTGTGCCCTCTCAACTCCATGCTCTTTACCTCTGTGCTTAACAGGCTAGGATGATTTGCCCATATTAAGGGCTCAAATATTGGTTGACAAGTATAATAATCTCATAAAAGGAAAAGTGAAGTAATCTACTTTGATGTTTATGATGCAGTTTGGTGAATGCACTTAAGTGCCAATAGATGAATAATAAAAGTTAGAAACACACAAAAATAGAGAAGAAAAATTCATATGTGTATGTCTGCTGGGAACAAAAAATCCTCCTGAATGTCTAACTTCTTAGTAAATATCAGGATATCACATACACATCATTAGGCAGCATCAATGGAGGATCCTCTGTACCCTGCAAGAGGGCACTGTTATAGATGCACAGAAAGAAAATTCATATTTCCTGTACATTTTAAATAAGGACATACTATGATCACTCTTTAAGAATGAAGTAATTTGACTTTTCAAATTTTCCTTATCAATTGGTGTATATGAATCATGTTAGGTGAAGAATTATTGGTTGATTGGACACTTTATGTTTTAATTCTTTACAGAAAACAGTAAACAAATCCTTTTAGGCTTAAAATATCACATTCAGCAAATGAGTTATTATACTGAAGAAAGTGATGAATTCAGTAAAGTGTCTGGAATCTAAAATAAGAAGTAATTGAAGGAACTGGGAATAGATGACATGAAGCAAGACCAGGAGAGAAGTAGGTGGTCGCTCTAAACGATTTTAGGAGTTGTCCTATGAAAAAGGGTTTAGACTGTCCCACACTGAAGATTTTAGACCAAGTAGACAGGTTTAGGTTGATAAAAGGATGAATATTTTGACAAGTAGGACCTTTCAACTATAAAATGGACCGACTGCATTTTAAACTCAAGAACTCCCTGTTACTGAAGTGCTTTAACAGAGGTTGAAGTTAAGCAGTTGGAAAAGTAAGAGCCTTTACAGTGAGAAAGTTCTATGATTCTATGGTTTTCAACTCATAAATTTGTGTAGTTCATCCATTTTACTCATTGTATACACTTAAGTATATTGTTCCTTGAAATGGCCATTCAAAGTTGTTTCCTGTGCCACACACTATGAATGTTAGGGTTGGTCCTGTGTAAATCTTACCCCCATTGAATTAGTATTAACCCTAAACAAGCAGCTTTGTTTCATAAGGAAACAAAAAAAGAGGTTCAGAAATGTCCAAACTAAGTTTTTATAAAACTGTGTTATCAAATCTAATTTATCAAAAAACTTCAAACAGGGGCTTCCCTGGTGGCACAGTGGTTGAGAGTCCACCTGCTGATGCAGGGGACACGGGTTCGTGCCCCAGTCCAGGAAGATCCCACATGCCATGAAGCGGCTGGGCCCGTGAGCCACGGCCGCTGAGCCTGCGCCTCCGGAGCCTGTGCTCCACAACGGGAGAGGCCACAATGGTGAGAGGCCCGCGTACCACAAAAAAATAAAAATAAATGGAAGATGCAGACCTGTATGCTTCAGGATTTTCTCACCAAAGCCCCACACAATTTCTTTACTATTCCAGCCAAGTATGGCCTAGCCCTACCCTCATCCCTGTTTTTCTTGGTTTAGTAATAAAGAAAGAGATGGGAATAAAGAAGAGATATCAGGTAGAAAGATATAAAATAGTGGGGAAAATAATATAAGTGAAGTCAAGTACCACCATCATTTACTAGAAGTGAACTTTCAGCACCAGTATTAATATTTTTTCCTGTTATATCTGTAAATGATAATAACTAATATGTACATAACAATTTTCAATTTAAACAAATCTCATTTTCATAACTAACTACTTCGCAACAAGTAACATGCTAAGGCAACATCAATAGATGAAAAACGGTAGTCCCTGGCCCCAAGGAATGTTGCCCAGGAGAACACAGATATATGTAAACAACACAATCACAATACAGTGTAGTGAGTGCAACAATCAGGCATGCAGAAGTGCAAGGGTAGCAAAAAGGAGCATGTGATCACAACACTAAAAAGAAGACTGCACAAAAGACATAATATGTAAACTGAGGTTTGAAAAATGAAGTGGGTTTCCCAGGTGCCCCATAGGGAGAAAGGAATTCTTGGAGGAGGGAAAAGCATAAATGAAGACAGTGAATTGTTCATATAATCCAGAAGTGAAGTAGGCAATGGCAGGAGAAATGATTGGACACAGGCGTCATGAATACTTGCATGTCTGCATTTTAGCAAGTCCATTCTAAAGGAAACTTTGAGGATCAACTCGGGGGTGGGGGGCCGCGGAGGGGACAGAACTAGTCATTGTTGCCAGAAACACGGGAACCACTTTCTACCAACCCACCAAAATAACGACTTCAAAGGCAACATGTTATCACAGAAAAGGTTTGTTTTTTTGTTTGTTTGTTTTTAGTTCATTAGGTCTCACTTAAAATTCTGATTCCACAATGCACTTGCTTTGGGATCTTGAACAACACTCATAACCTCTGCAAGTTTCAGTGTAGTAAGTTTATGTGATTACCTTCATCTGTAATATCCCTGTGTTGCAATCTTAATGGAAACTCAAGTTCAGGTCAAAGACAAGTTTCTCTGTGACCTCTCCTCTGAATTGATTCAAAAGCCGTCTCGCCCGTCCTCATTTGGCTTCTCTTATGGAATCTCATAAAAACTTCTATGACCTCTTTCGGGTTTTTTTGTTGTTGTTGTTGTCTGTTTGTTTGTTTTTTAATTTAAGTATAGTTGATTTACAATGTTGTGTTACTTTCAGGTGTACAGCACAGTGATTCCTTTTTCACATTCTTTTCCCTTATAAGTTATTACAAAATATTGAGTAGAGTTCCCTGTGCCAATAAGGAGATCCTTGTTGTATCTATTCTATGCCTTATTTGAATGACCGTAGCACTCGTTGTCTGTATCATTTTTATGTCTCTGGTTGCTTTGTGACTGAAAATGAAAAATGTATATTTGTTCATTTCCTTCCTTAAAAATGTGTTCATTTATGTATTTCATATTTATTGACTACATCTTAGACACCGTGTTAACTGCTGGTTCTAGATGTTAGTAAAATATAGACCTTCCTGCTCAAAAGGTCACAGTATTTGTGGGAAAACGAAAAAATGAACAACCTATATCTCAAAGAGCTTTGTACTTCCCAAAGAGAACACACCTAGTAGGTACAATAAATACATGTATCATACATAAATGTATAAATAGTTAATGGGATTAAAAACTAGAGATAACTGCTTTTCGATTCTGAGGAAATGATGATTATATTTCACCAGGAGCTCAATACCACTCTGAGAATGCGGGCTTAACCCCCGTCCTGACTCACTGCATTGCTTTTCTGTATAAAAATACACAAGTCTGTATATGCACTCTAGAAAAAGGCTTATCTGGCATGAATTTCAGAGAGCAAGAGGAAAACTTCAAGAAGTTCAGAGAAGCATCCAGAAGCTCAGATGATTGGCACTAATACAACTTGCTTGACAGGAAAATTGAGCTGTAAATCTCACAAAATTAGATGATCTTTGAAGAATTTCAAAACCTCCTGCTATTAATTGGAAATCCTAGAAGAACCGCTTTTTTTAAAGCATACTGATAATATGCTTTACAGCTTAATATTCAGAAGGCTATGTTTTGGCTAAGTGAGCTTCAGGAAAGAAGGAAACTTGTGGTTCAGTTCCATCTACTCTGCAACCTCTGGTCAAGACATCTACTTCTTTGCTCAGCCATCTTATCATCTGTAAAATGGAGGCAACTCTAAGAAAACATAGTTACAGAGATGTGGCACAGTTTCATGTGTCATTGTCTTCATTTGTTTCAGAAAACCAGTAACATCTAAGCTACTACTGCAAAGAGTGCAATGTTACTTGGGGTCATCTAGTGCAGCTCTGTCAAAGTAAAGAAAAGGAAAGGGGCCTAGAATAACTATAATTTTCCCAAGAGGACACTATTATTTTATGGTAACTCTGGGACAAGAACCCTGATCTCTTTGATGCCATTCCATTGTTCTTTCGTTGGGTTCTGAACAACCCAGAGAAAGAAAGAGAAATGAAACTCCTATGTGCTGTGTCACTGGTACAGGACGTGGCAAGATTGGAATTGGAGCACTACATATTAACAGGTATTTGGGGAATTCTTCAAACTAATTAAGATATATACCAGGTCCATAAAAAACAGTATGTTTTCTGAAGATGATTCTGTGGCATGAACAGAACTGGTAACTGAAGGTGTCTGTGTGCTGCAGTTCCAAACAGCATGGATGAATGCTTGTTTTCTGGCACCTTGAAGACTCCATCCCAACATACACATTAAAATAAAATTAACATTTCAACTGGGTCATATTTAATTATGCATGCTCTTGTAAGTCAGCAAAATATTCCATATATCATTTAAGTTGTCACTCACTTTCTTTTTTTTTTTTTTTTGCAGTACACGGGCCTCTCACTGTTGTGGCCTCTCCCGTTGCGGAGCAGAGGCTCTGGACGCGCAGGCTCAGTGGCCATGGCTCACGGGCCCAGCCACTCCGCGGCATGTGGGATCTTCCCGGTCCGGGGCACGAATCTGTGTCCCCTGCATCGGCAGGCAGACTCACAACCACTGCGCCACCAGGGAAGCCCCATATCTGATTTTCGTATTAGGACTCTTCTAATTTTTTATATATATTGGAAAATAACTGATGTCCTTCTAAGGTGTATATCTTTGATTATGTTTTCTATTTTCATAAAGCTTCTTGTATTCTCTACTCAAAACAGGAGTAAATAATGGCTGCATATAACTAATCATAATCAGCCATTTTGTCCAGATTTTTAGATGTGTTGGTATAAAGCTACCATAGTATTCTTTTGTAATTAAAAAAAAATTCTCTCTGTTTTATAGCTAGTCCCATCTCTATCATATTTGCCAAATATGGCTTATTTTATTGGTGTTTGTAAAGAGCAAGCTTTTGGTTTTCTTTGTCACGTTTACTGCTTTTCTTCTCTATTTTTGACTTTTCTCTTGATTAATTTTGTCCTTCCACTCTTTGGCATTTACCTTGTTCTTTTTCTATGTCTACTGTCCTTTCCTGTAGCTTCAAGAGCCATTTTCCAAAACTCAACGAGCTCTGCCGGCTGTGTCATGGCCACTTCATCATATGCCATTAAAACTTAATCTCATACACTGGGTGAAGACTCGGCAGTCTTATTTTGCTTTCAAAATTGTTCTATAGCCTTGGATCCTTCTTCTTCTCCTAAATTAGCACTATCATCAGGGAAAATTCTAGTGGGCCTAGAATTCTAGGCTTCCTTTCCTGCAGTTTCATAATCAAAGAAAAAAACATTTCCACCCTTTTTTTGATGTTGATCGAAAATTTAGCAACACTTCTTTGCACTGTATTCAAATCCCCAAATATAAGCAAGCCTTCATGCACACAGGCTCACTGAAATGTCATAACTTTAAACTATGTATGACCTTGAACAATGACCTTTCCAAATACTCCACACTCTTTCTAGGTGTTCAGACTTTTTCATTCCTACAACATCTTTTACATATGGTCGATTTGTGTCATAAGTTCTTCCTCACTCCCACTTCTGAGTATATATCCGAAGGAAATATCATCATAATTTGAAGAGATATCTGTACTCCCATGTTTATTGTAGCATTATGCACAAGAGCCAAGGTATGGAAACCACCTAAGTGTCCATAGTAGATTAATGGAGAAAGGAAATATGGTATATATATAGAATAGAATATTATTCAACCTTAAAAAAGAAGAAAATCCTATCATTTAAGTCAACATGGATAAAACTGGAGGCCACGATGCTAAGTGAAATAAGACAAAGACAAATAGTGCATGATGTCACTTATATGTGGACTCTAAAAAAATAATGAAATAAATCAACTCTTCCCTCCTTGGACATTTTCCTCAGCAGAATCTAGCAGCCTCTACTATGAGTCTTATCTCTTTTCTTTTTATTGTTTGTACCAGATCACAACCCCAGGGAACCTATGTATTTACTGATGTATATCTACATTACAGTTTACCATTGTTCTTTTCCTTTGTAATTCATTCCTTCCACTTCTGGCCTCAGAACCTCATTTTTACTTTGGAGAAGTCCTTGTGATTCAGGTAGGTTGTGTGTCTCCTTCCTAGGCTGTGTGACTTGGGGCTGGCTAGACACAGTGTTTCACATATACTCTACATGTCTTAAGTACTTATTTCTCTGTTTTCCATCATTTTCCCTCCAAATTTTTGTGTAGTTATTTTTTAATTGACATTTGTATTCCTTTCTTTTGTTTGACTAAGGTACTGTTCAACCAATCTTCTGAGTGCTTAATTTCAACATTTTTAATTCTAGAAGTTTCTTTTGGTTGCATTTCACAGATAATTTTTGCTTAAATTGTACATGTTGCCCTTCTTTTAATACATTAATCATAATTTTAAATAATAGTTTCATTGAGATATAATTTACTTTCCATATTATTTAAAGTGTACAATTTAATGTGTTATGCATCTACCACCACAATCAATTTTAGAACTTTCATCCACCCACCAAAAGAAAAAGAATCTATTATAGGTCACTCACTCCCCCATTTCTCCAAACCCTAGGCAGCCACTAATATACTTTGTCTCTACAGATTTGTCTAGACTGGACATTGCATACAAATGGAATCATACAATTACTTAGCATGTTTTCAAGGTTCATCCATGTTGTAGCATGCATCAGTACTTGATGTCTTTTTATGGCTGAATAATATTCCATGGTGTGGATATTACTATGTTTCATTTATCCATTCACAGTAAATGGCCATTTGGTTATTTCCACTTTGGGGCTCTTATGAATAATGCTGCTGTGGTTGGATTTACGTGCAAGTTATGTATGCAGGTCTAGATTTGTTTTTTAAATTAACAGACTATTTCAGAGCAGTTTCTGGTTTACAGAAAAGTTAAGCAGAAAGGACAGAGTTCTCGTACCTCCTTAGCTCTCTACCCAGTTTCCCCTATTATTAGCATCTTACATTAGCGTAAGATGTTTGTTATAGTTAATGAACCCATATTGATACATTATTACTAACTAATGTCCATGGTTTACATTAGACTTCACTCTTTGTTTTGTACATTATATGATTTTTGATAAATGTGCAATAACCTGTATCCACCATTACAGAACCATACACAGGAAGTCTCTTTGCCTTTAAAATTCCGCGCTTCACCCATCCTTTTCTCCCTCCCGGCAACCTCTGGCAACCATTGATCTTTTGACTGTCTCCACACTTTGGCCTTTTCCTAAATTTCATATAGCTGCAATCATATAATATGCATGTAGCCTTTGCAGATTGGCTTTTTTTCACTTAGCAATATGCATTTAAGCTTCTTCCATGTCTTTTCATGGCTTCATAGCATTTTCTCTTTATTGCTCAATGCTATTCCTTTGTACCGATATACCATAGTTTGTTTATCCATTCACCTATTGAAAAACATCTTGGTTGATGTCAAGTTTTGGCAATTATGAAAGAAACTGTTATAAACATCCATGTGCAGGTTTTTATGCGGACATAACTTTTCAGTTCCTGTGGGTAAATACCAAAGAACATGATTACTTGATCACTGTATGGTAAAAGTATGTTTAGTTTTGTAAGAAACTGCCAAGTACCCTGCTAGCAGCAAATGAGAATTTCAGTTGTTCTGCATCATCAACAACTTTGGTATTTCATTATTTGGATTTTAGCTATTTGAATAGGTGTGTAGTGGTATCTCGTTATTCTAATTTAAAATTCCCTGATGACATGGAATGTGTAGCATCTTTTCATATGCTTATTTGCCATGTGTCTATTTTCTTTGTTTAATCATAGTTGTTTTCTTTTGTTTTTTACCCAATGCCTACTCACTCTTGTCCTCCTGTGTCTATTTATATTGTCTTTTTTCTTTCTTTCTTTCTTTCTTTTTTGAGCTTTTGATCATTTAGTCTTTTTCCTGGTATGTCCAATTATTTTTTTCTATTAAAATTGGGCTTAACTTATTTTAGGAAATTATAAAGATACCTCCACATTCTGGATGTTGTTATTGTTCTCTTGAAAAGATTTCCTTTTGCCCATGGCAGACAGTTACTATAGGGACTGGAAACCTTAGTCCATTCTCAGTTTGAGCTCATTAAAAGCCTTTTTTTCTGTCTGTGTGAAGGGTGCTCTATTTCTGTCTTGTCCTTCCACTACGGGTGTTTCCCTTTGGGATTAACCGTGTGAAAGTTTGGATTCTCCCTATTCCCAACTACCCTTGTATTTGTTAGGCTTTAAATGTAATGGTTCCCGCAGCCCTGTGAGACTAAGGATACGTGTAGCTTGTCATTCCATTAGTTGTTGCCTTTAGCTTGAGCTCTTGCCGTTTGGATTCTGTGGTTACAGTCTTTTGAACTCCTTGGCTTTTCAGCTCCTAGGCTGTAACATTTGAATCAGCAAATGCCCCAAGGAGAAAAGCTGCACCAAATGTCAAGCTTGCATCTGTGTTTCCCTTCTCTCCATAACTTGGCCCACATGTCTTGGTGTCTCTCTAACATTCGGATGCTGGCGAACAGATGTTTTCTTACTGTATCCAGGTTTTCTAAAATTTCTTTAGACCTCACCTGATCTTATGTTATTATTGAAGTATCATCTCAATTAGCCCTAGGAAGAAAGTTTACAATTTTATGTTTTTTTTAAATTTTCTATATAACCTCAGTTTCTGTAGAGACCTTTTACCTGATAGTTCAGTCTAGTTCCTGTGTTACCAGTAAGATGGAGATAGGTGGAGGCTAAGAATATTGGGCGGGAAATCACTGATGAATGATATGTCTCGTTCTTTTGTTTTTCCTCTCCTTATTTACTCTGGCAGCCTACATTTGCCCTTCTTGATTTGACCCAGTTGCCCAGATAAGCAACCCACTCTGGCAAAGACATGACTTTACTCTCATAAATGTCTGCATGTTAGGATAAGTTAGATGATGAACACCATGCCAAAGTTCTTTCTGTGACCAGTCAGAATGGCCATCATCAAAAAATCTACAAACAATAAATGCTGGAGAGGGTGTGGAGAAAAGGGAACCCTCTTGCACTGTTGGTGGGAATGTACATTGATACAGCCACTATTGAGTACAGTATGGAGGTTCCCTAAAAAACTAAAAATAGAACTACTGTACGACCCAGCAATCCCACTACTGGGCATATACCCTAATAAAACCATAATTCGAAAAGAGACATGTACCACCATGTTCATTGTGGCAGTATTTACAATCGCCAGGACATGGAAACAACCTAAGTGTCCATCGACAGATGAATGATAAAGAAGATGTGGCACATATATACAGTAGAATATTACTCAGCCATAAAAATAAATGAAATTGAGTTATTTGCAGTGAGGTGGATGGACCTAGAGACTGTCATACAGAGTGAAGTAAGTCAGAAAGAGAAAAACAAATACCGTATGCTAACACAGATATATGGAATCTGAAAAAAAATTTCTTCTGAAGAACCTAGGGGCAGGACAGGAATAAAGACGCAGACATAGAGAATGGACTTGAGGACACGGGGAGGGGGAAGGGTAAGGTGGGATGAAGTGACAGAGTAGCTTGGACATATATACACTCCCAAATGTAAAACACAAACTAGTGGGAGGCAGCCACATAGCACAGGGAGATCAGCTCGGTGCTTTGTGACCACCTAGAGGGGTGGGGTAGGGAGGGTGGGAGGGAGACACAAGAGGGAGGAGATATGGGGATATATGTATATGTATAGCTGATTCACTTTGTTATAAAGCAGAAACTAACACAGCATTGTAAAGCAATTCTACTCCAATAAAGATGTTAAAAAAACAAAAAGTTAGAGAGTAAAAAAATTCAAAAGAATTGGCCACACTCCTCCAATAGATTCTCTAACATTTAGCAGAACAGAATTCACACTGAATCTGGTTTATGAGTAAAAGACAAGTCAACTTTAAAGTGGATCAGAGATGACAACATTTCTTTTCCATGTGGCTGCTTTGGAGCCATATTTCTGCTGACCACTCAAAACCTTCCTCTTGAGTATTCTGTGATATATTAGAACCAGGAATAAGGGGTGTTAGTGCTGGAAGGGTCAGCCAGTGGTCTGCGATTTAATTCACATATCCTTTCTGCACCAGACTCTTTAAGATCATTGAGTTATCCTAAGAATTTTGAAGCTGTAGAATTCACGACAGTACATTACAATATGCCAATATTACTATTCTCCTGCTCTGACATTCTCCACTGATGGACAGATGAAGGAGAAGAAGGGCCGTCAGCAGTAACTGAGAGTAAATGAAACTGGAATATTATAATTCAGTATCATTTGAGTGACTGAATTGGCTGGCAGAGTGTTCTCCAGTTAAGGGTGAGGGAAGATTAATTCTGCACATGACACCACTACTGTATTTATACAAGTCTACTGGGACAGTTGTTTGCCTTGATTTGTTTTCTTCATTCATTTCAGTCAGACAACTGTGTTGACTGATTTTCCTTTTTGATGTATGAAATGACTGTTTGACTGAATTTACCATTTACTTTACACTAGTGCACTGGAAAAATGATACATTCGTCAAATTGGATTGGCAGGTATGAAAATGTTTACCCCAGAACTAGACAGAAATATAATATTGCCTTCTACAGAAATGTAAGTCATATGCCCTGGATTTTGGGGAAATGTTCCAACTTTAACTATTTTGCCAAATTTCAAAAATGTAGGGTAACTGATCCCTTAGTAAAAATAAGAAGATCTGTGAAGTCCAGATAAAAATAGTTTGGTGTGACTCTGACAATCACATAACACAAAAGAAAAAAAGTATTATGAGATAAATTTTAGTGATTTTCATACTTATTAAGAGGTGTTTCTATGTTAAACTTTTGAGTCTTATTCTAGAAGTTCTGTAGGAACAAACACTTCAAATATATTCATAGAAAACCCTCTTTATTTATAATTCCATTCTTCCAATATTTATAGTTACTATGACAGGCCATTTCTCCACATCCCATCCCATGATTCTCGGCTCCTATTGAACATTTGGAAATTGGTGGCATGAGCAGGAAAGTGAAGCAGTTTTTGAGAGTACTGAATAATGCTGATTTTATAAAGACTGCTTTCTTCCATTGTTGACAAACTTATTATGGTACCGATGGTTGGATACTACTCTTAGAGATGAAAAAGGTCTTAAGGAATCTTCCATATTCCATTCACCAATCTGTGTTCTTGTTCAAAGCAAAATTAATTCCTTTCAAAATTAACATATTAGCTTAATAATAATTTTTAATCTTAAAATAATCTATCTGTGAGAATGGGAATTTTTGGTGGGAAAAAGTGACAGAAGATGGGACGAAAAGAGAGTTCATAGAAAGACAAAACAGCATTTTTTAAATGGTGGGTACGAACTTCTGTTTCCAACTATATCAGTTTACCTTAGGAAAACATACTAGAAAGGCCAGATAAATCATAAGCAACATTTGACTGTGAGCGTTAGAAAGCTACTGAGGTAGCCATGACCTAGAAAAGTAAAATAGAGAAAGAAACTCACTGAAGTGAGAACAATATTCTGCACATGCTTTTCTAGCCCAGTCATTTAGAAACTACTGATGAAGAGCAAAAGGCTGAGAAACCAAATGTGGCTCCTAAGAGGTAGAAAAGCCAGTAGATCTTAGGACAATGTCATAGGACTAAGGAAACCAGAATTGGAATTGAGAAATAACAAGGCAGCTAGAATTTTAAGGACCAAAATCACAGAGAGAGTAAAGATTCAGAGAACGGAGCTGGATTCAGCAACAGTGTTCCCTTGCAGTGTTCCCTTTCCATGTATAATAGGTAGACAAGGCAAGATGCTAAGAAGTCAAACAAAAGCTAACTGAAGTCAAAGCAAAGACTTAGTTGGTTCATAATGCTGAAGAGACAAAATTGGGGTTCAGAACCTATGAAAGATTTGTGGCCCAATGGTAAACTAATGATATGAATTAGGACATTGAAATCTCTACATGTGTGTGTGTGTGTGTGTCTGTGTTTGTGTGTGTGTGTGTGTGTGTGTGTGTGTTAGGAAGGTTGAGGCAACATCTACATTGAACCTTATAAAGAAGGAAAATGAGTATGAAGTTGGTCCAGTGACTGAGGTGATCTTCCCCTCTGCTCCCTACCTAGGAATAGGAAATTCTCTCCTCAAGAAAATACAGTTGACCCTTGAACAATGTAGGGGTTAGAGACACTGACTCCCTGTGCAGTCAAAAATCCACATATAACTTTATGGCCGGCCCTTCTTATCTGTGGTTCTGAATCTGAGGATTCAACCAACCACACATCATGTAGTACTGTATTACTTATTGAAAAAAAATCCATGTATAAGTGCATCTGTGCAGTTCAAACCCAGGTTGTTCAAAGGGCAACTGTAATGTCATTCAGATTCTATACAACTTGTCATATCCCAAGTCTGGTTTTCGCTGAAGAGCCACCAAGACTACCAAGTAAAGGAGAATTAGAATAAAAAAAAAACAGAATCAGAATCATAGATGACCTAAACATTAAAGTTCATACATATTTTGGTAAATATTATCAAGTTCAAGAAAATAGATGACAAGGTGGAGAACTTGACGACAAGAAATTATAAACTGATTGAAGTAGAACTGATAGAATTAAAAACTATACGAAATTTAAAACTCGGTACTGGATTGGACACAGGTAAAGAGAGGTAAGTGAACTGGAAGATAGAGTAGTAACAATATTAAGACTAAGGCATGGGAAACGAAAAGAATAAAAAGTAGACAAAAGCGCATTTGAGACACATGGGCCACAGTAAATATTTTTTATCATATGTGTAAACTGGAGTCCAAGGAAAAAATGAGAGAGAGATTGGGATGAAAACAATATTTCAGAAATATTAACAGCTGAGAGTTCTCTAAAACTAAAAAGAATATATGGAGCCATAAATTCAATAAGCATTAAAAAATGCAACAAGAAAAAATCCAAAGAAAACCACACCTGAGATCACCACAGTACAATTCATGAATAGCAAAGAAAAACATGACATCTTAAAAGCTGCCCGACGAAAAAGAGAGAGATTACTTTCAAAGGAACAATAGGATTAAGATTACAGCTTTCTTCTCAATGAAACTGACTGGATACTAGAAAATAATGGAATAACATTTTTAAGTGCTACAGAAAAGAACTGCCAGTTGGGAATTCTAGAGGCAGAGAAAATGTTGTTTGGAAGGAAAGATGAAATAAGGAAATTTGCAGACAAACAAAATTTAGAAAACATGTTCTCATCAGAACTGACTGAATTAAATTATACAGGAGACCCGCAGGCTGAAGGAAGATTATCATAGACGAAAATAAGGACTTTATAAAGAATTATGTATAACAGAAGGAATAAATAAGTGGATAAACCTAAATAAAATCTAACAGCACAAAAAAGTAATAATAAAATATATCAAAAATTAAAATGCATTAAAACAAATGGAAGAGAAAAAGTAGTAAAAGATATTTAAGATCTCAGCATTGCTTGAGAAGCAGTAAAAGAGCTAATAAGTCATGGTACATGTGTAACTGCTACTTATGTAAAAATAACAAGCTAACACAAGGGAAAATGGAATTTGAAGAAATCTAAAAGGAAGAAAGAAGAGCAAAAGGAACATAACAAGGTGGGACAGAGAGTAAACGAGGAGTAAACGGTCTACAAGAAAATACCTTAACTGTAAATACTCAAATTAAAGGACAAGGATTATTAAAACAAAAAACGTAATTCTATGCCACCTACAAGAGACAAGAGTCAGATTGAAAATTAAAGGATTCAAAAATTATGTCCTAACAACAATAAGTAAAATTGAAGAAGATTTTTTAATGTTAACATAAATTTGAAAGCAAAAAGTATCACTGGCGATAAGGCAGGATAATAAAACCCACTGTTACTTTACAAGCAATATATTATAAATCTAAACTTCAATGCAATAGATGAAGGGAAATTCCAAAAAACCAAGTAGAAATAGAAAAATCTAAATTACCTAGATCAGTAACATAGAACCACAACAACAAATCAGCAGATTAGAGAAGATTTGAATACCAACATTAAAAACTTTGGCCTAAATTTACATAAAACACTGCAACAACAATGATGGAATATATATATTATGCAGAAAATTTTAGGTGCACATGGCACATTTATAAAATTGACTATATTCCAGTTATAAAACAAGACTCCGAATAAGCAAGAAATTTAAAAATATATAACCAATATTTTACCAAATAGTTGGATATTAAAAACATACTTCTGATCATTATGTAAGTCAAAGATAAAGTCACAATGGGAATTAGAATTTTATTAATTGAATGATAATGAAAATATGCCATAACCAAACCTGTGGATTGCAAATAAAGCTGTGGCCACAGAGAAGTTTATGTATTCAAATTATATTTTCTAAATGTAAAAGGGAAAGGAATAAAGCAACTAGAAGATAACCTATCACCCTGAGGTAGTCAGCTCCTGAACTGTACCTGGTGGGGAAGGCAGGGCAGAACTTCAGGAGGCCAGCTGAGAGCACGGTGAACGCCACGTCAGGAGCAGTCTCCAAGAAAGAGCATTTAATATACAAAGGGATGACTGAAATATTTTTAAGAGCTAGCACCCTGACTCCTCTTAAGGATGACTTAACTTTGCTGGGGAAAAAACAAGAAGTGCTCGATGTAGAAGGTGAATAGCTTTACAATTCCCAGGAGAATCTTGGTACCAGGACCACACAATGAAGAACTTGGAGTCCCCGTGGCTAATCCAGCAGAGAGAAAAGGAGAAACAGAGATGCGAGAGAAAATAAAGGGAACTCTTGGTGCAATTTGGTGCTGCTGCAGGCCCAAGTCCAGGTATGTGCTCTCTAGCTCCCCATCTTAAATAAAAGGCACCATGTTCCTCAGTCTTTCAGGTACTTAGAATTTCTCTTTAGAACCTCAAAATGGGGTCAGGTTTCCTGTCTGCATTGCTACAGTCCAAAATAGAGGCAGGATATTTGAAATAGTTCTCCATCTGGCAGAGGAGGCCTTGAAGCTGTGAGCCACTCACTGCAAACCAGCAGGGCATGAAGGATTCTTGAGCAGATCTGAAGCTACTGGGAGAACTTTCAGGAGTTAAATCCCATAGTAAATACTGTACCTTCACTGGCCCCTTCTCCCTCTCTGTCCAGTCTTCCTCCACTCCCATGGGGGCCCAAAGGGGTTAACTGAGCACTCTTTGACTTGTACTTGGTGGTCCCAGAACTTGACTTGGGCTTGGAGACTTCCATGAAAAGTCTGCCTTCCACCTGCTGGCTTGGGTTTCTTGGTCTCTCTGCTCCAGGCTAATCCCTTCAACCTGCTTTTTCCATTTCTGCCAATAAGCCCCCTCTCCAGACCTTCCTAATGCTCTTCTGGGGCGGGAGGAGACTTACTGAGGGCAATGTTTATTTCTAGAGGGAGAGGTGACCACATGACCTCACAGTGGTCATCCCCTTGATTACTCAGTTTCTGTCTAGATTAGTCGTGGGTGTCTGTGCACCCCAGCCTCACCCCCAGGAGGCTTTAGATCACTGTCCTTATCTCAGCCCTGAGCCTCTCTGTATCCTCCTTCCCTCTCTCTCCTTACCCATCTTTACCCACAGACTCGCAGACTTTCTGGACCTCTGAGGATGACAAGCACTTCACAGAACCTCTGCTACAGAGCCAAACATACTGAAATGACTCTTTACAAAGCTATTGAAACAACAGAAAAAGAATACATGAGGATTGTTTCTCCTGAGGGTTCAATTACCTAGGGGGCCTTTAGTAAACTTTGATTGATAAATCTAACCTTTCCTTCCTTGGCAATAGTTGATCACACTGTGAGGAAAACAAGTTAGAGAAAGGAAAAATAATATTTGGATTTCAAGGAAATAATAAAGATGCAGGGACTATCTTTGACTTTTGCAAGCTGAGAAGAGGTTTACATTTTGATTATTTGATGGCAGGAATCCCTTTTAAAACAGGGCCAGTCTCCATGATGCATTGAAAAATCAACCTTTTCAAATAGAGCCATAACCCCCACAAGATTTCCTGATTTCTCTGGGGTCAGATAAACCATCACATTTCACAGTGGTGCCCTGTATATGAAAGTGATAAACATAATCTGGAAGCACAGCAGTGGCTAAAAATATGGAGCTGGAAGGCATTCATTGAAATGATTTTTTGCTTTTAATTCATTGCATAAAATGCTAATGTCCAAATTCAGGCAGGTAGATCTTACTAACCATCAAGAGCTTCAACCCTGCTAACAGCTAAGTGTGCACTTTTAAACCCTACTTTGACTGCTCCAGAAACTTACTGGGTTTCTTTAATGCCTCTGTTACTATTTCCTTTGTGTCATTTTGCTTTTCTTTAAAAACATAGCTGTGTGACCTTGGGGAAGTTATATCATTTCCTTGAGACTTGGTTGCCTTCTCTGTGAATATCTGGGTATAATTTTAGTATTGCTCAATAGAATTTTTGGTGATAATGAAAATATTCTATATCTGTACTATGCAAAGCAGTATTCAATAGCTACATGGAGCTAATAAACATCTTTGAAATATGGCAAATGCAACTGAGGAACTGAATTTTTAACCTTATTTTAAAATTTGTTTCCATATAAATAATGCCACGTGGCTAGCATCTGTTGACAGTACAGATCTACATAATATTTTAAGAACACTCTCCACTCAAAAACTCTGCCATTCATTAAGTCAACCTAAATAATTTTGCCCTCTGGCAAACAGAAAATAATTTATGCTTCCTTTGAAATTATCTGTCAAGACCTTTATCAGTTAGGGGACATTATATTCTTAAAATTGACTTTGCTTTATGAAACTTTAATAATGTTGGAGTTCTCTGCCCTTGGTACCACCTTTGTGATGATGGGAAATACTGTGGATGATCAAGGACTATTTCAAGAGATCATGGAGAGAAACCGTCTGGATTCAATTTCATTATGAGGATGTCAAAATGTTAAACTACTTACAATAAAACCCATACTGTTTTTATGCTAAGTTATATTCTACATGTAGCTGGAAAAATGTTAAAAATATTTTTAAAGAACTACACATCTGGGCTTCCCTGGTCGTGCAGTGGTTGAGAGTCTGCCTGCCGATGCAGGGGACACTGGTTCGTGCCCCGGTCCGGGAAGATCCCACATGCCGTGGAGTGGCTGGACCCATGAGCCATGGCCCTGGGCCTGCGTGTCCGAGCCTGTGCTCCACAACGGGAGAGGCCACAACAGTGAGAGGCCTGCGTACCACCAAAAAAAAAAAAAAAATTAGAAGTATCTGAAATAAGCCTAAATTCAGAGTTAATCAGATTGGCCTGCTTTCTCAGGGGGACTGGAATTCACTGCTCTTTCCCCTCAACTCCCTGATGTCAGTGGCACTTTCCACAGATGAGGTGGCCTTCTCTGCCTACTGCAGAAGTTCAGTTCCCCCAGGCCCACTCCCTGTCTCAATCCCACCCTCGAGGCCAGGTGCCACCCTTCCCAGAACATTCGTGGTCTCATTTCAGTTTTTGACCTGCTCAGATTGAGTCCCTGTAGACTCTTTCTCAGCTTGAAACCTGATCTTCAACCCCTTTCCCTGACCTCGATGGTTACTTTCCTACTTTAGGTCTCAGGTGCTTTAGCTATAAAATGATATAGTTGCCCTTAATTCTAAAGTCTTCTTTCTAAAGCTCTACAATGTGGTGGCTCCTTGAAAATGTTTCTCTTTGCTGGTTTTAATTTTGTAGAGAATTAAAACCACAGCTACTCTAAAAGACAGTATGTTACATTGGATAAGGAAAGTGTGTTTTTGTAGTTAGATTAACAGGGATGGAAGACGACTTAGTATGTTTTAAGATACTCATGATCCATTCTCGTGAGAGTCAGGGGAAGAAGGGGAAGGGAGTTAATAAAATACCAAACCATTTTGACAAATTAAGTTAACCAAGATGTAGCTGATTAGTTACTACTTGAATAAGCCACACATATCCAATTCAAGTTTTCCTTTATTTTTCTAAGGAGGGATCCCAGTGAACTGAGTCCCATGTTCAGGAACTCCACGTTCAATGGCTTAGTCTTTAAAAACTGTTATGTTGCTGGAAGAAGAAATATTTCCCATCAAGTCCTAATTGATGTTTAGCTATCACGCACATTTGAAATAAATTTATTACTTTGTCTGATCTCAGTGTAATACATTCCAAAGGGGCAAAGAGCACACGAAAATTTATGGAGTCTCCATCTTCTACACTAAAGTGTGCAATAAATTACATAATATTGGGCCGTGAAATTCACACGCCATAGAAACCACACCATTAGCAATGTATACAGTGGTAAACAGCAGGTAATGATAATCATATAAAACAAAATAGACTGTGTGTGTTGGCACTGCTGCCAATAAAGCAATCATTAAATGCATTCATATGCATCTACGCTAGGTAAGCTCTTTGAGGGCAATTGCTATGAATTCTACATACCTGTTAGGATATTATATAGAGCCCAGTTTCTATGGCCTTTATTCAGAGAGGCTGAGAAACGGTTACTGTGGGTAAATTCAGACCCTTTCTCAATATAGAATTTGGTCAACATGCATTCTGAACAGCAAAATTTCACACTGCTTTCAATTTTCCTACAGTACTTGCCACCTCAACAAATGCAGGATTAAGTATAATGGATTATAAGAAGTTAGAAAGGAAAGATGGAAGAAAAGAAGGAAGGTAGAAAAAAGTTGCGTATGGAGTACATCAACATTTACGTAAAGAGTGGACCTAAAACTAACCTGAGGTTACCCTAAACTATTAGCATATGATATAGAAGCGTAAGTGAAAAAATAAAAAAAAAACCAGCAAGGAAAACTCAAAGATTCTTTGTTTTTTCACTTTACTGCATATACACGTCCATCTTAAACAATCTATATGCTTATATCCAATAAGAGCATTGTTTTGCAAGGCTATTTGGGTTCTATCAGCATGTAAAGGTCGGACAACTCAACTTTAGCAGAGTTAGCCTTCAGGTGAATAATTGCTTCTTTCAGGTTGTGAGCATTTCAATTTTTCAGAAATGTTCCCCAAAAAATGAAAACTAAAAGAGTCCTAGGACAGCGTCCTTTAGAAGTTTTATAGTATCAAGGTTTTTGGAGCAAGAGTATCCTTGTCGATTATCAACAGAATGATTCCAAGCAGGTCAATTTATGCTGAGAATATTATATAACAGAACCCACTTCACCTCCATTATACTGACAATGATCTTCCTTACTTCAACCTTGTGCTTCTTAGTAAAGTTGAAAATACTGAGCCAAGAACAGACAGTGACAATGCCAGAGACTCAGATGTACCTATAGGTGCCTTCAGACAACATCAGCCACCCAGGCTAAAGTCCTGGTTTAAAACATCCCAACATGAATGAATCTCAAAAACCATATGCTGAGCAAGTGAAGCCAGATCAAAAGGGCACCTACTGTATTATCAACTTACATGGAATTCTAAACTGGGCAAAATTCATCTCTAAAGATAAAAATCAGATCCGTGGTTGCCTTGGGGTGGGAGATGGGGATACTTTTGCAAAAGCCTAGGAGGAAACTTTCTAGGGTTTTAGAATTGTTATCGATCTTATGGGGGTGGTAGTTATACAAATGTGTACATTAATTAAAAGTCATTGAACCGTTGACTAAAAATGTCTGCATTGGGGCTTCCCTGGTGGCGCAGTGGTTGAGAGTCCGCCTGCCGATGCAGGGGACGCGGGTTCGTGCCCCCGTCCGAGAGGATCCCACATGCCGCGGAGCGGCTGGGCCCGTGAGCCATGGCCGCTGGGCCTGCGCGTCCAGAGCCTGTGCTCCGCAACGGGAGAGGCCACAACAGTGAGAGGCCCGCATAATGCAAAAATAAAAAATAATAAAAATAAAAATAAAAATGTCTGCATTTTATTGTGTGTAAATGATACCTTAATAAAGTTGATTACAAAATGAACCAAAAACAAAACAAAGAAGAAGAAAAACCTCTCAAGACCTCAAAGGAAATACACTGTTTTCTTCCAGCGTACCAGATTGGAAATGAGGCACTGGTCTGTTCTACCCTCAGATTATCCCGAGGATTATCTAGTCTATTTTAAAACACTAGAGTCCCCTATCAGAAAAACTCACCCCATGTTTAATTACTTTTATTTCTTCTCTGCCTCTTCTCTCACATGGTGAAGTCATTTACGGAAGAAAACCCAGCTTTTTCCAACTTTGCATCATCACATATTCTTTCCAAAGCTACTATTTATGAAACAAAATTTGGCTACACTTTGTAAAAATCTAGTTTTTTGAGCCTGACAAATCTTAACAGTTAACCTATTGCCTCCTTTGGAATTTGGAAAAAAAAAATTATTTTGAAAATGAATAGCTGAGATTTGACATTTTTGTGTTTTGTGATTTTCTCTTCCCCTAAGAGAGAAGTGAGTAGGAATGAGAAACACATACATAAAGAAAAAACAAGTTATCTTGCTGCCTTTGCATGGTTATAATTTATAGGAGGCCCTTTTCAACAATAATCTATTATCAGAATCAATAAAAATAATCTCCATGAAGGCCAGGCCAGGATATTTGTCTCTTTTTCAGCAGATTGCAATACAAACCACATTCATGGATATGCTTCTTCATGATCTTTGTAATACTGTAACAGCTGACCATTTCCTCATGCCTCTTCACCTTAACTTAAACTTGGTTTTTCATTAATGACCCCACATTTCCTTCTCTATCACTTGGTTGTCGGCCTCTTTTCCAACTCCAACTCCAACTCGCATTTCACTCTGGAACCAAAGGAAGACTCACACCTTCCTGCTTTTTAGTGGTACCTCAAGGTCATTACCATATTGTGATCACCCTGAAGAACAGCCAGACAATTGTTATTGCAGAGCCATCTGACAGTTTGTAGCTCTAAAAATTAACTAATGACCGCATTTGTCAAAAATACCCTAGTTTAAGATTTTGGTAATATAGCAACAATAATTCCGAAGTCATTTATGACGATCAGTGTGGGAAGCACCTTCCTTTGGGAAGATCCTTTGCCATACAATACACTTACCCTGTCAGGTAATAAGGAAGCACGGCCGTGGAAATTAAACTTTTGTGGAAAGAAATACTTGGCTTCGAGAAGGCTTGAAGTTCATACATTTTTCTTGAATTAGATTCCCCATTAATTACATTATCCACAGAGAGGTAATTATCAGAATTATGTAAGCAATTAAGGAGATGCTACTCCACATTCTTTCAGCTTGTTGACCTTTCTCACTTTATTTCACGTGGCTATCTGAAACATCAGTGATTTACATGTCTTTCTTTTTTTTAAACAGATTTCTGTGTGTGTGTGTGTGTGTCCCCATGATGAAAACATCATTAAAATAAAATATCATGAATAGCCTCTTAAGAAGCAGAGTCTACTTAAAGTCCTGGAAAATGTGAAAGCACTAATATTCATGGACAACTCTACACTCTGAACGCTACTCCAAATTTTATTGATCTCTATTTTGTCTAGGAGTTTTTCAAATTTTCTACCATGATCATTTGTTAGTTTTATAATTACATAATAAAGGCATTACATCATACAATCTTTTGTTATCCATTGCAGGTTTAAAACTATTCCTTTCCTTGTCCTCAGCAGATATGTCATAGATTATTAGTACACAAGCAAAGACTTTCAACGTAACAGTACTTTATATTGAGAAGAACTATACTGAGCTATCTCTATCCTAAGACAATGCACTAGGAAAGCACTAGGAATTCTTAAGCACTAGGAATACAGAGAGAATCAAGAGGCAAGTACCTTGCCTTCGAGTATACATAATCATTATAGCAAATGCTTAAATAGCACTTAGTATATAACTCACCACAGCAGTCTTATTATACTCCTTTTAAATAGGTGAGCAGAGGAAGCCACAGGGAAGTCATAGGGTAAAGCCAGAATTTGAACCTAGGTAGACTAGTACACTGTCCACGGCTTTAACTACTATGATATATATATATATATATATATATATATATATATATATATATGCCATATATATATATATATATATATATATATATATATATATATAACTCCAAGTATTCCGAAGTTACAAAACACTTATCTACCAAAACTCAAAAAGGAGCACACAAAATTGCATAGAAAATAAACATGTAAAAGGTCATAAATAAACCACAATATAACCTGCTCCACATAATATACTGACTGCAGTGTCCTGGGCCTCTCCCATCCTTAGGTAGCTGGAAATTACAACAAAATAATACTTTTCACTTTTGGAAGCCACACTATCTCTCATACCAACCAACCAATTACTTCCTTAGAGAGAATAGGAAATTAACCTGAATATCAGAAAAAAATATATATATATAGCATTACAGATGTAGAATCTTTATTTAAAGACAATAACTTCAATAGCAGAGGGAACTTTACCATTGCAGGCATCAGATAACCTCTATATTTCTCAGATTTTATGCTAAATCATAAAATGCCATATTGTGTCGGAAGCTATTTTTTCAATAGTCCATTTTCTTAAATGGACTAGCAAAGCAGTAAATACTGAGGAACATTTTGGCTCCCAAATCCTAAAGCCATTCTGATTATGCCTGGGTCATCATGGGGACATCATCGGAACTACCAGAGGACTGGCAGAAATACCAGTGTCCTGGCCAGCTTATAAATTAGAAATTATACAGAATCCAAGTTTATTTTTTTGTTAAGTAATTCCTATGAGGTTTTTGGGATGTCAATGTAAAGTCTTTGATGTGTAATCTTTATCCATTAGATAGGGAACAATGCCAATCCCCATCATAAATACGTTCCCAATCTGACACTGAAAATCCACTGTAGGGCATAGGACCTGCAAATAGGATATGAATCACACACATCCATCCACTCATTCAGACAATCCACAAATATTCATTTTTAAGTCTACTATATGCCAATAATGTACCGGGCTCTAAGATGCTAAACCATGCTAAATGCTGAAACAGACATACTCAGTTCTGGCCCTCCTGGAACTTATGACCTACAGAAGTGCCTTCATTGTAAATGGTCAGGACTCAGCCAATGCTATTATTATCAGCAGGTGACCAAATGATAGAGCTTGCTTTCTAAACAAGCTCCACACTCTTTGCTTCCAACATTTTTGCTTTCCTTCAAGCCACATAATCCAGTGGTCAGTTTCTCCCAGTTAGTGAGGTTTGGGGAAAATGTACCCAGTGAACAATTCCTTGTGGCCTCACTCTTTCCTCACACTCTCCTCTGTGCTCTTGAGCTAAAGAGACCTGGATTCAAGTCACTTGCTCTAACCTTATTATTTTAAAATAGGGCTGCTCCTGCTTTGAGGATTTCCACGGGATCAACACAGTAGCAAAGCAGCACTGAATCAGAAGCAGGTAAATTTCAAAATGACAGCTCTAAAAATATCCACTCTCCTTTTGTTCTCCTCCTATCCCTTTGCTCTGAACACCTCTGCTGTGAGGCTTTGCCTTTACCCTTCTCTGATTACTGCTCCAAAAGGGTTTCCAAGAACCGGGAGTATTTATGGTTTCACTTGCTCCCAAGTCCTTGGTGGAAAAGGATGCTTGCTTTCTGATTCTTACTAATTCCACACTCACATTGTTAACACAAAAATCATCATTTAAAAAAAAAATTTCCTCAGCTTCATATTTCATCTGGGCCAACACTGAAAGAATATTTTCAAAGAAACAATATCCTCTCTCCTTTGCTCTTCTGAGTTTCACGTTTTTACCTCCAGTCTCATTTTCAACCCTTATTATGGGATGCATCACCAAAATAGAAGAAAGTTCTTTCTGCTTTCCCTGTACCAGCCAATTATTCTACTTTGTTCTGTCTCTAACGAACAGAATGCGAAATCAACACAAAGCCTGATTATGCAACCTCTTCCAAGGGAAAGGTCTGAGAGTTGTCTATTTACTAATGAAGCTCAGTGTGTATTAAGGGTTGACTGAAGCAATCATCAGGAATTTTCACCCCTTAAATTAGTGTTTTCCACCAGAGGCACATCGTTCATTTCAGATAATATAACTTTTAAGTTCAGGATACAACTGGACAAAAGAAAAGAAAAAAGAAGTAACCAACACAACATTTGCAGTAATAACACAGTAACAGCTATCATCCTTCCCTGAGGAATTCAGCCTACTTTATGGACACAATTTAGTACAAACTCATAAGAAAGCTAACAAAGCCCAAAACCACTTCACAAGAGTGTAGAGAGGTAAAGGTCAAAACTTATTACTGCCAGGCCCAGCAGACAATGGCACCTACCGGAAAGAGCACAGGACAGGAAAACCTGGAAGCCTGTGTTCCAGTTTCGGTTATTCCTATAAGCATTGGTATGATCTGAGTGAACTCAGCCTGCCCTGCTTTTTCCGTTTATAAAAACCTACATCATCCTCTCATTAGACTGAAATGCCGCATCTGAAAAGTTGCAGATCTCTTTAGGAAAGAAACAAAACTCATGTTTCTAACCAAAATGGAATAATTCAGTCAATGGAGACATAATAAAAATCTGCCATAAAGCAACTGTTTACTTGAAATCTATCTTTTGTGGTGTATTTATATGGGTAAGGAGTGTAAGGATATCATAAGTAGAGTTACCAATTTTTCCAGAAATCAAGGTCATTGAGTTCATATTTCAACTTTGACCTTGACCCAGGCTTACAGAGATGTAACATGTGCCAATACCTCATATCCACCATACATGGGAGAAACAAGGTATGCAGACAGATCTTCTTCTAAGTATCCCATATGTAGTGGTTTTAATACAGGGTCTCAGATTCGTTGCCATTCTTCACATCCAGACGTGGGCATTTCCCCTTGAATTTGGGCAGGCTTTCCATGGCTTCAAACAGTAGAGCAGGGGTCAGTAAATTATGGCTGGTGGGCCAAATCTAGGCCTCTACCGGCTTTTATAAATGAAGCATGATTGGAACACAGCCATGTTCCTTAGTATATGTATTGTTTGTGTCTGTTTTCACATCACAGCAGCGGAGCTAAGTAGTTGCAAAAGAGACTGTATGGCGTGTAAAGCCTAAAATATTGACCGTCTGACACTTTATGGAAAAAGGTCTCCAACGCCTGCAATAGTATAAAGTGATGCTATGTAACATCTAAGACTAGGTCATCAAAGGTCATGCAGCTTTTGCATGATTCTCCTGGAATGCTTCAACCCTGAACGCTCATTCTTGGGATACTCTATCTTGAATCCTAACTACCACGTTATGAGAAGTCCAAGCCACATGGGCAGCCATCTATAGGCACTCCAGGCAACAGTCCTTGTTGGGCCCAGTCTTCAAGTCATCCCATCTCAAGGGCCAGACATGTGAATTAAAATTATCTAGATGATTGCAGCCCCAGCCATTTGAATCCTCATGAGCTGAGGTTTCAGACATCAGTCACAGAGTAGAGACAAGCCATCTCCTCTGTGTACTGTTTGAATTGCTGACCCACAGAATCTGGGCACATATTACAATTTTTGTTTATTTCACCACTAAGTTTGGACTTCTTTATTATGTAGCAATAGATAACTACAGCACTGTGTCTGTACACAGGAGATCTACATTTCACAGAGCACATACTTTTATTTATTTATTTATTTTTTTGCTTTAAAACAAATTTAATCAGTTATACATATACATATGTTCCCATATCCCCTCCCTTTTGCGTCTCCCTCCCTCCCTCCCTATCCCACCCCTCCAGGCGGTCACAAAGCACCGAGCTGATCTCCCTGGAGCACATACTTTTAGATGTGAATGTTGACTGCTCAATTTCTAAGAAGAATGTATACACACATATAGGTACAAAACATTTATGTATATGTAAATATTAGACCTATATAAACTAATCTATATTATCCATAAAATGAGGGGCCCTTGATAATGGCTAACATTTCTTTTCAGTATTTATTGTGTTCCAAGAACTGATAAATTCTTGCATTGTATGAATTTTCTCTTTTAACCCTCATAGCAACTCGCTGAGAGAAGTAATGTTACCTCTTTATTATAGATGAGAAAACTGAGGCAGAAACAGATAACATGCTCAAGAGTACTCAACAAGTAAATTTTAGAGTCAAGATTGGAACCCAAGTTCTCAAGGTTTAGATCCCTTACTCTTAGTCACCAAGCTATATACTGAGTAAGGAGATGAAAGCTGAAGCCATTACCTCATGCTCAAGAAGTTAGACAGAAACTTAGCAGGCATGGTTGAAAGAAAACAGGACTTGGAGTCGTAAGTCCAGAGCCTGAGTTATGAAATGAATTCTCCTCTCATCTAGATATAGGTTTGTTTTTAGAAAATGAAAAAGATCACTGCATATTTTGATGGTTAATTTCTGTACTTAATGATTACAAAAGAATGGAATTTTACCAGGGAGCTATTTTGCAATGACATAACATATTGATTCAAAATCAAACCTTTATTATAAATTCTTGATTCAAAAGCAAATCTTTATTAAGTCTCCGTTGCATCAGAAGTCTTTCCCATTCTTCATTTCTTTTAAAACCCTTTCCTGTCTACTCCTGGCCAAAGCTTGAAGCCTAATTTAACATTTGGAAATAAAATAATGAAATAGTCATAACACAGCAATGCCAACGCCTACTGAAATGGAAGCTCTAAATAATTTTTCAGATAATTTAGGAAATTAAAAATATTTACATCATAGATGCAAAGAGAGAAGTTACTTGTGTAATAAAATAAATGGTGAGACAAAAAGTTTCTGGTCAAGTAGATTTGTTTAAATATGAACACTAATTTGAGCTCTATCCCGGTGCTAAAACCCAGTGACAGGTTGCATACAGTTTCTAAAGGGATAGTTCAGTGCATTGGGTCAAATTCATGCCCTAAAATGTGGTATTATTAGTAGTACTAGAAGACAGAGTGTGACTGTCTTCTTTGGGACATAGATAAACACCCCAAGTTAGACAATATCAAGGACAAGTTATGTAGAAGATGATATTATCTCAGTCCTTGGAACATGTCATCCAGGATTGAACAAGAGGTAGATTTATTATGAAGTACATGAAGCCAGAGACAGTAAGCAATGAGTGGTAGTTGGTTAAAATAGACAGGTTTTAGAAGTAGAGGCAGGGATGTAGAAAACAAACATAGGGTTACCAGGGGATTGTGGTGGGGAGGCTAAATTGGGAGACAGGGGCTGAAATATACACACTGCTATACATAAAATAGATAACTAATAAGAACCTGCTCTTCTTATTAGCACAGGGAACTCCACTCAATACTCTGTAACGGGCTATTTGGAAATGACTCTAAAAAAAATAAAAGTGGATATATGTATATGTATAACGGATTCACTTTGCTGTACACGTGAAATTAACACAACACTGTAAATCAACTATATTCCAATAAAATTTATTTAAAAAATAGGTTTTAAGAACCATAGTCAGGGAGCAGTGTGGATTGGAAAGACCTGGCAAGAAATATTTCTGCATCTTCAGACAATGTTCCCCAAGCTGGCTATTGCAAGGGTGAGCATTTAAGAGATCTTTGACCTAAGGTGGACAGGAGATTAACAATCTACCCCAATGTGCATGAATTATTCTCCTCGGTGCTATCAGAAATCAGATGGCATCCTAGAGCAAGGGTCAGCAGATCTTTTCTGTAAAGGGTCAGATAGTAAATATTTTGGATTTTGTGTACCATACCTCTCCATTGCAACTGCCTATCTGCTGCTGTAGCACAGAAACAGCCATGCACCATACGTTAATGAATGGGTGTGGCTGTGTTCAAGCAAAATGTTATGTACAAAACCAGGAGTCAAGCGAGATCTGATCAGTGGGCCAGAGTTTGCAGACCCCAGTTCTGGGTCAGTGTTCACAGCTGAATGAGTCATGAGGCCTTAAGTTCCAGTTCTCATTGTACTACTTTCTACCTGGGTGAACTTGGGTTCATCCTTTTATTTATATGGGCCACTATATTAGTCAAGCTTCTCCAGAAAAACAGAACCAACAGCATGTGTATATAATGTGCCCATATATATTGATAGATCTAGATCTAGATATCAATATTGATACCTAGATCTATATCCATATCTATATAAAGATAGAGGAAGAGAGAGAGAGATTTTAAACAATTGGTTCACACAATAATAGAGGCTTGGTCAATTCAAAATCTGCAGGTTAGGCTGTCTAGAGACTCTAGGAAGAGTTGCAGTTCAATTTCTGTAAGTCTTCTGGCAGAATTCCTTTTTGCGACAGGGAGGTCAGTCTTTGTTTTATTAAGAGCTTCAACTGATTGGATGAGGCGCACCCATACTATGGAGGATAATCTGCTGTACTCAAAGTCCAACACCAATTTAAATATGAATTTCATCCAAAAACACCATCACAGAGACTACTCTGGTGGAGCAGTGGTTAAGAATCCGCCTGCAAATGCAGGGGACACAGGTTTGAGCCCTGGTCTGGGAAGATCCCATGTGCCGTGGAGCAAATAAGCCCGTGCACCACAGCTACTGAGCCCGTGCACCTAGAGCCCATGCTCTGCAACAAGAGAAGCCACCGCAATGAGAAGCCTGCACACCACAACAAAGAGTAGCCCTCGCTTGCTGCAAATAGAGAAAGCCCACGTGTGACAACGAAGACCCAACGCAGCCAAAAATATCAATAAATAAATAAATAAATAAATAAATAAATAAATAAATAAATAAAAATTGTAAAAAACACGAAAACACCATCACAGAAATATCCAGAATAATATCTGACCAAATAACCGGGCATGGTGGCCCAGACAAATTGACATAGAAAATTAACCACCTAAGACACAGTTTTGTGATCTTTTACTGAGAAATTTGACTTATCTGAACTATTTTGATAACTAGAAGATACCTTCTAGAGGTAACACCCTCAGGTTTTTACATGGTAGGCAGCAGAGGGAAAGAGCCCATTTGTCCAGTCAGATGACACCTAAAGGATAAAATTCTGTCTTCTCTTTCCAACCCACAAGGATGAATGCCAAAAATACATCACTTATATCTGCTTTAGCTAACATAGGATAGGCCTGGAACAGACCTATGCTCCCAGTAAGCCTCATGAAATGCTATTTCATTAAGGGGAGACTTTACTTGCTAAGATTAGAAGCAAAAGAGAGTGGTGGATGAAACACTGCCCAAGGATATAAGTTCATGCAAGGAAGCAGGAGAGAGAATGGGTATCCGAAGATGTGCACTCTAAGCCAACACTAATTCCAAAGCATCAGGTTATAATTCAGGGAGCACAACTGCTGGGGTTTTTTCCCCCCTCTTTTTTTCCCCCAAAGAGGGACAAATCAAGCATACTGACAAAGGAAGAGCATTAGTCACCACAGATATATTCCTTTTTAGAGGTGATCTCGCAAATAATTTGGCTCAGTGTAGACTATGATTTGGTTCCAAAAACCATAAGCTAGAGCATTTCATTCCAGGTCCCTCCTCAAATATCCATGATAGGTAGAAATTTGGCATCAGTAGTTCTTGAAATCTCCCCAGGTGATTATAATATGCAACCAGGGCTGAGAATCTGGAGATGTAGAGAGAATTTAAATTCAACTTTAGTTAAACAGTAAAACAAGCTCTGACTCTACTGGCTGGAGCTAGAAAAGGGATATGCATTTACTGGGATGAGAAGATAAAGAAAACCAGGGAGTAAATCAAATGCTTTACACCTGTGCTTAGCTAATTGTTACTCAGATAATTCAGACAATCTTACAGCACCTGAACCCTGAAATTCCTTAGTTCTGTTTAAAAAAAAAGGAACTCTTCAAGTAACTGAACTCTGAGAATCATGTAAATCATAAAGAAAAAGAAGAAATCTTATTTTTTGAATTAGTTGATTTCATATATACTGTTTCACTTTCATGATATTAACTAGTTAGCTTTCTTTCAATTTTATGTTTGAGGAAAGTAAGGCTTTAAAAATCTCAGTAATTTTCTCAAGGTCACTTGTTAAGGGTGTGGTAGGGAGCATAATGGCTCCTAAAAATGCCCTCACCCTAATCCCTAGAACCTATTAATATGTTACCTTACATGGTGAAGAGGACTTTGCAGATATGACTGAAGTTATAGACCTTGAGATAGAAAGATTATCCTGGATTACCTCATGGAACAAATCTAATTGCATGAGTCCTTAAAAGTAGAAAACCATTCCCAACTGTAGAAAGAGAAAGAGAGAGATGTCCTAATAGAAGCAGAATCAGAGAGATTCAACATTTTGGGTTTTGTAGGTGGAGAAAGGGGACTCTGAGTCAAGGACTACAAGTGACCGCTGGAAGCGGATAAAGTCCAGGGAACAGAAACACCCCTAAGAGCCTCCAGAAAAGAATGTAGCTCTGCCAACACATTTTTTTTTCTTTTTTAACCATCTATATTGGAGTATAACTGATTTACAATGGTGTGTTAGTTTCTGCTTCATAACAAAGTGAATCAGCTATACGTATACATATATCCCCATATCTCCTCCCTCTTGCATCTCCCTACCACCCTCCATTCCCGATCGCACCCCTGTAGGTGGACACAAAGCACAGAGCTGATCTCTCTGTGCTTTGTGGCTGCTTCCCACTAGCTATCTATTTTACTTTTGGTAGTGTATATATGTCCATGACACTCTCTCACTTCATCCCAGATTACCCTTCCCCCTCCCTGTGTCCACAAGTCCACTCTCTATGGCTGCGTCTTTATTCCTGCCCTGCCCCCTAGGTTCTTCATAACCATTTTTTCTTTTTTTTTAGATTCCATATATATGTGTTAGCATACGGTATTTGTTTTTCTCTTTCTGACTTACTTCACTCTGTATAACAGTCTCTAGGTCAATCCACCTCACTACAAATAACTCAATTTCATTTCTTTTTATGGCTAAGTAATATTCCATTGTATATATGTGCCACATCTTTATCCATTCATCTGTCGATCCTGCCAACACTTTTACTTTACTCAATTGAGACCAATGTCAGACTTGTAAGGTATTCAATTGACATTGTTTTGAGTCACTATATTTGTGGTAATTTGTATGAAAGCAATAAAAAACTATTACAGGGGTCCTACAGGAGCCAGGCTATATATTTATACTTAAGTATTTCTGAAATGAATTTAACCTTGTGATTGACAGCAGCAGCAGCTTCCAAGGGATCCCACCACACACCTGAGGCAAACGCAGCCTAATACAAAGCAGTGACAGCAGCAGGTCACTGCCCCACACTTGGGGTAGAGGGGGACTCGATCTACTGTAGCAGCAGCATAGCCTGAATGGGAACCCATCCTCCTGTGGCACTAGTCCCATCAACATTAGTCTAATCTGCTAGCACCTGCTGCACCAACAGACCCAACATATACAAACCCTCCAACTCAGCAGCATTAAGTGAGCCAGACTCAGTGTTTCCTGAAACTCATATCCAATGGCACTGGAAAGCCCAGATATCACCTAATGTTATGAAAACATAAAAAAAAAACAATAACAGAAGACTGGGAACTTCAGAAAGAAAAGGGGAACAATGGAATGGGTGAAAACAAATGGGGTATATATAAGAGACTATCATTAGCCTCATGAGTTTCTTAAATACTATCTGATGGTCAAAGCAAATATTATGACACCATCTGATGTGGCTCTCAATGTAGAGAAAGGAAATACTACAGAAAATCATACTTTAAAACTGGGGAATATTAAGAGACTAAATGGAAGTAAAATTTTGGAACTTCACTTGAAGTAATAAAACACTGATTCCAGTAGGCTATGGTAAGTTACATATGTATACTGTGATGCCAAAAGCAACCACTAAGAAAACTATACAAACAGTATACACAAATAATTATAAATAAATTAAATTAAAGTGGACTTATTAAAAAATGTTTAAGTAACCCAAAATAAGAGAAACACAGGATTGAGAAACTAAGGTAAAAGACAAAACAAAAAATAAAATGGTAGACCTAATCTTTAACATAGCAATAATTACATTAACTGTAAATGATCTAAATAACCAAGTCAAAGACAGAGATTGGAAGAGTAGATTAAAAATTCACAAGCATGATCCAACTATATACTGTCTATAAGAAGTTTACTTTAAACATCATGATATAGGGAGTTCAAAGTAAAAGGAAGATAATGATATATCATGTGAACGTTAATCAGAAAAAGTAGGAATGGCTATATTAATATCAGATAAAGTAGACTTCAGAGCAAAGGAAATTATTAGGGGCAAACAGGGTCATTACATAAAGATAACAGGAATAATCCACCTAGATGACCTATTGATACTAAATGTGTGTGCACCAAACAACAGAACTTCAAAATACATGAAGCAAACACTGAAAAAGTAGTAAAAGGAGAAAATTTTAAATCCACAATTATTATTTGAGACTTCAGCACAGCAATTTATAGAACTACCAGAGAGAAAAATCAGCAAGAATATGGAAGAAATGAAAACATCATCAATCAATAGGATATAACTGACATTTAAAGAACACACTCAGTAACAGCAGAATACATATTCAAGTGTCCATGGAATATTCACTCATATACTATATACTGGGCAATAAAAAGAACCTTAGCAGATTTAAATCATAATGTGCCTAAGTGTTGGATGCTAAGACTCAGAGGTTTTCTTATTTCTTTCATTTATATATTCATTAAAAAAATTAGCAGATTTAAAAGAATTAAAATCATAGAGTATGTTCTCTAGCCATAATAGAATCAGACTAGAAATCAATAACAGAAAGACAACAGGAAAATCTTCAATCATGTGAAAACTAAACATCACAATTCCAAATAACTCATGGGTAAAAAAGAGAGCAGCAAGGAAATATTTTTTACTGCATAGAATAAAAGAAAATGGAGATATAACAGATCAAAGTTTGCAGAATGAAGTGAAAGCAATGCTGAAAGGGAAGTTTATAGCACTAAATTGGGAAAGAAAGTATTTCAAAGCAATAATCTAATTTTCTATATTACAACAGTAAAAAAGGAAGAGGAAAAAACACTAAACAAGCAGAAAGAAGGAAATAATAAAGATGAAATAGAAATCCATGAAACTGAAAACAGGAAAATAGGGGGGAAAAATCAATGAAACAAAAGGCTGGTTCTTGGAAATAAACAATCTAATCAATAAAGATCTAGCAAGACTGATAAAGATAAAAAGATGGATGGCACAAATCACAGATATCAGAAATGCAACCAGGGATACCATGACATATCCTGCAGGTTAATGAGGGACAAGTTGTTATGAACAAGTCTACATTATAAATTCAAAAATGTAGATGAAATGGGCCAATGCTTCTACACTCAAAACTACCAAAACTCAGCCAAGATGAAATAGATAATCTCAATTTTCCTGTAACCATTAGAAACACTGATTTTTCATTTAAAAACTCCCAAAAGGAATATTCAGGCTTAGATGTTTCACTTTTACCCAAGACATAAAGAATTAACACCAATTTTACATGATTTGATAAGAAATAGAAGTAGAAGGAACAGTTCCTAATTAAATTTATGAAGCCAGTATTACCTTGATACCAAAACCGGACAGGGATAGTATAGAAAGAAGAAAACTACAGACCAATATTTTTTATGAAATTGGCTGTAAAAATCCTCTGCCAAATATTAGCAAATTAAATCCAGAAATATATAAAAAGAATAATATACCATGACCAAGTGGCATTTATTCTAGTTATGCGAAGTTGGTTAAATATTTGAAAATCAAACAATGTTATCCACCATATCCAATAGATTAAAGGGAAAAGTCATGTGATCCTATCCAATAAGGCAGAGAAAGCACTTGACAAAATCCAATCCCATTCATGATTGTAAAAAAAGAAGAAAAAAGAACTCCAAGCAAACTAGGAATAGAAAAGGAACATACTGAAACTCATAAAGATGATCTACAAACAACCTATACCGAGATTATATTTAACTGTGAAAGACTGAATGCTTTCTCTGTAAGATCAGAAACAAGGCACGGATATCTGCTCTCACCACTTTTATTAAATATATTACTGGAGGTTCTAGTAAGAAAATAAGCAAAAATAAATAAATACATAAATTTAAATGTTAAAGTGTTAAAAAGTTCATTTAAGAGATAAAAGGACTATTCCTACTATGTTGAATAGGAAGGAATATATCCTACTGAATGTTGAAGAGTAATATATCCTATTATATTGCCTAAGGAAAAGTAAAACTGTCTGTGTCTGAAGAGGAGATGATAATCTAAATGGAGAAAATACCAAGGAATCCACAAAAAGCTTGAGAAATAATATTAGTTTGTAAATGTTTTAGAGTACAAGATCAACACAGTTTTATCACATTATATATTAATAACAAATGTGTAGAAGCTTAAATTAAAATATGTGATGCCATTTACAACTGACCTAAATAAATACTTAAATACAAGCCCAATAAGACATTTATAGGACCTCTATACTGAAAATTACAAAATGCTGATGAAGAAAAATTTTAAAGTCCCAAACAAATAGGGAGACATACCTTGTTCATGGATTAGAAAACACAACATAATAAAGATGTCAATTCTCCCCAAGTTAAGAGGCTTAACACAATTACTCTTAAAATGCCCTCAAGGTTTTTGTGGATATAGACAAGCTTTTTCTAAGATTTGTATGGTAAGAAGAGGCTGAAGAATAGCTAAAACAATTTGTAAAGGAAGATTAAAATGGGAGGAATTAATCCACCCAATTTCAAGACTTCGCAGTAATTTTGGAGGGTAGATACATAGATCAATGGAATGGAATAGAGAACCCAGAAATAGACTGACATAAATACATTTAACCTGTTTTTGACAGCAGTGCAAAAGCTATCAAGGGGGCCTCCCTGGTGGCGCAGTGGTTGAGAGTGCGCCTGCCGATGCAGGGGATACGGGTTCGTGCCCCGGTCTGGGAGGATCCCATATGCCGCGGAGCGGCTGGGCCCGTGAGCCATGGCCGCTGGGCCTGCGCGTCCGGAGCCTGTGCTCCGCAACGGGAGAGGCCACAGCAGTGAGAGGCCCGCATACCGCAAAAAGAAAAAAAAAAAAAAAAAGCTATCAAGGAAGAGTAGACATTTCAAAACATGGTACTGAAACAGTTGGACATCCCTCGACAAAAACAAACAAAAAATGAACCTTAACCTAAACCTCCACACCTTACACAAAAATTAAATCAAAGTGGATCATAATCTTAAATGTAAAAGCAGGACATTTGTAGAAAAAGAAATAGGAGAAAATCTTTGGCATCTAGAACTAGGTGAATAATTCTTAGACTTGACGCCGAAAGTATGATCAATAAAAGCAAAAACTGATAAATTGGATCTCATCAAAATGAGTTAAAAATGCTTCATAGAAGATCCTTTTAAGTGGATGAAAACTCAAATTACACAGTGGGAAAACATATTTGAAAATCCCACATGAGACAGATGACTTGTATCTATAATATACAAAGAACTCTCCAAACAACTTAAAAAAATCCAACTAGAAAATAGGCAGAAGACAGGAACAGACATTTCATGGAAGAGAATATACACATGGCAAAGAAGCACATGAAAAGATGCTCAACATCATTAGCATTAGGGAAATGCAAATTAAGACCATAATGAGATATCAGAGAATAACTAAAATTATAGTGAAAACATCAAATGCTGGCGAGTATGTAGAAAAGTTATATCACGTCACTGGTGGGAAAATAAAATGGTTTAGCCACTCTGAGAAACAGCTTGACAGTCTCTTTTAATCCTAAAAGTAGATTCACCCTACAACGCAGTAATTGTACTCTTGAGCATTTATCCAAAAGAAACAAAAACTTAATTAAGTTCCCACAGAAACTTACACATAAATGTTCAGAGCAGTTTTATTTATAATAGCCCAAAACTGGCAACTACCCAAATGTCTTTCAATGGATGAATGTTGAAACAAATTGTGATAAAATCTTATGATAGAATACTATGGAGCAACGAAAAGGAACAAATTATTAATATATGCAAAAATTAAAATGAACTTCAAGGGAATGATGCTGAAGAAAAAATTTTTAAAAGCCAATCTCCGAAGATTAAGTAATTCATGATTATGTTTACATATTATTCTTAAAATAACAAAACTGTGGAGATGGAGAACAGATTAGAAGTTGCCAAGGGTTAGAGATGGGGGTAGAAGGTACAGTGGGGAAACTTTGTGAGGTTTTTGTGGTCCCAGTACAAATAATACAGCACTCTTGGTTTTAATCCCTAAAGATGTTTAAAAACAATTCCTAATAAGAATTGTCCAGATATTTAGCAATGGCAGCAGATTACAGGTATAGCTCCCCAACATGACAACTTCAAAAGAGATTGTACTAATTCAATGCATATGTTAATTTTTAAAAGGCCAGTCACAGTACTTAAATGGTATATATCTTAACGATATTATTCTAAGTATCTAGCTATACCAGATGGACTAGCAGGATTTTCTGTACATTCAATCTTATTTAAGACAGTAAATCTTATAATAAGACAGTTAAAAAAAGAAAAAGAAAAAAAAACAAACCTCAACTACAGTTGGATATTCTCATAGGAAGATGAGGTGAAAATATGTAGCAGTGGTTCAAAAGCTTAAGCAGTGGCACCTAAATTTGGCTGCATATTAGAATCATCTGAAGCACTTTTTAAAAACCCTCACACTGACTGTTGGTCATCCTAGACCAATAAAATAACTTTAAATTTCCTCAGACGATGCCATTGTCTAGCCAGAACTGAGAACCAGTGGACTAAGCAGAAGGGGATGTTCCTACAAAGATTTCTTAACAATAAGTCCTTTCACCCAATCAGATTTACCTTCCCACAAAGGGGTAAAGAAGGCTAGATGTTGTCCATACTTGCTTAGCTTTAATTAGCACTTGTGACTTGCCCAAATCCTAGATCATGTTTCCCCTAAATTTCATGTTATTCCCTAAGTTTTTCAAATCCAGGGCTAAGGGGTTTGCCAGGATGAGATTTTAAGTATTCACACAGGGGAAGTCCCTGGCAAACCAGGAAAGCGGTCACTCTACAATGAATTGTAAAGCATCCTAAATAACCCTGCCACTGCTCCCAGATACTAGTCTGTGCCAACCAGTGGAGAAAAGGCATTCTCCATTACTACCACGGCAAATGCTGCTGTACTTGCCTTGGCTACTCCCTATCTTTTCCAGGCGTCACTCCCCTTAACCTGCTGGTGGACGCTTTGGCCAGCTGACAATGCAGATATTTTCAAACTTTAAGGTGAATAAAAATCATATGGTGGGCCTGTTATAACAGAGATCACTGAGCCCCTCTAGAGTTGCTGATTCCATAGGGCTGGGATAGGGCCCTAAAACTTGAATATCTGACACATTATCAGGGGACGCTGGTAAAGCTGGTCAGGTTGTTACCGAATGCAGGTTCATGTGTCTGAAGCACGGTGAGGCCAAACAAACCTAAAGGTTGGAGTCTGGAGAAGAGAAAGGTTTATTGCAGGATCGAGCAAGGAGAGGGGTGGTCCGTGTTCCAAAACCCCTGAAATCTCCAAAGGATTTCAGCAAAGCATTTTTAAAGGCCAGGTGAGGGAGGGACATCCCAGGGCATGTGATCAGCTCGTGCACAATCCTCTGACTGGCTGATGTTGAGGCCACAAGGCAGGTAACATTATCCATCCTTAGGTGCCAGAAGGTCTGGGGGCTACATGCTCATGATCATCAAAGAGTTCATTTCTTCCATTGGGTGGTGGTTTTTAGCATCTGAAAACTCAAGAAATATGCCTGAGATACTATTATCTGAGTACTTCAGAGAGAAACTACAATAGAGGATATGGTGGATGGGTCTGTCCTAGGAAGGCCCCATAGGGAACTGCTTGGTTACAAGGTGACCATACTTTGAGAACCACTGCTCTAGTGGCTTGGAATGTTAAGAAAGTAATGGAAGAATCCCTTCCCAGATCTAGATTCTAGTATCACCAGCTATTTTGGTGGGAGGAAGGGTAAGTTTTGTCCTTGCTTGGACTTCTTGTTCATTTATATCAAAGCCTATTTGAGGCAGTGTGTTCGGCAGTCCTGCAGATCTGTCTTTTGCTTCAACAGTGTTTGGAATGAACAGACCCAGGGACGCTCCTTGCTCCAGCCCCCGACCACCCTCCAACCTTTCTTCCTTTCGCAACCTTTGGAATCAGACACTCAGCTATCCTCAGCCTCCAGGACAGGCCAACACCAGTTTTTGAGCTTAGCTCCTTATCACTGATCAACCACGAGTTCCCAGGTTCGTCAGAATTATTCCACCGAGGTGGAAGCCACCGCCCACCGCCTGTTCAACATGCATCTGTGGACACTTACCTCTCTCTGAGCTTCTATTTCGACAGCAACAATGGGACTCTGGACAGTATGGGCCACATTTTTTGCCAACTGGCTGAGGAGAAGTGTGAAGGCGCCCAGCGCCTCTTGAAAATGCAAAACCAGTGCTGCGGCCGCGCCCTCTTCCAGGATGCGCGGAAGCCTTCTCAGGATGAGTGGGGTAAAACCCAGGATGCTGTGGAAGCCGCCATTCTTAGGGAGAAGAATCTGAACCAGGCACTATCAGACCTGCGTGCCCTGGGTCCTGCCCGTGCAGACTCCGAGCTCTGTGACTTCTTGGAGAGCCGCTTCCTGGAGGAGCAGGTGAAACTCATCCAGAAGATGGGCGACCACCTGACCAACCTCCGCAGGCTGGCTGGTCCGCAGGCTGTGCTGGGCGAGTATTTCTTTGAAAGGCTCACCCTCGAGCCAAACAGGAGTCTCTGAAGTCCAGCCGTGTCTGAGGAGACCCTCTGGCGTCAGAGCTTCTGCCTGAAGCCCCGCTCTGCAGCCACTAGGCAGCTTTGTAACCGCCCTGGAGCCCTCTCCCAAGCCTTGGACCAAATGGAAACAGTAACGCTTTTTGCAGAAGGAAAAAAAAGCCTATTTGAAATACAAACAGAATAAAGCAAAAAAAAAAAAAGAAATATATACATATATTCACGTTCTTTTAACATATGAATTGCCCCACTTTATCTGTGTGAAATAAGTTTGTTCCCATTATTGGGCTGGTTCTCAAGCTTTGCTGCTCGTTTGAATTACCTAAAGAGCTTGGAAGAAAAACATAGGTGTCTGGGTCCCAGCCCCAGAGATTTTGATTCAGTAGGTCTAGGGAGGAGCCTGGGCACGGGGAGGTCTCAGAGTTCCCCAGGTGATTCTAATGTGCAGCAACTTTGTGAACCACCTCTTGGCTTCAATGCAGCTAGTCATCAGATATTAAATCTAAGACACATGGACTACTAGTGCGTGAGCTCTGTTGCTAGGTGTATTCCATTTTCTTCCTCCTGGAAGATTCGTGCCAGGGAAAATGATTGATAGTTGTGTTACTTCTCTGAAATGGATGGAAATTTCCAATTAGCGTGAACAGGGGAGGGTGAATGGGTGAATGCAATAAGGTGTATCATTTACGTATTGCCCTATGTGTATGGCTAGAAGCTTTTGCAACTGAGGTCTGCCCTACTTTTCATGCTAATGGTAATGCTTGTCCTCCTAATGCAGCTGTAAACCTTATAAGCCCATAGGTAGACAGCATCACAAAATATTTACCCCTCCCCACTGGCCCACTCTCAAGCTTCACTCCCCTTCCCCAATACACAAATGTGCATCAATGCGCTTGAGACCAATATCAACATACTGACCTTCAATTCTTCTACTTTGCAGCTTCCCTCTTCTCAGGAGATGTCAGCATTTAGTGCAAGGACAAATGCTTGCCTCTTGAGGAGTAATGTAGACAAAGCCTCCAAGAGACAAATAGGCCTCAGGGAGGGGGAAAAAGTCTTTCAAAAAGGTTGATGCCCAGAGGAGGCATTTTCAGTCATCTCAGCTTAGAGGTCAAATATCCAAAATTAAAAAGGTTAAAAAAAAGAAGAAGAAAGCAAGGAAGAAAATAAGGAAACAATTTTCTTATCTCATAGTAATAAGGCAGTTTTCCTTAAAAAAAAAAAAGACTTAAGCCTTAAATTCTCTTTCCTAATCAAAATGTGCTTTTCCATCTTTAGACTATTCCTCTTATATCCTGTATTATTCATGATGTTTAATTCTTGAAATAGCACATGGCTGAAAACAGAAGCTAACCTCTTGTTCACTATGAATTAAATCTTCTTTTCCTAGGACCCATCTACAATGTACAATTTGGGGTTGGCCAACATAATTATTTTCTCTGAAATACGTTACAGCATTTTGCCTTTTCAATATATAGTTATACAATACATTGTTAACACAACATATTTAATATAGTCAATATAGTAAATACAACTGTAACACACATGATATGATGCCACTTTGGTGATTTTCTTCATCCATGTAATTCTGAAATTTGACAGTATAGTTTTCATATTCTAATGAGCTGAGTATTACCTTTGCAAGGATAGAAAAATAAAATAAATTCATAATATTCTTGTGTGGTTTGCCCCTGGGGTGGATTACCCTAATGGGGGGATATTTGAGCCTTTCCCCAAGTCATTAAAAATCCTCCAGTGAGCAGCCCCTTGTCCTCTCCAGGGAGTGGGGGGAAAGGATCTTTAATCATAATAATCCTGGGGGGAGAAATCTCAGAAATAAGACATCTGCTTCTGTGCCTTGTTGTTTTGCAGAATAGTAATGATTGCCTTAGCAGCTTCTATTGCCATATGTATACAATAAGTAAATGAACAGAAAATTGAATGAACGCATAAAAGAAGGATAAACCCACCCAGCTTAACAAACCCACTCTCTCACCTGCTGTGCCCCGAAACATGAAAGAAAGAATCACGGGATCATAAGGATTAATAAAATAACTGTCTCTGTTAACAATATTGACAGGAGGTATAAGGATAATTTGTCTGATGTGGGACCAACAGCTTAACTAACTGCTTAAATCTTTTTTTTAAGGGCAATTCATTCATTTATTGTTTAAAGATTGCAAGACAACATCTGAATTTTTGTAGCACAATTTAAATGTTTTACAGAGTAAAACAGAGTATAAGCATAGTATAATAGCAAAAACAATTAGTTTCCAGTAATATCTATATCTCTATTCAGAATTAAGTCTTCCACAGACATGTAACCTGGAAACAAAAGCCTGTTACAATAAGCAAAGCTTCAACGGAGTGGCTACTTTTCGGGCCAGGGAAAGGTTCATCCCTATAGGAGGATGATGTGCTATGTAAAATGGCTGCAAGGTCACAGCCTTGAGGGCGTTGGAAGTCTAGTATCCTATTCCACATTAAGTAGTTCGGGGAACTTCAAACGTCCGTTCATCTGCAACCAAGCTGGCAACCTTTAACTGCTATTTCAAGCAGGTAAGAAATAAATGAAAAGAAATCCCTACATTGATGTTCCTTGATTTACACTGTTAAATGGTTCATTAACATGTAATTCTGGCTAAGAATTACATTTGAGACTCCTTGCTCAGATTTTGGTTAACAGTACAAATCTTTCAGAAATTCATGTTTTCATTAATCAATAATTTGTCAGCTAGGATACGTTCAGGCATCAGCTGCAACTTCAAAATAGGTGCACTGCCTCAGCGCTTTGGAAAGACATAATCTAAAACACTACTAGCAGACAAAATATCTGTTACTAGACAGCATGTGTGCAGGACAGCAAGACAAAAACATATTCATATGTGCCACGGACCAGCCTCAGAAAGAGGATTTCACCGCTCCGGGTCAGAAGGGACGGGGTAAGGAACTGAAGTAGCACCGACGAATGGGGTCAGAAGGACCAAGACAACTGATGGTTGCAAGGCAAGTTTTATTATGCTACAGTTGCAGATTATATAGACTAGAAAAGGGAAGGTTGCCAGACGGTGGTTTACATTATCTAATAACTGTCTCGGCTCAAGGTTAACTTCCCTGGGAGAAAACCCATAAACCCAGAATCATCCAAAATAACCTGCACGTGCAGGGTGGAGACAGATTTGCTTGTCTCATTTTACATTCTTTTTGATTTCTGGGCCCTGGTGATTTATCTCCCATGGAATGGAACAAGGAGGGGAACAAGTAGGGACAGTCCCTTCGAGCAGCGGCGGCATGCCTGGCATGTGTGTAACCTGCTCTCAAGGCTGACTGCTTCCCACAGGTCCCCCTTTTTTATTTTTTAAGCTTTGCTGCAAAATAATTCCATGAACCTTAGTGCCGAGAGTAGTATACTGTTGCATCAGGATACGAAACAGACATGAGAAGATTATTATCAATAATAGGCAAATTATGGCCAGGGTAATAAATCCTGACAACCCTCTAGTAATCCACGACTAAGGGTTTAACCACTTTAAATGATCCAGTAAAGTTTGAATTACATCTTCTGGTGAAATATCATCAAGATGTGCATTTTGTATATCCTGAATTTCAGCATTTAATTTCTTAAGATCAAGACTAATATTATCTGACCAAACACTCAGCAGATGCATTTTTACTTCTTCCCATTCCCAAACACAGTCATTGTACTTGTAAGGAATAACACAAATCCACGTATACTTTGCATGACAAGCTAAACGCATCCTCAATTTTAATGCTGCCATCTGATCTCCAATCCTCAAAATTGCGTTTTTAAATTCATCTAACGTGTTATTAATCTGTAAATCTATGTGACTTTGTAAAGATTAAGCAAGACTGGTATTTTGAGATAATTGATTAGCAAAGTGAGCATGATTAATACTCTGTGAAAGAGCAAGACAGGCAGTAGCCGCGGTAGCAGACAGAGCAGCCAAGGCAAGTAAACTTACTATTAGCCACCCAATAAAGCGTCTCCTTCTCTGAAAGGCTTTGGAGAGTTCCACCCATGCCTGTACTCCAGTATCTTCATACCAAGGTTCTCTCAGATGTACAGGCACCATAACATATATGGGTTGCCTTAGTATAAGCACAGATTGTGTTCCTGCAGAAGGGAACATACAACTGCTAAAAATACAATGAACGCAGCTAATATTATATCCTCCTTTGGAAGAATTACCAATGTTAATAGAACCAATTAAAAGTGTATATGAAGGAGCAACACAAGTTATAACAGGTGTATTGGAATAAGTTAGAGCTAGTTTCCATATATCCCAGTTCTTTTGAAATGTGATAAACCTATCTATGATGGGAATAGAAGAGATAAGAATTGACCCCTTGGTATGATCTGTAGTACACCATATTTGGTTATTATTCCAAGATGCATTGCAACATTCAAAATTGGATCCAGCAAAGTTAATGGTCATAAAAGGAGGAAATTGAGTTTTTGATTTTCTGTTAAGAATAGTAACCTTATGTCCAACTATAAGTATCCCTTGTCCTCCAAGTAAATGCTTCATACAGAAATAATTTCCTGAATCTTCACCTGGAACCTTGGCTATAGTAATAGCGGAATCCCAAAGTGGTGAGGCATATGAGATTCGACCTCTAATATTAATAGCTTGCCCATTTGTATACTAAATGATGGTATCCTTAAGATCCTCTCATAGGCTGGTAGCCGGGCCTGTAAGAGTAATGTTGGTTCCTGTAAAATGAAGGTTCATGAAAGCAAAACAGTGTAATAAATGAGTGATAACATGTTTAGTAGCTTCTTGGGTCTGTGCTGTAGCACAGAGGAAACCAGAATAAGTATCAATAGTGACATGAACAAATTGTAATTTCCCAAAAGACGGGATATGAGTAACATCCATTTGCCATAAATTACTAGGTAATAATCCACGAGGATTAACACCATAATTTGGAACAGGAAGGTGAGGTAAGCACTGTGGGCATTGCTTAACAATTTGTCGGGCGGCTTCATGAGTAAGGGAAAATGCTTTGTGTAACGTAGCCTCTGACTGATGGTGTAAAGCATGCGATTGCTGTGCTGCTTGTGAAGCAGTTTGATCATAACTTACCATAATATGAGGGTGTCCAGGACATGGACCATGAGTATCAACAGTATGAAGATAATGAATGCAATACCTTAGCCATTCTTGACAGCATGACGAACGGAAAGGAGGAGGATGGTAAATTGGGATATGTCCTGCTTTAGGGAAAAGAGATTGAGGAGGAAGAGTAACTTTAACTTTATTTTTGGGAGGAAAACGCACAGGATAAAGATCACGTGTAGATCGAGTTAAAACATCTGCAGTCGCATTAAGTTTAGACAATGGACCAGGCAAGTTAGAATGAGCACGGATATGCAGAGCTGCAACACGACCAACGTGGGAACCAATAAGCTGTTGAAGCAAACGAAAAGAGGATGATAATTCAGGGTCATTAGTATGTCCTCTGGTCGCAGTCTCCAGAAGAAATAATAAGCTGATAAGATATTTACTATCAGAAAACAAATTAAAAGATATAGAAGGCAAATGTTTAAAAGCCATAATGACAGCATACAGTTCAACACGTTGAGCTGAAGTCAAGGAAGTTTGTTTAATGAGTTTGGTTCCGTCGTCAATGATTACAGTAGCCACTCCTGAAGAAGAACCGTCTGTAAAAACCAAAGGTACATGAGGAATAGGCTGTTGCCTAATTATAGAAGGAAAGATATAACAGTTAAGTTTGTCGAATTGGATCAATTTATCAGCAGGGTAATGGCATTCCAAGGTACCTGAAAATCCTGCAAGAGCAAGACCCCATTCATTACTATGTTGAAAAAGCCAATTTTGTTGACTAACTGAATAAGGGATAATAATTTGAGAAGGTTCTATACCCAGAAGTTGTAAGCATCTAGTTCTACCTTGCATTATTAGCTTACTACTAAGTTCAAAATAAGGGTTAATAACCTTAGAGGATGTAGTTTTCCTATGAATCCATTCAATAATTCCAACAGTTTGCCATAAGATGGCAGTAGGCACATGAGGTGTTGGACAAGCAATTAAAGAAATTGGCAGGTGAGTATGCATTCGAGTTAATTGTTCAGAGATGATAGCTCTATTAACTATTTGTAAAGCTTGAAGTGCTTCTGGAGTCATAGAGCATGAAGTAGAAGGATCTGAGTCACCTTTAAGAATATCAAACAAAGGCTCTAATTGAGCAGTAGTAAGTTTTAAGGAAGGCCTTGGCCAATTAATATCTCCAAGTAATTTTTGAAAATCCTTTAATGTTTTTAAATTATCAACTCGAATTTGCAGTTTTTGAGGCCTAATGGTAGTGTTATCAATATATTTTCCCAAATAGAAAAATGGAGATTGTCTTTGAATTTTTTCTGAGGCAATGACCAAGCCGAATGATTGTAAGGATTGTTGTAAAAATTGAAAAGCAGTCTCTAATAAAGAAATATTATCTGTGGCTAAAAGTATATCATCCATATAATGTATGAGATATAACGTTGGAAACCTTTTTCTCACAGGAGTTAAGGCCTGAGCCACATAGTTTTGGCATAATGTAGGACTATTTGCCATGCCCTGAGGCAATACTTTCCATTGAAATCTCCTCATGGGTTCCTTAAAATTTAAGGGAGGCAAGCTAAAAGCAAAATGTTTTCTATCTTCAGGAAACAAAGGAATAGTGAAAAAAACAATCTTTTAAATCTATAACTAAAAGATGATAATTGTGTGGTATGGCTGTTGGAGAGGGTAGGTCTGCTTGAAGAGCTCCCATTATTAGCATAGTTTTATTAACAGCTCTTAGATCCGGTAATAACCTATATTTTCCAGATTTTTTCTTGGTAATAAAAATAGGAGTATTCCAAGGACTATTGGAAATTTCTAAATGCCCTAATTGTTCCAGTACTAATTGTTCTGCAGCTTCTAATTTCTCCTTTGTGGGGGGCCATTGTCCACCCATACAGGGTCATCACTCAGCCAAGTAATTGGATCAGCAGTGAGTGGAGGAGAATCCAAGGCCCCTAAGAAAAACATAAACCTTGTCTATCATTTTTTTATTTTCACATCAATAGGATAGACAGTTCCTTGTTGATTTGTCCCCAGTCCTTTTGTGGGAAGAAATCCTTGATCCAACATCATATTAGAGACTTGAGAATTTGGACTATAAAGTAATACTCCCATTTCTTTTAATATATCTCGGCCCCAGAGGTTTAAAGGCAGCCTAGGCAAAACATAAGGCTGGAAGTATCCTGAATGGCCCTCACTATCTTGCCATAATAATAACTGACTACTTTGCATAGGAGAAGAACTCTGTCCTATTCCTTGAAGTTCTGTAATAGTAGGACTAACGGGCCAATGTTTATGCCAGTGAATCTGTGTCATAACAGAGACATCAGCTCCAGTGTCTAACAAACCTGAAAAAACCTTTCCATTAATGGTTCATTTCCTTTCTGGACGTTCTTTCCCTATCTTCTGAATCCAGTAGGCAGCATTAGATGATCCAAAAGCCTTTGTGTCTCTCTTTTGATGTTGTAAAATTTGTCCATGAGGTACAAAGGGCAAAAGTAGCAATTGTGCAATTTTATCCCCAGGAGAAATCATTATTATATTTTTAATAGTTTGTGCCATGATTTTTATTTCTCCTTCGTAGTCACAATCTATGACTCCTGGCATAATAGTTAAACCCTTCATGGTGACGCTACTTCTTCCCAATAATAGTCCCATCAAACCCTTGGGTAAAAGTCCATAGATGCCCGTAGAGAAGGCCTGAGGACCCATTTCAGGAGTTAATACATATCGCGCAGAGGTACTGTGGTCCAGTCCTGCGCTTCCTGCTGTTTCTCTGGAGAGCAAAGATATTGTGTGTTTTTGTTTTTCGTTAATGTCTGATTGATAGTTTGAGGAGGATACACAGACATTGCCCCTATTATTTTTTGGGGCCAGGGAAGGCCCCGGGAGGAGTTTCCCGACAGTGGTGTTCCATCCTTGTGGGCCACTGAGCGACAATCTCGTGCCCAACGTTTTCCCCTATTGCATTTAGGGCATAAACCAGGGATTTTCTGACCATCTGGAGGGTTTTGAGTAGGGAAGGAAGGACCAGGGTTACAGGGAAAAGATCTACATTCTCCAGCAAAATGACCTGCCTTTCCGCATTTAAAACTAGTCTTTGTTCTCTTTGGATTGTTTTTAAACCCCACTTTAGTTAATGCTGCAGCCATAGCAGCACCCTGTATATAAGCAGGCCCAATGTCTGCACAAAGGCGAATATAATCCTTCAATGTTCCCCGTTTTCTCCAAGGTCGAATCGCAGCCTGACATGCATTATTAGCGTTTTCAAAAGCAAGTTGCTTAACTACAATTGTACCAGTGAGTCCATCCACAATGAGCCTCCCCACCGGCTGTAACAATCTATCTACAAAATTATCATATGGTTCATCAGGTCCCTGTCTAATTTTTGAAAGATCCTCAGTTTTGTGTGTAGAAGATAATTTCCTCCAGGCTTGTAATGCCAAATGATTTATTTGAGGATAAGCAACAAAGGGATAAGTTAATCGATCTTGTAAAGAAATATATGGTCCTTCCCCAATCAGCATATGATAATCAACTGGAATATCATGGGTAGCATTCTTTTCTGCTTGTTCAGCAGCCCGTTCATAAAAATCAAACTTCCATATTAAATAATCTCCACCATTTAAACAAGCTCATGCAATAGACTGCCAATCAGCAGGGGGAAGAGCTTCTCCTGTAATAGTGTCAACCATAGCAGTAGTAAAAGGAGCAGTGGGCCCATATTGAGCACAAGCAGATTTTAAATCTTTCAAAACTTTAAAAGGAAGAGCCTGATGCTCCCTAATAGCCTGTTGAGGATTATTAGGATCAGGTCTTTCCGTGACAGGACAACAGAAAATAGGATCTTCTCCTCGTTTTATTGCTGCTTGTACAGCACGTTGCAAGGGACTGAGCATTTTTACAGATGGAGAATTTTGAGGAAGACAGTCCTTACTAATTTGCAGCTTTTGCACTGACTTATCTATTATAGCCATTAGAAAATCATCCTCAGGATATTTCTCTCTTTTATGTTTAAAAGCCTCATCTGTTAAGTCAAAATGTTCCTCTTCATCTGAAATATTTAAATTAATTAGCTCTTTCGGTTTAGGAAGTGGCCACACAGTAGCTGATAATACAGGCTTTTCTTCTGTCAGAGGCTTATGTTTTTCTGACTTTACATTCAAATCAACACTATCATGAGAAGAACCTAAACATATTTTTATCAGATTCCACAAACTAAATGTAACAACAGCAGTATGAGTAGGCCCTCGAGACTCATAATAATTTTTTAAATCTTCTCCAACTTTCTGCCAGATTTCTATGTCACAGAGCCGCCATCAGGAAACCAGGGAGATACATCATGGATATGCTGCAAAAATTCAGTCAACTGTGAGGTAGAAACTTTATTACACCGAGCTTTAAGCATCAAAAGTAAAACCGGAGCAAATAATTCACGCTCCTTTGAGCCCTTTTGCCCCATCTTATTTTACTTCTGACTGTTGCCTTATGCCTCTATTAGTTTCACTTTTACTCGTGTCCACACATATTTTGCATAAGGGTTCTCTTACCTGCACTTTCTTTTTCTTTTCATTGGCTTCACGCTTCAGGTCCCTGTTCAGGTGCCACTTGCCGCGGACCAGCCTCAGAAAGAGGATTTCACCACCCAGGGTCAGAAGGGACGGGGTAAGGAACTGAAGTAACACCGACGAATGGGGTCAGAAGGACCAAGACAACTGATGGTTGCAAGGCAAGTTTTACTATGCTACAGTTGCAGATTACATAGACTAGAAAAGGGAAGGTTGCCAGACGGTGGTTTACATTATCTAATGACTGTCTCGGCTCAAGGTTAACTTCCCTGGGAGAAAACCCATAAACCCAGAATCATCCAAAATAACCTGCACGTGCAGGGTGGAGACAGCTTTGCTTGTCTCATTTTACATTCTTTCTGATTTCTGGGCCCTGGTGATTTATCTCCCGTGGAATGGAACAAGGAGGGGAACAAGTAGGGACAGTCCCTTCGAGCAGCGGCAGCATGCCTGGCATGTCCGTAGCCTGCTCTCAAGGCTGACTGCTTCCCACACATATGTTGGCTTGTTTAAGCCTCAAGCCCTCGATCCTTTGTTGAAATACAATAATTTCATTCCTATGGTTTTCAATACCAAAAACTCAACCTCCAGGAGGGCTAAAGTCTAATTTGTACTCCAAACCAAGTAGCAGTGCAGTTCGCTACTACTGAGGCTGAATCCATAAAGACTTCAAGACCACGACCAGAAGACAAGTTATTATATATAATACCCTAGAAGGCCTGAAACATAATTATCATATACATAGCTGGTCCTTCAGAGCTTTTTACCTATAACATGTTTTTTGATGAAAGTTATTTAATGTACTGGAGATAACTGTGACTTACTGATCAAATATTTGAATACTTATACTTACCTGGGATTTCATTTCTGCTGAAAGAAAAAGGAAGAACAGGACTCACCTAAAAAAAACAAACTTTAGAAATGAAAGTAAAAATCTTATCACACACTCTCACTTTTGGAAGCAGCATAGAGGGGCAGTCAACGGTAAAACACTGGTGAAATAGGTCAAAACTCTAGGCCAAAAATCCATTATTATTATCGTCAGTGACAGTACCACAACTGTGCCCTTCATAATTAATAAGCACTCCTAAGAATCTTCATTTGGCACCAGATGATGTGTTGAAGAGAAACACTCTGGGAGGTTGTGAATCACACTTGCTATTTTTTTTTTTTTTTAAGATCTTCAGTTACATATATTTTTTTTAATTTTATTTTATTTTTTTTCGCGGTATGCGGGCCTCTCACTGTTGTGGCCTCTCCCGTTGCGGAGCACAGGCTCCGGATGCGCAGGCCCAGCGGCCATGGCTCACGGGCCCAGCCGCTCCGCGGCATATGGGATCCTCCCAGACCGGGGCACGAACCCGTATCCCCTGCATTGGCAGGCGGACTCTCAACCACTGCGCCACCAGGGAGGCCCCACACTTGCTATTTGGTTAGCCAAGTTACAGGAGAATTTTTAAAGTGGGGGGAAGGGAAGAAGGAAACGGACCAGAAAAAGAATTGAAGCCATCATCTACAAACCAACAAAGCACTGAGACTTCCAAACGTTATGTCAGACACTAAAGTGACTGATATAGGCTCAAGTGGTTTATAAAACCTATAAAAAGACTACACCAGCAAAGTCCCCATTTATCGGTAGAGTTCAGAAACTAAAACAAGGAATATTTTAGCTTAAAACCTTATCTCAAGAGAATCATATACACTTCACATGAATAAAAATACCTGAAACCAAATATTTTTAAAAGCTCCAATACCCAAAATATAAAGAAAAAAATTAATTCAGAAGACTCAATCAATCCATGATAATCACAAAATGGCTGGGCAATCTCTATCTCCCTTCCACACTAACCATCCATCCCCTGGAAGACCAAGGGAGATCAGACCTTCCAGACTTACCTTCCAGACCCTCCAGACACCTGGCTGCTGCAAAATTCGATGGAGACTCCTTGTGGAACAGCCGTTTTGCATCTCTTGGGTCTCTCCCTATCGTGATCATGCAGGAAGCAAGTCTGGCTGTGCTATTTCTTATCATTGTCTGTCACCCATCTGCACCATGATATTGAAAAAGTAGTTCCCTTTCCCCCAGAAGGTTGAGGCTCAGCTACAGGGGTAATTCTCCTGGGCACACAGCCATTATTTAGGCCGACTCAGTGACTTCAACCGGCTTAATCATGTGATCAGGTTTGTTGCCAGCTGCATAATGCTCCCACATCTGTAGGTAGAGCCGCTCTAGTTCCATTGTGTATTGTTTGGTGTTGAACAGAGGGCTAGATGTTCTCTGCTTCCAGACTTTGCCACGAATTTTCTTCAGGTATTCGAGATCAGTTCCCAGTTTCACAGCTATCTCTTCATATTCTTGCCTATTTTTAGCAATCAGCTCAAGACAGCCTAAACAAGTGAGCTGGGAACCTGCAACTCGGGAAGCAAGAGTCTCTCCTGGCATAGTCACCATGGGGGTCCCTGCCCAAAGGACATCCATCCCTGTGGTGTGGCCATTACAGAGTGGAGTGTCCAAGCAGACATCAGCCAGCTGGCCTCTCCGAACATGTTCCTCTTTAGAAGCAACAGGTGAAAAAATGACACGGTTCGGGGGAAGGCCCACATTTTGTGTGTACTGTTGAATATTAGCTTCTCCTGCTGCTGGAAAACGCAACAGCCACAGTACACTATTGGGAACACGCTTCAGAATATTTGCCCACATCTGCAAAGTAGATGGGTCAATTTTGTATAACTGATTAAAGTTACAGTAGACAATGGCATCTTCTGGTAACCCGTACTGAGAACGTGTGGTTACAATAATGGTACGGGGAACCTCCTCTCCAGTGGCAGCCTTATTGTTGATCAGGGTAGTTGCCAGGCCATTGCTAATACTGAATCCATTCATTGTAATCTGAATTTGTCCTCTGTTAATCATTTCAATAACTGCTTCTGCAACAGTATTCATAGGAATGACAGGCATATTAAGAGCTGTATTACTGCTGTCTGCATTGTCTTCTCCATCAGGACATTTCATCTTGACTATTTGCACATCTGATAGACTATCAAGAAATGCTTGGAGGTCGATGCCGTTCAGCACAATCCGATTGTCATAAAGGTGCCCATTGGACTTAAAATCGATGACGGCTTTTTTCTTCAGGTGAGGGAACATATTAGCATGATCACCAATAAAGAATGTATGGGGCATATAAGCCAGTTTCTCGGAATACTGCTCAGCAACTTCAGCAGGTGACGTTTCCTGATCAGTGATGATATAATCCATGAAAAGCGCGCCACTAGTCCCAGGGTACTCCAGCCACATTGCCTGAATAGGAGCTGGCCTGAGAGCAAAGAGTTCATTTCGAGCACCCCTGGTATAACCATTCATATTTACAAGGATGTGTATACCATCTTGATGGATGTGATCTGCTGCTTTCCCATTGCATGGAATCTGAGAAAGATCAGTGAAATGATTGGCTTCTGCCATCACCTTCGCTCGGAAGTTTGTGCCATCATGTGGGCTCAGGGCATAACAGAATATCTCAAATTTATCAGGATTGTGCATGCCTGGAATAGACTGCATAAGGTGAGAAGTAGGATGATTCCCAAAGTCAGAACTCACGTATCCTACACACAGTCGACCATCACTGAGCTTCAAGTCTTTTGGATGTTCATACGGTGGTTTATGAAGGACACTTATATTAGCCAAGCAGAGGCTCCCATGCCTCTCAGCAATAGCCTTCCTGAAGCCATGAGGAAGAGGATAGAGCATACTATGATGAGGCTGCACAGAAGGCAACCTATTCTTCTCCAACTGGTCAGCCACAATGCTCACCAACTTCTTCATTCGCTCATCATAGTCTGTCCAATCACAGACAACCTGCAGGCAATGAGCCAAATTACAATAAGCGTCAGGAAAATCAGGTTGAAGCTTCAGAACACTGCGATAAGAAGCAATTGCTTCTGGAATATTCCCTGAATCCTGGTGCATGGAAGCCAGATTGCTGTGGGCATCCGCAAATGCAGGGTTGATCTGCACGGCACGAGTATAACACTGCAAGGCTCCCTGAACATCCTGCATCTCCCATAGAGTGTTTCCCATATTACAGTACGCATCAGCAAAGGTAGGACTGATTCGAATAGCCTCCTTATAATGCATCAGAGCTTCGTGCAGTTTTCCCTGCTGCTTCAATACACTTGCTAAATTTGAATGGGCATCAGCAAAGCCTGGGCAGAGCTCTAATGCTTTACGATACAAGCGAACTGCCTCTTCACTGTTTCCCTGTTCTCCTTTGATATTGGCTAGGTTATTCAGAGAGTCTGCATGGGTGGGACACAGCCGGAGAGCTGTATGATAACAATCTTCTGCTTCAGCAACACTGCCCTTCTCTTTGAGAGCGTTGGCTAGGTTGCAGTAAGCATCAGGGAAATGTGGTTGCAATTCAATAGCTCGCCTGTAGGTGTCTATTGCCAGATCCATCAGGCCTTGCTCATAGTATACACAAGCCAGGTTGCCATGTACCACTGCATGATTTGGACTCAAGCTTAGGGCACGAAGGTAAGCTGCCACAGCTCTGTCAAAAATCCGTGCCTCATTGAAGACATTTCCTAAATTGATATAAGCATCCAGAAAATTGGGGTCAAGGGTAACAGCCTTTTCAAAGTGATGAATTGCAAGCCAAATCTCCCCTTGTGCATTGAAAACACAGCCAAGATTACTCCAAGCTACTGCAAAGTTCGGTTGCATCTCAATTGCTTTCAAATAACATGCCTTGGCTTCTTCTAAGCCACCCAGGGCTTTGAGCAGGTTCCCCAGGTCACTGCGAACACAGTACAAAGAAGGATTGTACTGAAGAGCAGAGACGTAAGCTTGTACTGCCCCTTCCATGTCGCCTGCTGCTACCAAAGCGGCTGCCAGGTTAATATAACCATTGATGAAATCTGGTTTGAGACGCAATGCATGCTGGTAATGCTCAGTTGCTTCCTGCAACTGCCCTCTTTCCTTGTACACATTCCCCAAATTCGAATAGGCTTCTGCCAGAAGAGGGTTCTGTTTAATTGCCAGAGTACTAAAGTGGGCAGATCTGTCCAGCCTTCGACACTGGAAGTGTATAGATGAAAGTAATAAAAGTACACCAGTATTGCCTGGCTCTTGTCTCCAGAGCTGCATGCAGTGTCTCTCAGCTGTCTCAAAATCTCCTGCCTGATATTCTCGATGTGCCAGCTCAGCTAACCCTTGGAAGGAAAGCATACGTTTCGTTGGTTCTGTGCTGTCGGCCACGTTGCCCACGGAAGACGCCATCTGGAGCTTCTGGAGAGAGTGAAAAAAGGGGGTAATGGAGTCCCGCTGCCGCCACTACTGGCAAGAATGTTTCTAGTGGTAGCAAACACGAGCCCAGCAGCCGTACCACTGCTTTGGCATGCGTAAGCGGTGGCAACAGTTACAGGCACTGAACCATAGGAACTATGGTTGGCCATCTACCTCTCATGCTCTTGAAATCTTAATTCTTAACCCTGCCCTCTTCCACCATTTTTCTGCTAATCAGGGAATAAAAATTACCTATCCATTTGCCTTAGAAAAAATCAAAAGTCAGTAGGCCAAACACTTTTTAAAATATTGTTTTCTGTCCAGTTGGAAATGAAATACATGATTGACTTTTCTTCATCATTCATATAGTCAACGTGGAAAACATTAGGGCCGTGAATTTCAGTACAGTAAGATGAGAAAATTTTAAATTGGCCTTCCCAAACCACTAATAAGTAACCGATGTTGTATAGAATGCTAAAATCTTAGAGACTGAGTTTGATATTTTAAAAGTTCTGCAAACATTAGCTAATTTCTCCTCATCAAATTTCTCATGCCTCAAACCTGAGTATTACTTTTAAAAGATAAATTTATTTATTTTTATTTATTTATTTTTATTTTGGCTGTGTTGGGTCTTCAGTGCTGCGTGCAGGCTTCCTCTAGTTGCGGCGAGCGGGGGCTACTCTTTGTTGCGGTGCCCGGGCTTCTCATCACAGTAGCTTCTATTGTTGTTCCACAACTCTATGGGTTCCTTTTGAGGTCCTACAAAGAACCCTAGAAATTAGTTCATGTCATTATAGGTTTTTGCAAAATTGTCAAAAGTGAGATATTTTAATTTCCATCAGGTAAGTCCAGCGTCTATTTCTATGTCAATTTTCCTTCTATTCTTCTATGTTGGATTATATTGGATTGGTCACAGGCTTTCTTGAAATCTGGCTAAGGAGATGTTTTAAGTGAGGCTATTATGTGATTTTCAGACACCACCATATGTAATTGACTATATAATATCCCATTACAGGAATAACTTCCAGTACTCTTACTGACTACTCTACTGACATAACTAGCACAAGACACAGAAGCGTAAGGACAAAAACCACCTTACAATATAGCCATGTCTTGCACTTCACAGCTCTCAAAGCATGTGCGTTTGAAGAAGAAAAAAAGAACTGAAAAGTATAAAACCAGAAGTTATTCTGTGGAAAATTATTTCTATCATCAGGCATATGAAAGATAAGTCAAAGATTCAGTTTTCTTCAATGCTTAGTCAAAACGGAAATTTCCTTCTGTCAAGAATATACTCCAGGGCTTCCCTGGTGGTGCAGTGGTTGAGAGTCTGCCTGCCGATGCAGGGGACACGAGTTCATGCCCCAGTCTGGGAAGATCCCAAATGTCACGTAGCAGCTAGGCCCGTGAGCCATGGCCACTGAGCCTGCATGTCCGGAGCCTGTGCCCCACAACGGGGAGAGGCCACAACAGTGAGAGGCCAGCATACCGCAAAAAAAAAAAAAAACAGTATACTCCAGGGGCTTCCCTGATGGCACAGTGGTTAGGAAGCCACCTGCCAATGCAGGGGACATGGGTTCGAGCCCTGGTCCAGGAAGATCCCACATGGTGCAGAGCAACTAAGACCGTGTGCCACGACTATAGAGCCTTTGCTCTAGAGCCCGTGAGCCACAACTACTGAGCCTGCGAGCCACAACTACTGAAGCTTGTGTGCCTAGAGCCTGTGCTTTGCAACAAGAGAAGCCACCGCAATAAGAAGCCTGCATACCGCAACAAAGAGTATCCCCCGGTCGCTGCAACTAGAGAAACCCTGCACACAGCAACGAAGACACAACACACTCAAAATTAAATAAATAAATAAATAAATTAAATAAATAAATAAATAAATAAATAAAAGAATATACCCCATCAATAATGTGTGTAATGGAATGGTGTGAGTGAGTATTTTATCAGAATTCCTGTAATGCACAAACCTATAGCAGTACTGAAATCAGTAATGCATTTATAATAGTAAATATTTATGAGGAAGTAATCCATAGAGGTTTTCTCAAAGTTAACAATGAACATTAATGCGACATTATCAATAATAAATTGTGACGCTGAAATAAACTTTTCTAAACTATTAATAACTAAAAGCAAACTCTAATCAACCATGTGAAAAGAAATCTATGTGTATAAACTACAAAGTTTATTTCTTAAAATTTTATTTCTAAAACACATAAACTGTCATATGAGGAGGCAGTTAAAGAATATATAGCTACAAGAGTGGGGAAAAAGTTTTATAGAGACACATCTGGCAGTAGTTAATTTTCAAATGTCATTTTTCTAGATTTTGTGACACCTATAGTATAGATATTTGAAAGCATTTAAAAAATTGTATTTTGAAGATTTGCTACTTCCAGGTAGAGTAAAATATTTTGAAGCAAAACAACATTTCCACTGAGAAAAATTTAAAAAGCCAAATAAAATAGTCAGCATTCAATCAAAAAGTTCTAGACATACCAAGAGATAGAATCATATGACTAAAATTCTAAGAAAAGAACAGATAATACACAAATATTTATATAAGATATTGTGTATATTTGTCAGGAAAAGTCTTTATCAAGAAAAGACTTTAAAATCATCAGAATTAATATTACATTTTATTTATTTGTATATTTTATTTATATATCGATATTTATATATTTATATAAAGAACTTAAAGATAAAGCCCTAGTTAAGGCAGTGACAAAAGCAGTAGCAGTGGCAGTGAAAAGAAGTGGTTATATTCAAGGATATTTTGTCAGTAAAAGTCCAAGATCCAATGTCTGACTGCATACATGGGATGGATAGACGGAGTGGGAAAAATCAAAGTTAACTATAGAGGTTCTAGTGAAGATGGGGTTGCCATCACCCAACCCAAGGGGTTGCGATCATCCCCAAGGTCTAGGAGACTCAAAGGGAAGGTCATGGTCGAGGAAAAGTTAATTGCTGGGAAAATAAGACTCCCAGTCTCTCCATCTCCTTATACTAGTTTTTTTTTTAAACATCTTTATTGGAGTATAATTCCTTTACAATGGTGTGTTAGTTTCCGCTTTAAAACAAAGTAAATCAGTTATACATATACATATGTCCCCATATCTCTTCCCTCTTGCATCTCCCTCCCTCCCACCCTCCCTATGTCACCCCTCTTGGTGGTCACAAAGCATAGAGCTGATCTTCCTGGGCTATGCGGCTGCTTCCCACTAGCTATCTATTCCTTATACCAGGTTTGTTTTCTGCTCATATATGTAGCAGCATTTCATTCAAGGGGAAAGTCATTGATCTGACTGGTCAAATTAAACACCATAGTTCAAGGCACATTTACAGTGGTTAGTTCCTCCACAATTTAGAAAGTAACATTCACAGTTTCCCTCTTCCTACACTGTGGAACACATTGGCCATTCCTCCAAAGTTTCCACTCCATAGAGTGGACCAGAGATGACGTCAGCCCAGAACTGAGAGCTTGGCATGAGATGGTGTCAACCCCACCTAGAGCTCTGGCATAAGTTATGACCCAACCCAGCTCTACAGAGAGTTCTGCATGGAATCTTGTCTCAGCCATAATAATGTGATTCTGTTTTTCATTTGGTTTTCTTCTTTGCTGAACTTTCCCTGGCCACTCTGACAAACAAAATTTCAGGCAATCCTGGGCCACTCACTAACTTTATTCCATCTAATGTTATCCAGATTCCCAAGAAAATTACTAACTATAAAGGGGGGAAATTTGGAACATGGTGAGTTTTAGGCGCCTGAAATATACAGGAAACTGAATCCAGTTAAGTAGCAAATTATTTGGATCTCAAATATGCCAGTAGAAGAGCAGACTAAGCTCAATTTAGTGTACTCTTACTGGAGACATATGTAAATTCTGGGTCAGTTTTCAAAATGTTAAAAGCACATAGCTGAGATTAAAAGAAAGAAAGGAACACCTGCATGTTTTAGAAAGTAACAGAGAAATTAAATCCAGAGAAATAAGAGCAGACTGATGTGTATGGGTTCCGTTCCTTAGTATAGGCCTTATGTAACTAGGGGCTGGAGCTAGAAATCTAACATTACCTTGAGGCCAGGAATTTAGACTCAGGATGGAACAATATGGAGAAGTTAGTACAGATATCCTACAGAACTTTCATGAGGAACTGCTTAGTCCATTAAGAGGGCCAAGGGAGGTGGTGAGGAAGATTGATATTTCTTGAAATCCTTCAGGTACAGAAAACATCAACACCTCTGAAAAGTAGGCCTGTCCTTCCCAGAGTTGTGATGGTCAGGTTGTCACTAACCTGTAAGGCCCTGTATGAATCAGAAACTGCAAGGAGAGTAATTCAAAGAAAACCAGATGCAGGATGGGTGTGGCAATAAATCCTAGGACCCTATCAGAAACAAAATTAAAACCACTCTAGAGGGAAATTTTAACAAACCAGGGCAGAGAGTATCCTAACCAGAATAAAATGATAATTCTGAGGAAGTTACTTTACTTATTTAAGTAAGATTCAATGCATTTCCATGGCCAGGCCCTTTTGAAGAATTCTAAAACATATACAAACAATTCATTTACATCTTATATATCCCACCATCCAGAGCAAAATTCACTTAAAAACTGTACTGGTGGAAATTGGGCAGCACTATGGAGAAAATAAAATGTGTTTACCATAAAAAAACATGAAGGTAAGAAAGATAATGTCTAATTTTTTAATTATCTTGCGGTTTCTTGAAATCTTTTGGAAACCCAAACTAGAGAAACCTAGGAGGAAATAAAGATTTAAATATTTAGAGATTTATCAACTCATCTATAAAAGCTTTATTAATCTCTTCTTTTAATAACATTCCTGAGAGGTATAAATGTGTCCAGTGATAGGGTTGAATAAGCCTGAGAGAATTTCAATTGTTTACTATTCTTGGTCAGCTCTTAAGACCTTTCAGGAGCATTTTGATTTTCATGGCCTCATCCAACAAAAGCAGGATATTTTACAGAAAGTCCTGGGCCACTTTTCGGCTTGCTTTTGTGTTTATGTTTTTGGTTTTTTCACATCGGGCGGTACATTAGGCTTCCTATTGCATACTCCCTCATTCATGCATGCATTCATTCAAACAATATTGACTGAGTTGAGACATTTAATTAACACTCAATAAATGATGTTCAGATGAATGAATGCGCTTTCTATCAAAGTAAGTGTAAGTACTGAGAAAAATTACAGAATGTATGATCCCAGCCCCACAAAAGCTTATAACTGTGTTGAGGATATAACATATGCTGATGAAATAACTAATATATCATATTGGACAGTGTCTAAGTTCAAAAATGAGTTTTTATAAATAATCAGAGCCTAAGGAGCACAAAGAAGGGACAGTTCATTATGGGTTGAATCTATCAATAAATGTACATTTCAGGTGAGGTTTGAGATTGACCTCAAAGAAGAGGACTTAGATATATGAACAGAGAACAAAAAAGGCATGGTGATAGCATGTGCGTAGATAGTGTGGCCAATATTTATGTTCTTCATTAAAGATAGTCAGAGATAACCCAAATGTAACTGTTTCCATGGGTCCATTCTCAGTATCCAAAGAGAACGGCAAATCCTATCTTAGTAAAACTAATGAAAAACACAGTCTTTAACAAAGAGATTGTGAAGGAAAGGGGGAGAGAAAGGCTTGCATCCCACACCACACAACAAAACTTATTGAATTATTTGTTTAATTTTCTCCCTCTGAAAATTTCCTCTCCCTCTCTCTGTACGTGTCTCTTCTCCCACATCTGGCCACACTCTACCAGCCATCTTTCCAGATCTTTCCAGAACTCTCCATCCTAGTTTCATTAGGCCACAATTTAAACATCTCACAGGTCTCCAGGATGCATCCCCATCACTTATTCCACAAAGACAAACAAAGGACACTTCTCAGGATCACGTTTCTTTGAAGGAAGAGGTCATGAGGAGTGATTATAAATAATATAAGGTGGAGAGCAGTGACTTAAAATACCATTTTTCACCTTAGAATGTGAATACAGGGAACTTTGGGAAACTAGAAAATCTAGAAAGGATTCACTGATAATTATTTATGTTCAATGAATAAAATAAAATGTAATAATACGGCTAAACTCTGACAGATTCACTTTTTCAAAAGTTGCTTTCACACACCTTCACTATTGGGATGTTTGATAAACACACCTTTCCTTCTTTACTTTCTTCTTTCTTTGCAGATACTGGCACCAAACTTTCAAACAATAAGAACCTTCCCATAAGTCCCTTGCCAGGCAAGATTAAGGTATAACAATCCAAACAAAGTTTTGAAGAAGATAACTGGTTGAAAGCACAGGAAAAGAGCTGGGTTTCTCTTATTCAACAGTCACATAATGAGTAATGTGCGAATTGGTTTCAAAAGTCTCTCTGCATGAGGGGCTAAGGTTAAGATTAGAACTTCTGAGGCCAGAAGAGCAAAATGACTACGACAATCCACGTATTTTCAAGAGCTGCCCTTTGGATGTGAGGCATTGATTTTTCCCACTATTTTTTCAGCAACCCAACTGGTGTCTTTATTAAACGACATAAGGGAATACAGTGTGGCCAAGAAGGCTTAGATTTCCTTAGCCCCAAGTCAGATATTCTCCAGTGACTGTCCACTCAAATGAAAAAGAGAGATTTACAAGAGGAAACTGGATACAACTGAGTGTACTTTAATTTTACCTGAATTATTTGTTTTGTTTTCAATTCTCTGCTGAAGTGCCTACATTAATATATTTTTAAGAACATTTCCTTAAGTTGAATTATTCATTCAGTATATTCATTTACTATAATTTAGAAAAGCCAAATGATTTAGGCAAATTCATTTCTATATTGCCACAACAGTGTATTGTGAACTAAATGACACCAGGCAGTTCTTTACGCAGATACTAACTCAATTAGAAGGCAGAACAAGGATACCTACCCATTCAGGGAAGGAAAGGTCACTTAGCCTCTGTAGCTCTCTTAGGTCTCTTATCATCACAGTAACAAATTGAAGACTAAAAACCATATGATCATCTCAATAGATGAAGAAAAATCTTTTGAAAAAAATTCAATATCCATTCATGGTAAAAACTCTCCAGAAAGTGGGCATAGAGGGAACATACCTCAACATAATAAAGGCCATATATGACAAGCTCATAGCTAACATACTCAATGGTGAAAAGCTGAAAGCATTTCCCCTGAGATCAGGAACAAGACAAGGATGCCCACTCTCACCACTTTTATTGAAGGTACTTTTGGAAGTCCTAGCCACAGCAATCAGACAAGAAAAGTCAATAAATAAAAGGACTCCAAAATGGAAAGGAAAAAGTAAAACTGTCACTGTTTGCAGATGGCATGATACATAGAAAATCTGAAAGACACCATCAAAAAATTATTAGAGCTCAAAAATGAACTTGGTAAATTTGCAGGATACAAAATTTATATCTAGAAATCTACCGTATTTCTATACACTAAGAGTGAACTATCAGAAAGAGAAATTAAGGAAACAATCCCATTTATAATCGCGTAAAAAAGAATAAAATACAGAAGAATAAATCTGCCTAAGGAGGTAAAAGACCTGTACCCAGGGAACTATATGACACTGATACAAGAAATTAAAGATGACACAAACAGCTGGAAAGATATACCATGGTCACGGATTGGAAGAATTAATATACCATCATACCCAAGGAAATCGACGGATTCAATGCAGTCTGTATCAACATATCAAGGGCATTTTCCACAGGCCTAGAACAAATAATTTTAAAGTTTGTATGGAAACACAAAAGATCCTGAATAGTTAAAACAGTCTTGAGAAAGAAGAACACAACTGGAGGAATCATGCTCCCTGGCTTCAGACTGTGCTAAAAAACTACAGTAATCAAAACAGTATGGTACTGGCACAAAAACATCGATCACTGGAACAGAATAGAGAGCTCAGAAAGAAACCCATGCACTTATGGTCAATGAATCCAGGACAAAGGAGGCCAGAATATGCAGTGGAGAAATGTCTGGGCTTCCTTAGGGATGATTTCATCAATTAATTTGTTTTCTTAAATGGACCATACTTTTCCATGTCTTTGTATACCTTGTGATTTTTTTTGGTTGAAAATTTGTCTTTCAAATATTATAATGTGGTATCTATGGAAATCAGATTCTCCCACTTTCCCAGGGTTTCCTGGGCTTTTGATTGTTGGAGGCTGTAGTAGTCTGTTTGTTTAGGGACCTTTCCAAACTATTTTTGCAATGACTGTTTTCCTTATCGTATGTACGCACTGAAGTCTCTGTTCCTTTAGTTCATGTTTAGCTAATGTTTTGACAGAGATTTCCTTGAATTCCTGCACCTAAAACAAACAAAAATAAATACACACAAGCACATCCACATGCACACCCAAAACCACACACCTCTGCCCATTGTGCAGACTGCTGGATCACTCCTTCAACATTTAGCTGACCTGCATTGAGTTCAGGGCTCAGCCCATGGTAAAAGCTTAGAGACTCCTCTGGTGTTTTCAGAACATGCATCTTATCTCGAGTATGCATGTGGCTTTCCTAATTTCTCTGGACACATTTGTACTTTTTGTAGGTTCTAATTTCCCAAAGAATCTCTCCCAACTTTGGCTCCTGCATCTTCTGTGGTCTATTGTATTTCAATGCACAGTCTTCTGCCCCAGCCATCTGTGCTTTGTTAGTTCACCTTGCACTTTTTTTGAGCATTGACCACTGCTTTTCCAGACTGTGTTCCAAGTTAGCTAAGACAGAGATAAGCATCTTGTGTCAGTCCTTCAGGTAGCTCCCAGACAGGTTAGAACAGATACACATAATAATCTGAGAGTACAGTCTCCTCTGCTCCCTCCTGAAGCAGGATTGAGGGTCCCATACTAGGAATGGTCTGCTGCTACTTTAAGACTATCACTGCATTAAGACTCCACCACTTTAACACCATCACTACACTAACAGTGGATGGGGCAAGGGCAAGTAAAAATGCCACAAAGCTTTCCTGCCATTTTCAAATTGCCTCTTCCCTGGTTCACTATGTGTTTGGCTGCTATAAATCTTTGGCTGATTTCAGGACTAAGAAAAACTCAAAGAACCCCACAGCAAAAACCAGTATAATCAAACTCTCAGAAGCCAAACGACACAGAAAGAATCTTTTCTCCCAAAGGAGAAAGAAAAAAGAAATTTGTTACAAAGCAGGGATCCTCAAAAAGATTAGAGCTAATTTCCTATATGAAACCACGGAAGCAAGAGGCCAGACATATTTAAAGTGCTGAAAGAAAAAAAATTGTCCACCAAGAATTCTATATTTGGCCAAACTGGTTTCAAAACTTGGGGAGAAATTAACGCATTCCCAGATGAACAAAGTCTGAGGGCATTTATTTTACAACTTCCTACCACTGCCCTATGAGAAATGCTATATTGAACCTTCAGGTTGAAATGAAAGGACACTAGACAGCATCTTGAAGCTGTAAAAATAAATAGAAATCTCCAGTAAAGATAAATACATGGGCAAATACTAAAGCCAGTATTGTGTTATTGGCTTGTAGCTCTACTTTTTATTTCTTACATGATTGAAAAAACAAATGTATAAAATAATCATAAATCCATGTTATTGGGCTCACAATGTATAAAGGTGTAATTTGTGACAATAATAATGTAAAGAGGAGGAACGGAACTGTAGAGGAACAGAGTTTCTGTGTGCTACTGAAGTTGGTTTCAATTGAAATTATATTGTTTTAACTTTAGAATGGTAAATGTCATCTTCTTGATAACCACAAAGAAAATATCAATAGACTATATGCAAAAAGAAATGAAAAGGGAATCAAGAGTTCACCACAAGAAAATCGGCTAAGCACAGAAGTCAGTAATGGAGTAAATGAGGGGCAAAAAATGCATAAGACATACAGAAAACAAGCAGGAAATAGACAGAATTAAGTTCTTCCTCATCAGTAATTTTTGAAAAAGTAAGTGGATTAAGCTCTCCAATAAAAAGATAAACATTGGCAGAATGGACTTTAAAAACAACCATAATCCAAGTATATGCTGTCCGCAAAAAACTCACTTGATTTCAAAAGACACAAGCTGCTTGAAAGATAAAGCATAGAATAAAATATCCCATGCAAATAGTAACAAAAAAGAAGGAAAGAGAGACAGAAAAAGAAAGGAAGGAAGGAAGGAAGGAAGATAGATCTGGGATGGCTATGTTACTATCACACAAAATAAACTTTAAATCAAAAACTATCACAAGAGGAAAAGGAGGCCACTATATGTTGATAACAAGTTCAATCTATCAAGAAGATAGAACACCTATAAACATATATGTACCAAACAACCCCCAAATATGTGAAGCAAGCATTGACAGAATTGAAGGAAGAAATAGATAGTTCTAAAATAATAGTTGGAGATCAATACCTTGCTTTCAATAATGGAAAACACATCTAGACAGAAGATCAGTAGAGAGGTAGGGGGACTGAATAACACATTTAACCAACTAAACCTTACAGCCGTATATAGATCACTCCACTCAACAACAGCAGAATACACATTTTTCCCAAGTACACATGGAACACTCTCAAGGAAAGACCATATGTTAGGCCACAGTACAAGTACCAATACATTTTTAAGAAATTGAAATCATACAAAGTATCCTCTTTAGCCACAGTGAAATGAAGGTAGAAATCAATAACAGAACCATTGATAGCCATTTCCCATCATGCCTGCCACACATGATATAAAGCAATGAAGGGAAAAACATAATTTCCCACTTAGAAAAGTGGGAAAGAGGACATACCATTGACACAGAGTGTGTGCTGTTTCCCATTGTCAGGGATAGAAATAAATTAGCATCATTTATTCATTAGTGTGTTAATTTCTTGGTCAATCATTGGGCAGCCAGTGTTTCTGCCTGATGGGAAGATTTCCTATACTCAGTGTTGAGTGGAGCCAACCTTGAAAGGGACATTTTAAAGGATTATACTGTGATGGGCTTCGCAGTACCCTTCCTCCTATGCCAGTATTTAGGCTGGGGTATTTCCATGGAGTGTGTACAATCGTAGGCCCCAGTTCACCAGAATTTAGTTTGACTCGTTCTGTTAATACATTCCCTCAGTAATTTGTCTTTTGTATCCTTTTGCATTTACTTCATTCTTTATTATCACTGCGAAACAACTTTGTTTCCTGTTCAGATGCCAAAAAGTGGATATCAATACCTCCTGAGTTTTACACATCACAGATCAGTTTTGGATATCAGGGACAGAGACAACAGCTATTTCCAATGACTTTGAGACATACTTTGAACATGTGATTAACATGTTGAGTGTTGAAATATGTGTCGAGCTCATTATACATGCTCGAAAAGGTTTCAAACTGCAAATATTTAAAAATCTCTATCTTTGAATAGTTTTCCTGTGCTGTCCCTTTGTGTCAGACTGTTAATGTGCCGTCTGGCACCTTCAAATAATGTGGCTTTGTAACCAATTATTTACATGTTGTTTTATCCACAGAGAATCTTTTTTTAAAAAAATAAATTTATTTATTATTTATTTTTGGCCGTGTTGGGTCTTTGTTGCTGCACACAGGCTGTCTCTAGTTGGGGCGAGCGGGGGCTACTCTTCGTGGTGGTGTGCGGGCTCTTCATTGCTGTGGCTTCTGTTGTTGCGGAGCACGGGCTCTAGGCGCTGGGGCTTCAGTAGTTATGGCACGCGGGCTTCAGTAGTTGTGGCTCATGGGCCCAAGAGCACAGGCTCAGTAGTTGTGGCACATGGGCTTATTTGCTCCGCGGCATGTGGGATCTTCCCGGACCAGGGCTCGAACCCATGTCCCCTGCACTGGCAGGCGGATTCCCAACCACTGTGCCACCAGGGAAGTCCCCACACACAGAATCTTAAGGTCAAAACATACAACTCGATTAACTACACTTCCTCCTATTCACATTTCCCTCATCTTTTCTTCATCTTCTGTCTATGTTTCCTTGGCCCTGTTTATATTAAGTGCTTTTGCCATTATATTTGATTGTTTGTATTCCGGTGAGTTACAACAATGCTTTATGAGACACGCTAGGATATAAATGCATTTAAGTAATATATATATATATATATATATATATATATATATATATATATATATATATATACATATATATACACACACACACACACACACACACACACACACACACACAATATATGTAGTTTGCTTGAGTGCAGTGTTTTTTGTTTTCTGTACTGAATTCATTAGCATGGGTCGGTATAATATTTAGCATAGGTCGATATGTAATTTGTAAACTAATAAAGTCTTAAAAGTGAGGAAATAAGTCTTTCAAATTTAATTATTTATTTTAAAGAGTAGAATAGCATACATAAACAGGTGCCTAATGAAAATTTGTATTCTCATTTGGAACTCTCATGAACACCTATTTTTTTGTTCTTCTAATGGTATGATCGTAGGCCAGTTGATTATTTTTATTTTTAGGGCTTTAACTTTGGAATAATGAAATATTCGTAAATTTTAAAAAGTGTTTTTCTTTATTTGATGGCGGTGGGATACTGGAGAAATGAAAGGTCAAACACCTATTGAGGAATCCATACTTGTCTATATAGTGTGTACTTTTATTTCAATAACTGATTTAAAATTCCTAAAAGGATGCTATAATAAGTTATTATGCCATTTTACAGACTGAATTAAGTGAATTTCAGGGAGGTATGAAACTTGCCTAAGGCTATCCAGCTGCCAAGTGGTAGAAGTGAGAATTAAATCCAGGTATACCTATCGCCAAAGTTTCTGCTCATCTCTTTACATCATCCACTTTTAATAGCCAATGCTTTTCTGCTTACAAATATGACTGAGGTTTCCAGACAGTCAACATTGCTTTTTAATCAGATAGAAAAATTACTGTTGCTTCTCTAAAGACATATTCCTTTTCCATTAAGTGACTTTAGTTGTTCAGATAATACTTCCAGACAGTAGTCATCATACAGTTGGAGACTAAGAACAGAACTCAGGGATGTGTCTAGCACTCAGTAAAGACCAACTGGGCTCACTGATGGTACTTACGGTCATTTCCTCTAGACTAACATAATCTTATTAATAAGACCCTAATAATTCACAGTACTGCCCTTGCCTGATTGTTTGTTCTTCTCCCTCTATCACTCTCTCTTTCCCCATATGATTATTATTTTTGACAATTTTTGGTGAATTAAATTCAGGGATTAGTATTCAGGAGCACTAGTCACAAAAGCAGAGAATCTTAGCTCACACCAAAGGAAGAAAAGAGAGAAAAAGTATAAATTATATGAATACACACTTATCACACATGCACCAACTATATGTTGCACTTCTCCAAAATCTATTCAGTATCTGCACATTTACTGTATCTTAGCAGTAAGACAAGAAGTGAGCGTAACGCTCTGTTTACAAGATACAGAAAACAGACCCAAATATGGAAATTACTAGCAATGAGAATGGGGAAGAAAGACTACAACAAGGAATGTAGATGATATTTTTGTTTCTTAGCTATGATGCCAAATATTGAACTTTCAACTTGAGACAAGGAGGCCATAAAAAGTTGTATTAGTTTCCTAGAGCTGCCATGACAAAGTCCCAGAGACTGAGGAGGTTAAACAACAGAAATTTACTCACTCACGGGTGTAGAGGCTAGAAATCTGAGATAAGGTGTCAACAGGATTGATTTCTTCTGAGGTATCTCTTCTTGGTTTGTAGATGCCATGTTTTCCTTTGGTCTTCACATGGTCTTCTCTCTGTGCATGTCTGTGTCCTAATATGTTCTTTTTATAAGGACACCAGTCATATTGAATTAGAGCCCACCCATTTGACCTCATTTGACCTCAGTTACCTATTTAAGGGCCTTATGTCCAAATGCAGTCAGATTACGAGGTATTGGGGGTTAAGACTTCCACATATTAACTTGAGCAGGACACAGTTCAGGTGATAATAGAAGATAAGAGTAATTTAAGCAAGTAAGTAACTATTGTTTACAGTGAGTTGCTTAAGGATATGTATTTACTCAAGAAAAACAAGAAGAAATTACATAACACTGTGTGTTATACAAAGATATTAAATTAATCATCATAACATCCTGTGAGATGGGCATTAAATTAGACTAAGCAAATGTAAGCAACTTATCCAGAATTGTATAGTTGGTACTTTCCAGAATTTAAACCAGGTATTTTCCCAGTTCCATTCTACGTTATATATTCATTTCATTATTTGAAATGAATTTTGAGTCTTCATTTTGCTTAGTTCCTGAAGTTATATGGGGATAGAATGGAGTTGGATATTTTCAGTGACATTCACACATGGGGAAGGAAATTGAGTCCAGAAGCTTCAGCAATGTTTCCATGGAGAACGCTAACAACAGAACCAGAAACACCGTTATCCTTTTGGTTCAGTGATCTTTCCTATAGCACTACAAGAATCAATTTTAAGAAGCCCCATGTTTTCCAAACTTTCACCAATGGGCTCTGTAGGGTCCTCTAACAATATCTAAGAGACTAACTAGTTTCACATTCCAAGCCACTTAAGACAAGGAGTTCTGATTGTTCTCTGTGAGGAAATCAAGTGACAATCATAGCTGGTAATTTAGGATAGTTTCTTCAGGGCCCAGGCAAAACCCAATACACAAGTGATAACCATTGTTAAGTGCATCTTTGACAAGGACTCATCAAGTATCAAAGAGGTCTATAAGTTGGGAGAAATTATGATCAAAGACAAACATAGACCACAGATATTTAATTAATGCCCAATTATTTATGAGTTTAACTTTGGTTAACCTCATTTTCCTTCTTCTAGACAATTTCCAATTCATCTCCACAAAGAGACCAGAACACTTACCTTCCAAAACAAGATTTATTGTGTTCCTTTAATTCAAAGCATACAGTGACTTCTACATTCACTCCACCATGTTTTGCTAGGAGAGAAAAGGAGACATTATATTTTGTCTTGAATTACATATGCCACCATACTTGACTTAGCTCATCCTACTGGAAGCACTTTGACGGCAGATTCTACAGTCTTGTCTGACATCCTCTACGGAATCAAGCCAAGGGAGTCACACATAGTTACAGCTGGAAAAACGTTTGTTCTGGGTTGATACTTTTAGCCTTTACCACCAAGACTTTATCACCAAGATCTATCTTGACAGTCTCTAAACAGGAGACCTTCTTGCCTTCCGTTTTCATATTGACAAGGAAGGTAAAGGGAAGAACTGAGAAGTACCCAAAGTCAGCTAGCAGCCAGCACAGATAAATCATCTGTGGAGGTATTGTTTCTTTCAAAAGATATAAACATAAGAGGAAGTCCTAGTGTTTGAAACAATTGTGCATAATAAAAAATTCCATGAAAACCTAGAAATCCAGATGCAGATCAGTAACATATTGGCTAAATAAGCTGTTATGTTCATGCAATGGACAAGTGTACAGACATTAAGAAGAACGAGATACTCTTTTCTATGAGATTCTCTTTTCACTGACCTCATCAGTCCTGCAAAAACAATGTTACATAATACTTTTTCTTTAACATTATATCAGGCATCCTCATCTTGTCCTGCATTTATTGCCAGTGTTACTAAAGTTTATCATTTACCTCTTTCTCTTGTAGACATATAATTTCTTCTTATTTTGGAAGCATTCATCAATCCCTATTTTAGTCTTTCTTTTAAATTACAAATGAATATTGAATTTTATAAACTATCTTTTGCGGGATATTTCAAGTGATTGTATAGTATTGCTCTCCTTGGACCTTGTTATATGGTAAATTATATTTTGTTATTTTATATATGCTATTTATTATATATCGTATTATGTTTACTAATTACATTTATTATATTATAATTACATTATAACTAAGGTAGCATTTTGTTTTAGATAGGCAAACAACCAGTGGAATAGGAAGCATCTTAAAATTAGATGCAAGAGCATAAAGGAATTGAGTTTAAAATAAAATTCACATTTTGGATCAGTAGCAAAAATTATTCAACAAAAGTGGGAAAATATGTCTATCATTAGTAAATTCTAGATACAGCAAGTAGTTAAAAGTTAAAAAATAATGAAACTGTAAAAGTATCAGAAACCTGGGAGACATGAAATAAAGTATTCATGAGGAATACCTTTCTCAGATACAAAGAAAAAAGGATACATTTAAGTATATAAGAAATAAAATTTGCCTCATGGCAAAATGCACTACAAAGGTCAGAAAACAAGCAAAAGAAATTGGGAAATATATTAAGAAATGGATATGCTTTCTTTACAACTTTTGAGGAAGCACATGTTTCTTTTTCCTTTAACCTGTTATGGGGGTATTAATCTATAATGTAAGTGCATGGTTCTTTTCCTTTAACCTGTAATGTGAGACTTAATCTATATGGTAAGTGCATGGTTCCTTTCCTTTCATCTGCAATGTGAGTGTCAACATGGGGCACTGTTCCCAAGCACAGACTTTGGATGTTCCTGTACTGGTCCCATCACTGACCATCCACAAAAACTTACAAATGTTGCTTCACTTTCCTGGGGGTTAGAGTCTTAGCTAAGAAATGGAAGCAAAATAGAACTTTCCCGCAGGGATGATAGAAGGTTTAAAGGAGTAAATATGTAAGTGACTTAGCACAGTGCCTAGTACAAGAGAGATCAATATAAGTACTTATCATTTTTAAAAGAGACAGATGAAAGAAATAAAATGTGGTGTTTTCAATCTATTGATATATATCCTTGACATTAAACTACCTTTTCATTCATTGGATTACCTAACTTGCTCATGCTTTTTCTTACTCTAGTGAACTTGGGTAGCTAATATCATAGTTTAACATTTTTGCTTTTATATTTACAAGTAAATTTGACCTGTAAATTTCTTTTTCCTTACAGTCCTAATCTATTTTCAGTATTAGGATTTTATAGACTTCATGAGATGAATAAAGGAGAATTCTTCCTTCGCTATCTCTAGAAGTTTTTCTTTGTTCATATTGATGTTATCTGTTTAATAGAAGTTCCACAGAATTCACCTCCCAAATGATCTGGCTGGGTCTGGTATTTTCTTGGTGAAAGATTGTAAACTATTGACATAATTCCTTTACTGGTGAAAGAACTCCAGCTAAAATTTCCTCTTGTGTCAGTTTTGGTAAACTTTAGGAGCTAGGAAATTGTCCACTTTACAGAAATGTTCAAATTTACAGGCATTTCATATATTCTCTGCTCTAACATTGTCCTGATTCTTTCTGTATATTATTTACTTATGTTTTTGTTTTGCTTAATCAAAGTGTGTTTTTTAAATCTTTTCAAAGAATATTCTTTTGACATACTAAATCACCTCAATTTTATACTTTTTTCTGTTTTATTAAGTTCTGCTCATATATTTATTATCTATTTTTCTATGTTCTCAGGGTTTATTGTTTTACTCTTCTGATGTCAATTAAAACACTTGGTTATTAATTTTAAGAAATCTTTTTAGTTATAAATAGTTGAACTTTTTGAAGATTCCAGATTAGTTGTAAGTATCTAAGAGTCAGCTCGTCCACACTGTTGCTAGCCTAAGGCTTAGTTCACCCTACTGCAATGTATATATTGACATTTTTTCCCCTCGACTTTCTGTGTTTTGCTACTTCTCACTTTTCTTTGGAGAGAAGCCCTTTGAAATAACCTTAACTTATTTTACAGCCAATAAGTCTTTAAAATAATGTGCATTTTTTAAAGATAAATCTACTTATATAATTAGGCAGAAAATCTGACCTGCCATATTTTTAAAAACAGCATAAATTCACACTTCTCCATGATTAATCTGCTGTATTACACAACCTTCGAGTTTTTAGCTTTATCAATGACATGTACTTGAAAAATGTGTTAGAGATCCTACCCAGACTTTTAAAACATCCTTGTTCCTTGTTTCAGTTCTAGTTTTATGTATATTTTCTGCCTTGCACCTGATTATTCCAACATCTGATGGATGGCCTTGGGAATATAATTCTGGTATTGATTGTTTTTTGCTGATTCTCTCCACTTCTAGCTGATTTCTTCACTATTGTGTAAATTTAGATCATGAGCTCATGTTTAGCTAAACTTTACCTGTGGGAATGCTATAGGCCTGTGTTGAAGGTCTACCTCTCCAGAAAGGGTTTAGTTTTGTGTTTGGAATACCACCGATTTGGGAGCATTTTAAGTTAATTTCTTAGCTTCTGTTTGCAAGACCGCACATAAATTTGCAACCCAAAGACTGGGAACACAGATCTGGGGTTCAGAATTCTCAAGATTTCCTACCTGTTTCCTACCCAGAGCAGAGGCCAAGAGAATTTGGTCTTAGTCTCCCTTTGCCAGCAGATATTTTTTTCTCCTGGCACACCCTTTCATTGAAGGTGAAACTAGGGATAGATAGGTTTAGTTCTAACTTCCCATCTAGTAGGGATGGAGTCTTACCTCCTGCCTCTCACGTGGTTATGGCCATTTATAAACAAGTCTCTATGTCAGGTGTGTCATTAAACTATGGCCTGTATTACAAATCCAGACAGATGCCTATTTCTATGGCCTGTGAGCTATGAATAATTTTCACATTTTAACTGGTAACATTTTAAATGGTTACCTAAGTACCTAAATAATATCCTCAATTTTGCTCTTTGGTCTACAAAGCCTAAAATATTTGCCACTTGGCTCCATAAAAACAGGATTTCCAGCTTCTGTTCTAAGCTATCAAGATCTTCAATCCACTCCTAATATAGCTATAACTCTCACACATGTACCACCCTTCTTTCAAGGGTCCTGGAAATTTCTACTGCATACTTCAAAAATCAAGCACACACTTAAAAATAAGTTGTGTACATTTAACCTAGCATACCTAACCGTTTTCCTTCAGGAGAGTTTTTCAAGTAATCTTGCCCACTGTATTCTTTAGAGCTTCATTAATAATGGCAAAAAATTAAAACAACTTAACATTCAACAAATGGGAATTGTTCATAACAATTATAGAAGCACATACAGTAGAAAACTATAAGCTCTTATTGAAACAGTGAGACATAACTAGTTTTATTCTTAGAGAACTATGTTTATTTAGGTCCCTTTTGTTTAAATAAGTATATTTCTGTGTATGTATGTATATAGTCATGTATTTATATACACATACATTATTTGTATGATATAGTTATATAAACGTATGAAATACATACCTATACACATACCTTTGATTTATATTTGTATACATACACAGGAATATAATTATATATATTATATAGTTATATACATTGAACTGAAAACTGGTAGTATACATATATATCGTGTATAAAAGTGTGTCGTCTATGTGCATGTGTAGAAAAGCAGGTTGAGAGATATGGAAGCATGAGTTAGACAGGGCTCACGATTATAAAAGTAGTTATGTGTAGGTAGTGAGGTTAAGGCCCATTTGATTGAAAATATTGCATATTTTTACATCAATTGTTAGGATGAACAGATTCCTATGTAAATAAAATTATAAATAGCTATACATACTTGTATGTGTAATGTATAATTAAAATATATATATAGTTTTATAGATGTATTATATTTATATTACATAATATAATTGTCTTATACTAATACATTACATATTGTGTTATATAGAATATATTAACTATAGTGTATTATATCAGATAATAATAATTATATATTTATAATATATATAAATATATATATTTATAATTTATATATTATGATATAATTGTTTTATAATCAATTTTACAGGATATATCATATTAATATTATGAACATATTAACCATATAAATACATTTCATTACCCATATATTTTGTATATAATATACGCTAGGCAAAAATATATATTAATATAATACATAATTGTTATACATTAATATAAATATTAGTATATTATATTTATATATCAATATAATATTTAATATTGGTATATTTATATTATATTTAATATATACATAGCTAATGCTCTTTAAAGCCATCTGCTACAAGTAGAATAAGAACAGGAGTATGGCCAAAGCAAATTCTAAAAATATTAGATTACTTCTATTCATTTATATGTCATTTTCCTGGAATCTGCATGTGGCTATTAGAGAGGACACACAGCAAAATCAACACAAAGTGCCCAGGAGGACATAGGATCCTTTATTTATCGGAGCCTCAAAGGAAACACAGTGCTATCCATTCCCCCATCAAAGAGCTAAGAGCAAACCTTGAAGCACCCAGTAAAAGCCCATTCAAACAAAAAAGCTTTCCCACTTAAACTGGAAAAAGTTAAGTTCCCAAGAGACCCCCTACACCAACCACCGAAGCTCATTTGGCAGTAAAAACAAAAATGTTCACCGAACAACAAGAAACCCAAAACAATAGTTGTTTTAGCACAAACAAAAAAAAAGCAGCTAATTAGTGTCTCTCCTGTTTGAAAGAAGGGGGTGGGAAGTGGGCAGAAGACCTGATAGGAAAGATAAAAAGAAAAGGAAAAGGAAAATAAGTTTCCAGTTTGACACTCAAGCTGTCTTCTGCATCCAGTTTGTCAAGACCACCAAGTCAATGTGGAGGCTTTTTCCTCTTTCCCTTTTCTTTTCATGAGACTGATCACAACCAGCACTGCAGATTCCATCGAATTAAGGAATGCTGTTGCCTACATGTGTGAATGAGCTGTGAGTAAAGTACTGAAGTAGAGGACACCTGAAGTGAAACGTCTTCATGAATGTCCATGTGGCTGAGCAGGAAGTTAACCTTTCATAGATGTGCTAAAGAAGAAGAGTTGGCTTTTATTTTATTTACTTTTCCCTGGACTGTGTTGAATGACTATCATCTACAAGTTCAGGCTCCTTCTTGCTGAGGATTAATGCACTGGGAGAGCTGAGAGAAAACTGAACAGTAGAGCTGTCTTTTTCTTGACCAGTTCACCTTACTTTCCCAAACTAAGTCTTTCCCTAATTCTTTCTCCTTCTTACTGTAGTAAAATGAACAGAACACAAAATTCACCATTTTGATCATTTTACAATTCACTGTACCATTCAGTGGAATTTAGTACTGTCACAATGTTGTGCAACTATCACCGCTGTCCAGCTGAAAAACATTTTCATCACCCCAAGAGGAAACCTACACCCATTTTAAGGAGTCATTCCCTATTTCCCTCTGTTCCAAACCCCTGGCAACCACTAATGTATAATATTTGCCATGTGTATGGATCTGCCACTGCTGGACATCTGGCATAAATGGAACCATACCATATGTAGGCTTTCGTGCCTGATGAGAAGTTGTGCAGTGGTAGGAAAAACTAAAATGCGATGTACTGTATGATGTATGTTTTACTGAAGTGGCTTGGTCAGATTATAATGATTTAGGATAAAATCACGTAAAGCAAGCATCACAATTCTCCAGGAATGGTCTGAAGAATGCTAATGTTAATTATGAATATGTGAATCCTAAAACTTTCATTTTTATTGACCTTATCTCATTAATTCTTCTCCCAACACTGCTATAACTAGAGTTGAGTTCTAAAATGTACCTTCCTCTTTTCCCATAGAAATTGTCCCACAATTTCAAAAAGTTCTCAAAGGTGAAAAAGTGCACACGACGTTTATCACGTTTGCAAATGCCAATGGAAATGCTAAGCTAACACTGTCCAAAATGCAATATTCTTCTGTGAGAGCACCCAACTTTAAACAAATACACATATTCTAAATACAGCTTAGATCTGTGACATGTTTTGGCCACTGAAGTATGAGCAGACATGTTGGCCTTAAATGAGCAGAAGAGGCCTTAAAAGGGCTTGTGCGGTTGGGCTCACCTCTTATGTTTCAGTGAACTTTTAGAGAAGACAGGGCCTGGGAGCTGCGGCCTCACAGTTGGGCTCCAGACGAAGAGGTGTGTGACAGACCTCAAACTGACCCAAAACACGGAGCAAAACTAGCCATCTAGAGGTCTAAAAGAGAGCCACTGCAGCTAGCCCATAGGTCCAAGAGAAATAAATTCTTGTTTATGTAACTGACTTTGGTGTGATTTGTTCCAAAGCATTATCACAGCAAGAGCTGACTAACACAACATCCTCCAAATCATTGTTATGTAAATGGCTGCCACCATGCCTACATTTAAGGCAACTGTGTACTCAAATTGTGAGAATTCTTGAACTCTTGGTGCCTCTCCAACACAATGTACATGGCTAAATTTCCACAAATAAGTTCACTAATATACCACAAAGGTCTCTCTAAACTTTTATGAAATGTAATGCAAAGTTCTTTCTTTTCATTTTCTGCTTCTACATAGTTAAAATGCTGTTTATCAATGTAAAACGGTTCTTGCCGTTTGGCTTCTGTCGTTAGAGTCTTTTGAACTCTTTGGCTTTTCAGCTCCTAGGCTGTAACATTTGAATCAGCAAATGCCCCAAGGAGAAAAGCTGCACCAAGTGTCAAGCTTGCGTCCGTGTTTCCCTTCTCTCCACAACTTGGCCCACATGTCTTGGTGTCTCTCTAACATTCAGACGCCAGCAAACAGAAGTTTTCCTACTCTATCCAGCTTTTCTAAAATTGCTTTAGACTTCGCCTGATCTTATGTTATTATTCAACTATCATCTCAATTACCCCCAGGAAGAAAATTTACGATTTTTAGAGAAAACGGAACCCTGGTACACTGTTGGTAGGAATGTAAACTGGTGCAGCCACTGTGGACAACAGTATGGAGGGTTCTCAAAAACTAAAAATAGAACTACCGTATGACCTTGCAACTCCACTCCTGGGTATAAATCCAAAAAGAACAAAAACACGTGTTTTCAAAGACATGTATTTGAAAAGATACGTGCACCCCAATGTTCGAAGCATCAGTATTTACAATTACCAAGATATGGAAGCAACCTAAGTGTCATCAACTGATGAATGGATAAAGAAGATGTGGTACATATAACCAATGGCATACTACTCAGCCTTAAAAAAGAAAGAAATGTTGCCATTTGGGGCAACATAGATGGACTTGGAGGACATTGTGGTAAGTGAAATAAGTCAAACAAAATCAAACACTGTAGGATATCACCTATATATGGAATCTAAAAAAATACAGCAATCTACCGAATATAACAAAAGAAGGGGAGACACAGATATAGAGAACAAACTAATGGTTGCCAGTGCGGGGGGGAGGAGGGGGCAATACGGGGTGGGGAAGTGAGAGATGTAAACTACTGTGTGTACGATAGGCTCAAAGATGTATTGTACAACACAGGGAATATAGCCAATATTTTGTAATAACAGTAAATGTAAAGTGACCTTTAGAAAGTATATAAAAACTTTTTAAAACAGAAATCATATTGAAAATTGGAAACAATTTAAATGTCCATCAACAGGAAAATGCACATATAAATTATTGTACTTCCCTACATGGGAATCCTACATAGTGAGGAAAGTACATGAACTAGACAGATCTTTACGTGTCAGCATGGATGAACCTAGCAAAGATAACACTAAAAAAAGCAAGTAAGAAGAGAAAACATAGTAGAATACTATATGCGGTTTATGAATACTTAAAAATGTAGCCTAAATAGAAAGACATCCATGCAGTGATGGAGACCAAGTTCAGAGGAGTGGTTACCCAGGGTCAGCTGGGGAGTGGCTGTGTTTGGGAAAGTGGTCACAGCAGGCTCTTCAACAGGAATGGTAATGTTTCAGTTCACACGCTGGCTGGAGGACGGAGGAGTGTCTGCGATATTATAATGTGAGCATGCTGCATGTGAAAGCCATTGCTGACCACATCTAGGGGATCTGATATGCGGGAGCTGGTAGTGGGTGGAGGCATCCAGAAGGTGGTGGTAGAAGAGGAACGTTGTATGCATAACGCCTAAGGCCTGACCAGAGGACGACCACTTTTCTAGACACTGGACACAAATCCAACTTCTACGACCAATGTTAAAAGACAAACTGAGGCATATTGAAAATAAGACTTTACGTGAGCAAAAATAGATTCAATTCAGGCACCACCAAAGCGGAAGCGGTGAGGAGCACTCCAGCCACAGGAGCTGCAGAGATGTTTATTTTAAAAGGGCAGAAGCAAAGCAAGGACATGACTGACTTGCTATAACTTTAAAGCCTAGTTGGTGGTTTGAGACTCGTTGTCCTCAGCAGTGTTCGCCACCCTGAGGCCTTGACAGGCTTAGATTTTTGTTGGTTTACGTAGGCGGCCGCATCACTAGAGCCACCGCAGGCTAACGGCCTCCTTGCAGGGTTAATTTACTAACACCAGTTGTCTGAGTCCTTACTCTTACTCAGTCACTTCACTTCCTACGCCTCAGTTTCTCTTCTGGAAAGTGGATATTCAGTAGTAAATTCTCTGTGGAGTTGTCAGTACCAAACAAAGTGATTATTAGTAACCACGATCATGTCCTGAATGCATGGAACACGTCACCATTTGCCAACTACCGTGTCAAGTTAGCAGAAACTACAGAAATTAAGAGCTCTCCACATAAATTCACACACCTGTGCACCAGGTAAAGGACCACAGGCAGACGTTCACTCAGCCTTTCGTGTGTCCCTCACGGAGTGCACGCTCTCTCCTGGGTGGGGAGAGCACAGACACTTACGCGAGTTTACTTTTAAAATGCGTTGATACAACCAGGTCTCAGTTTTGTTTGGATGAGTCAGCAAACGCTTTTTGGAAACCCCAAAGTCTCCACACCTTGTAGGTTTCGCGCTGCCTTAGTCTCAGAGCTCAAGCCCCTACTCTTCAGGCCGCGTCACCATGGGAGATAGGGCTGCGTGCGGACGCACGGCGAGCGTGCAGACGTCCTCGAGCCCCGCCCCAACGGTCCCGCCCGCTGACATAAACCCCAGCCCCGCGGTGTGGAGGGCATAGATGCCTGCGCCAACACCAGGCCATGTGGGGTCTCCGGAGTGCGGCATGGGGTTGTTGGTGTAGCTGGGGCCCGTGGCCCTATGTCTACAGGCTGCGACGCTGGTCCAGCTGCAGCCGCCAGGCCGTGGGCGCCCGAGGGGCCGTGGACACCAGGCGGGTGTGGCCATCGTGTCCGCAGCCAGTGTCCCCGAGGCCGTGCTCGGGCCATGATCACTCGGTGAAGCTGTGCCGGGACAGCGCGGCCGACTTCTTTCTGCGCTCTGAGGACCTGTGCGTGCTGCAGGACTTGGTGCCTCTGCCCTCCATGCACGCTTCCCTGCGGGACGCCCCGCTGGACTTAAGGCCGACCGCCTCCGCGGGGTGCACTGGGCGCCACTCCTGAGCACCCGCTGCCCCTGATCTGTATCCAGAGCTTCTTCCAGCCACGGCTTGTCGAGACAGGTTTGTACTTCCCGCTTCCAGGGCCCCTCGTGTAGGCGCTGAGAAGCGGGGTTTTCGATGGTGCAAGGTGGAGGGTGGGCACTAGAACCAGTGCCCAGTGCCCGGGTGTGCGTGCACTAGACGGGGCGTGCGGCCTAGGACTCCTGCCATCTCGGTGACCCCGGCCGAGTGCCTTAAGGCTTCTAGGTCTCAGTGTTCTCATCTGTAGCGTGGGCTTAACAGGTCCCAGTCTCTGTGGTGGTTACAAGGATGCACTGGGTTAATGCTTCTAGACTCTACAAAGTAGAACACTTAGCACAATTTGGAGCATCGTTAATTGTTGCACAGATGTTATCTGGTCTGTTGAATGACTTTGCCTGGTACACACCAAAGCGATTAGGAAATGGATATATCCCAGCTTCATTTCCTTTCCATTCAAACATGGTTCAGGAAAAAAATTTTTTTTTCAATAGTCGTATCATATAGTGGAAAGAGCACTGGTGTGAAGGCAGCTTAGGGTTTGAATTCCAGGGCTTATGCTGTCTGTGGCCTGGGCAGGTTACTTTTGAACTGCAATCCCCACACTTGTAAGATGACATTAAAAACCACTCTTTCTGTGGGTTCTTAGAATTAATTAAGCAGGTTATGTGTGTAAAGTAGCCTGGCACTTGAATGAGTTGTCAGAACCAAGGGCTGCTGGAGACGATGCTTCTGCCCTAGGTAATCTCCCCTTCTACTGGGCGGCAGGTAAACACAAGCACAGTAGTCAGTGCTCTGGAAGAAGTGAGTTCTGGTGCTACAGAGCATAGAATCTTTTTTTTTAATTTAATTATTATTTTATATTGGAGGTTAATTGATGTACAATATTGTGTTAGTTTCAGGTGTACAGCAAAGTGGTTTAGTTATTCATATATCCATTCTTTTTCAGATTCTTTTCCCGTACAGTTTGTTACAGGATATGGAGTAGAGTTCCCTGTGCTATGCAGTAGGTCCTTGTGGATTATCTGTTTTATATAGAGTCGTGTGTATATGTTAATCCCAAACTCCTAATGTATCCTTCCCCCTCCCACCTTTCCCCTTTGCAGAGCACAGAATCTTGGAAGGGAAAGTTCAGGGTAGGCTTCTTGGAGGAGGTGCCATCCTTTCTAAGGATATGTAGAAGCTCCTGGGGTGGCAGGAGGGAGCAGTGTGTGTCAAAGTTTGAGAAATATAAGAAAATATGGCAAAACTAAGGTATAGGACTGGAACTCAGGGTTTGGGAAAGAAATGAGAGTTGATACTGGAAACTTAGTGGGGCCCAAGAGAAGGGGGCCTTGTTTGTCCTGTCACAAGTTTAGATGTTTATCCTGAGGGCTGTGGGAAACCCTAAAGAACAGTGAGATGGACTTGTGGTTTAGAGACTCACTCGGACCTCCATGTGCAAGGCACTTGATTGGGTGCAGGGTGAATTGTAATCTAAGGTTCCCACTTAAGTTATAAAAGGTTGGACTGGATTTTGCAGATCTGAGAGAGAATGGGTGAGGCCTGGTGACCAGTTAGAAAAGGGAGGGCAGCAAGCGTGGGTCACAGTTTACAGCTGCATCTTTTTGAGAGATACAGAGCACAGTAGAAAGGGTTTGGGGGTGGCGAGAGGATCTTACTTGATCTTCAGTGCTTTAAAGGGGCCTGGTAGACGGGTCTGGACCCAAGGTACAGATCTGGGCTTTTTGGGAGGACAGGTGTTTGAAGGCATGGTAGAGACTTAGGTTACCCACAAGAAGATCCAAAGAATCATAGGTCTGAGAGATTTTTAAGTGGGTATATTTGAGGATGTTTATAAGCTGTGAGAAAGTAACCAGCAGAGTAAGGGGGTGAAGATGTAGGAGAGGAAATGATTGTTCATTTGTTTTCAAAAAACTGAATACTCATCGTGTGCCTGGACCTTTTCTAGGATCTGGGGTTCACACCATCTGTTATCTCTTCTGCAAGGATAGTTCAACTCATCCCCTGGTGAAGAGAAGTCAGATTATTCTTTGCATCCCATTCAGGTATAAGAACTTTTCTGTACCTCTGAAGGGACTTTACTTAACCAGAGTAATAAGTTAGGAATCAAAAGAAATTAGAGCTGGAAGGGACCTTAAAGGCCACTGTACTTAATTTTGCCTAATATTTTACATTGAATGTAAGAAAAATTTATTGTGGAGCCCATTCTCTTCAGAGTTCCTTCACTGAACTTTCTTTATGTCTTGCATCCAGTGGGTCTGTCGTGTAAATTTTGGCCTCCTCCTAAATTTGCTTCTTCATCCATATTATATTTGGCCCAGACTATGGCAGAAACTCCTGGGTGGTTCACGGCCCCTGGATTCAGTTCCTCTAAGTTTATCCGCCTGCTCAGGTTAAGTGATTTTCTAACATAAAAAGATGTGCTTAAAATAATGCTGCTAATGCCTTGCCCACACAGAGTTACTGCATAGTAGCCGCCCAGCGTGTGCTCTGCACGGAGGCGTGTAGTCTGAACTGTGTGCGGCCAAGCCTCATAGGGCTCTTTGCCCTGAGGAAGGGGAGCTTTTTGTGATCACTCCCTTTATCTAGTCGGTCCTTCAGCAGCGGGGAGCCTTTTTCTAATCAGCGGAGGCACCCTTACTCAGCCAGTGGTAGCCCCAGGTCTCACCACCTGTGGGATACAAGCCATGCTTTCTCCCAGGCTTGCTTGGGCCAACGTCTCTTTCATTTCTGTCTCTTCTCACACTTGGACCCCTGGCCTTTAGTCATCCCCACCTGCAGTATTTACAGTGCCCAGCAGGAGTCAGGCTTGAGTGTCTTTTCACAGATGTTCCCTCTGCAGTTAATGCACCTCCTACTCCAACTCTGCATAGCCTCATCTTTCTAGATTCTGCTTCAGGGTTATCATGAAGCCATCACTTGGATATAACATTCTGCCTCCAAAGGAGCCTCTGTGCATAAAGGTTATGTTTCTTTATCTCATGTGATTGAAATTTTGAGTTTACACATGTCCCTCCTTAATGAAGGCTTTAAGGGCAGGAGTCGTTTCTAATCCTTAGCACAGAGCAGATGCTTATTTTTAATGCTTTTTAATGATGATAAAATGTGTGTTTTAAATCACTTATTTTACAATAATTTTGCTTTAGCTTCTGGCAGAAATAAAGTTTACAGAAGTCGTGTTCCTGCGAAAAGAAATAAAGATGTGACCTTCCAATTGTGTAAAGCTCTTAAACGCTGTGTAAGTGCATCGGGTGCGCTAAGGAACATGGAGCTAAGTGGGCTAGTTGTGAGAGAGAGAGGCTTAACTATGTTAACAAAGGTAAGCCTTCATTGTGTCCTGCCAACATTTGATAGTTGCTTTTGGGGCAAATTAAACCAGTAAAATTTTAAACTCTTCCTCCATATTAAAGGGATTGAATAAATTGGCCACTTTGGTGCACCTGTGTCTTGCGAATTGTCCAATTGGAGATGGAGGTTTAGAAAGTGAGTTTCAGTCTTGTTTATGTCTCTTCCCATCAGACTGGTCTCGTGATTTCCTACACACCATGTTACTTCCTGTCTACCTTTTCTTGGTGTTGGTCATGCCTGGATTGTCTCCTGTACCTGCTCAAACCTTGGTCCATTCTCATTTGTACCATGAAATTTTGTCATTCTGGATACTGTCAGAACTAATTTTACTTAACTTTGTGTTAAGCCACAAACCACACATTTTGTATATTTTCTGTGTTTTGTGTTTGTCTATATATTTATGGTTTCTCTTCAAGAAATATTATGGGAAGGGAAATAGCAAGATGTAAAGAGCAAAAAAGTCATCATTCTCTTTAAATTGTTAAACATCTATCTGCAATCATAATTATGACACACTGTGTTATGTGTTAAAATAGTAAATACATGTAACGTCCCGTAGGAGCAGCAAACTCAGTGGTGTTGGTGTGTGTCATGGAAGTAATCACAAAGCAGGTGACTGTTGGTTGGGGTCCTGAAACATTAGTGTGCCTTCCCTGTGTCCAGTAGTGGTCTGGAGGGGTCAGGAAGCCTGCTTTTCAATTTGAGGGAACAGAGGGTTTGAGGTCCTCTCTCTTCTATTGCTCTAGTATAGTATACTGCATAGCAGCTAATAAAATACTGGGTTTATAGTTGATATTTAAATCACTGATTGATCATTAAGATTGGGATGTATCTTTGGAAATGAAAATAGGAAGAATCTTATGCTTTTTCTTTTTTTCTTTTTTTTCCTATATCTGAAAAGGTATGTAGTACTTTGCTGAGTGGTTGGGAATAAAGTTTGCAGTATTCAGTGTATTCAGTTTTAGTATCTAAATAGAATTAAACTGTTGCTGTAAACTGGAATAGCACTTTGTTACTGACAAGGTTTAGAATGCATCTGTTCGTCAATTACCTGTTTGGGAAGATTGTAGTAATGATTTTGAGAATGTGGCTATAAACCTCCAATTGACTCAAGAAAAGCAAATAAGTCAAGATTGACAAATATATAGGCTCTTCATCTTATTGTGTATGTGGGTTTTTTTTCCTTTTAGTTATTTGTCAAGGTATAAAGAATTCTATCACACTTAAGACAAGTTAAGTAAACTTCACGAGGTGTATTCTGACATGGCAGGGAGCAGATCACATGGCCTAGATCTTAAAGGTGATTTTATGTTTAAACTTTCATGAAAACATATGTGATTGAAACACATTAATATATTGATACAGAGGGCAGTTAATTTTTGCCTTTTTTTTTTTTTTTTTGCAGTACTGTTGTGGCCGCTCCCGTCGTGGAGCACAGGCTCCGGACGCACAGGCTCAGCGGCCATGGCTCACGGGCCTAGCCCCTCCGTGGCATGTGGGATCTTCCCGGACCAGGGCACGAACCCGTGTCCCCTGCATCGGCAGGCGGACTCTCAACCACTGCGCCACCAGGGAAGCCCTAATTTTTGTCTTTTGATACATGTGAGTGCAGCTTTCATTTTGCTGAAAGAATATGACCACTTTTCAGGTTGGGATTCTACCATTTAATAAAGATAGTCCACTTAATTTTAGAAATAAGAGATTTAATATATAATACCTAATAATACTTTTATGTATTTTTTTACTGAAAACATTTATTGTAATACTGTGAAGAAACTATGTCGTTATAGTCTTCAAGACTTAAATGAATCGTTTATTAGCTGCTGTAGTTTTTAAACTAATAAAAATCAGTACATCAGCAATTTGTAAATACAGTTTTTAAAATAATACCTTAAAACTTTACAGTGGTTATTATGACTGTATTTAGGCCTAAAGTTATTTAATAATTTGATATGAAGGCTTTTTAATAGTTTGATGATGCAGCTCAGGGATAGGTAAACTCTGGCTGGTAAGCCAGATGCAGCCCGTTGCCTGGTTTTGTAAAGGAAGTTTTTTTGGAACATAGTCGCACCCATTGTTTACATGGTAGTTATGGCTACTTTCACCCTACGCCAGTGAGGCAGAGTAGTTGCAACAGAAACTGTATAGCCCACAAATCTGGAAATGTTTAAATTTAGATTTTAAAAATTGAAAAATTCTTTGAGCCTATACAGGGCAAGTCCATTGACCCCTGAGGTAGAAAACAGTCAAGAACTTGGGTGCCGAAGCCAAGTGGCCTAGGTTCAAATTCCCTTTCTCCCATTTCATAGCTAGTGACCATGGGCAAATCACTTAACCTCTATGCCTCATTATGAGGTGTAAATGCACTCATTTGTATAAATAGTGCCTGGCACATACTAAGCACTGTGTAAGGGATTGCTGTTGTTTCTCCTTGGAGCTTTGATAAGTTATTGTTAATAGAAAAATGACACTAATGATTTTCCTTTTAGAGTAACAAAGGCATTTTGAGTCTTTTATTTTTTCAAGAATGTAATAAAACTTTTTTCATTTACAGTCAGTGTTCCCTGTTACCAAAATTTACTTTATGAATATAAAGAACTGAATGTCTTTAAGACAGTACTTTTGCTTAAATGTCAAACCATTATTTTTCCAAGGCACATCAAACTGGCTGTGCATAGTCCAGGCCTCTAAAGCTTGTGTGCATACCCTAGGTAGCATGTGAGATATACATTTTGTAAATATAGTTTTTAAAATAATGCTTGAGACGTCCCTGGCGGTCCAGCAGTTAACACTATGTGCTCCCAATACAGGGGGCTTGGGTTTGATCCTTGCTCGAGGAACTAGATCCCACGTGCCTGCCATAACTAAGAGCCCACATGCCACAACTAAAATATCCGGCTTGCTGCAACTAAAGACCTGGCACAGCCAAACAAACAAATAAATAACTATTTATAAAAAATAAGTAAAATAAAATAATGCCTTAGGAGTTAGGAAAAGAAAATATTAGAACATTTTTACCTTTGTATTATTTTAAAAAATCTGTGTAGTTTATCATGTACATAAATTATATGTATGGAACTTTGTGTATATAATTTGTTAGTAAATAAGATGCATATTAAAAAGTTTTCTTATGGTTTGCCCAGTCAGGTGTTTGGAGACCACTGGAGGACAGAATGATGAAATTTAGAGCCTCAGCAATGATAGAATTTAGAACCAATTCCCTGACTTAGAAGATAAGGAAAATAATTCATAGACTGTAATTGAGTTGTCCAACTTTACATAAGTGTTCAGAAACAGTCTATCCAGTGGCTAGAATCTAATCACTGACCGAGTAGAATCTGGGTCACTGGACTCGTAAACCAGAAGTGACTGTTGAATTTCTCAGGTTGATGCTCCTGGCATATATGCTTGATATGTGTGTGTGTGTAAATCTCTGACATAATAAGCCATACTCAGTAGGCACACCCTGTTTCCTTATTCAGGCATCTTAATTTCATCCCATTACATCTTTGACATATCAGACTACCAGAAAGCATGAAGAAACCTGGGCTGAGAGTCTTCGTTCCAGGAGACCTGATCTTGACTGTATGGCTGGTTTGAGGCGCATCAGTCTGAACTGCACCACGCTCATTGGTGACCTGGGTGCAAGTGCTTTGGCAGAATCTCTTAGTGAGGATTTATGGCTTAGAGGTAAATTCTAAAATTGAAACTATTGAATTTTTAATATGAAATATGCTTAGCTTTTGGCATGATACTATTGTGATAGAATGTTTTTAAAGCCTCATTTTACTGATAGCTTTTATTTTGCTTTTAAACTTTCTCTGAAAGTTGCATATATCCTTTATAGAAAATACAGAGAAACAAGAGAACAATTACCTATAATTTTAATACCCAGACATAATCACTGTTCATTTTGGTGTATATACTTTCAGTCTTTTTTTTTCTACAAATATATTTGTACACTTAGGGATTACAAAAATAGAATTGTAGTATACTTGCTATTTCATATTCCTGCTTTTTTCACTTAATGATGTATCATGTAGTATTGCATCGTATTGATGTCCCATAGTTTAATCAATTCTTTGTAATTAGATTTAGACTGTTTGCTTTTCCCTGTCAGAAACAATGTGAATACGTTGTATATACATCTCTGTGTCCATCGGGATTACTTCTGTAGAATAAGGTACTACAAATGGAATGACTAAGTGTGACATATTTTTAAGACTTTTGATACACATGGCCAAATTACCACCCAGAAATGCTATGCCAATTTATAGTCCACCCCAACAGTAGATGTAAAGCCTGCCTCTCACAAACAGTGGCTTGTAGCACTTGTAAAAAAATGTAAAACTACAAAAATGAGTACCCCTCCATTTTCTATGCAAGTGGGATTACTCCAAATTTTATAACTTTTTTCAATTAATTTAGTATGAGCATTTTAGCAAGTCAGTAAATTTGCATCTCCTGCATCATTTTTTGTGATTGTTCAGTATTTCATTATATGAATACGCCACAGTGCACGTAGCTTATCCATTCTTGTATATAAGCTTTGTCCAGTTTTTCAGTTACAAATAGTACTCTGATATATATCCTTACCTATATCTCTGACTATTTCTTTTGGTTAAATTCTTAGAAAGAGAGTTGTTGGATCAAAAGGGTACAGACATGATTTAAAGGCTTTTCTTACAGAATCTTGGCTTCATCTGATAGGAAAATAACTACATTTTGTTTTATTTTGTATTCATTTGATTTACTGGTGAGGTTTACTGGCTGTTTGTATTAATTTGGCTATTTGGTTAATTATACCCTGTGTCCATTCTTCTGTAGTGAGAGTTTGTAAGGGTTGTATCATATCCTGTCAGATCCGTACGTCTTACTTGCTATTTCTATGTGTCATGGGGGTGTTGAAAGACTCCAGTTATTTTAATGTGATGGTCCACACCACACTTAAAAAAAAGACTCATCATAGTTTCATTTCATGTAATATTTTTTAATACCTGTGCTTTGGTGATGATCCCTTTGGTTTAAATGAGTAGGTTGTTCAGCCCCAGAACTACTAGAATTCATGTTCAGTGTTTCTGGTTTTTGTCTGACTTTTTATGGAGAGAGTTTTTGACCATCATACTTTCATGATAGGTTTTTACTATGTATTCTCTATTCACACATTGTTTGAATTTGTTATTATTTGTATCCTCTTAGACTTGTCCTTTTTTCCTCTAAAACTAACAGTTATTACATTTCTTCTATTTTGTTTTCTCCTTTTAACTAGTTTCAAGTGTGATTTGGAGCTGAAGATTATGATCAAAAGAATGCAGTGCATTTCTGAGCTCCACCAGGTTTTGCTTGTGAGGTTTACATGCCTCTGCCACCCTTGTTAATTATGAACTGAGATTCATTTTGTGATGCTTTTTGCTCATACGTTATATACAGTTATTCTTCAGTTCTGTAATTGTAAAATATGTTGGATGATTTATTGATACTAAAGCCAGGGTTATCATTGTACATTCAAGAAGAGGTTTTTAAATTGGATTATGCATTATGTGTGTGCATATACGTTTCTGTTTTATTCCATACCCAAAATTACAAACCTGCCATGACTTGTCTTGTGCAGGACTCTTCCACACGTGAGAAAATGAGAGTTGTCTCTATGTTAAACCTGTAGAGTTAGGAAGTGACCTTTTGTCTTCCATCGAAAGCACTTGACCTGCAGCAGTGTGGCCTCACCAGTGAAGGAGCAAAGGCTTTACTAAAGGCCCTTGAAACCAACAGAACTCTGCTCGTTCTGGATATAAGAAAAAATCCACTTGTTCGTATGTGGTCACTTTTTTGAAATTGATAAACACGTAGCAAAACAAAAAGAATTTGTTCACGTATTGACAGTTTTTAAAAATTTAATGTGTTTAACTTTCCTCATCACACACAGTTGGCCCTTGAACAACGTGGGGTTAGGGGTGCCGACCCCTGCGCAGTTGAAAATCTGGGTATAAGTTTATAGTCAGTGGTTCCACATCTGTGGATTCAACCAACCTTGGATCGTGTAGGACGATAGTACATATTTATTGAAAAATATGCGTGTGTCAGTGGACCCGTGAGATTCAAACCCATGTTGTTCAAGCTTCAACTGTACTTTTCTAGTGTTGCACTTCCCTTACGTTTTTAGCAGATAATGTACTAATTAAAGTGAATTTTACTTGTAAATTGTTCTTATCTCTACTCTGAATAGAGGTGAACCTAGATACTAAGCCTACTTCCACCAAGAGCATTATTTCTTTCCTGTGCAACCTCTGAATTCTTGCCAGGAGCACTTTATTCATTTGTCAGAATCACAAGCAATTTTTAAAATATCTTCTGTGTGCCAGATATGGGTGTAGGCACTAGGGATAAAGCAGTGAACCAGACAGACAAAAGTCTTGCCCTCGTGGATCTTACATTCTAGTGAAGGAGTTCAGATAGAAATGAGTAAACAGATAAGTGATATAATTTTAGAGAGTAGGAAGTGCAAAAATATCTTAAAGTAAGGAGAGTGAGGGAGTTCAGATAGAAATGAGTAAACAGATAAGTAATATAATTTTAGAGGGTAGAAAGTGCAAAAATATCTTAAAGTAAGGAGAGCGAGGGAGAGCAGGTAGGACTCCATTGGATAGGTTTGTTAGGGGACAGCTTCACTGGAGAAGTGGCATTTGAACAGAGACATGAATGAAGAGAGGAGCAAGCCATGGAAGAACTGGAGTAAGCACATTCCAGGACAAGGAGGCAATGAGTATGCAGGCATGTAGGTGGGTGGAGTATTTAAGGAAAAGCAAGGAGGCCAACATGGCCAGAGTACCGAGTGAAGAAGAGTGTGGTATGACATGAGGTCAAGGAGCTAGCCAGGGGTCTGCTCTTGTAAAGTCTTGAAGGCCAGAGTAAAGATGTGGATTATTCTAAATGAGTAGAGGGGTTTGAACTGGAAAAAGGCATGATCCAAATAGTATCTCAATAAGGTGACCTGGTATAGAGAATGGACTTGGGAGGATAAAGAAGAGAAACAGGGAGGCCAGTTAGGAGACTGTCACAGTGCTCCAAATAAGAGAAGTTTATGGCCTAGGTTAGGTTGGAAGTTTGGAGCAAGTGAAAAGTGGTTGAATTCAGGTTGTGTTTTGAGGGTGTAGCTATCAAGACCTGCAGATAGATTAGATGTGGGGTATGAAGGAAATAGTAACAAGGAGACAAGTCATTGATGATTATGTGTGCAACTGGGTGGTATCACTTAGAAGAAGGGGGCTGATGGGAGGAGCAGCTTTTGAGGGAATATCAGGACTTTGGTTTGTTGTCTTGGATGCCCTTTAGGTATCTAAGTGTCTGGATGGTGCTCAGACTGTACTTTCTATCCAAAGGTATCTAAAGCCACTTTAGATGCAAAATGTTTAAAGCTGACCTTTGCTGCTGCCAAAATAGTAGTCACTGGGGGCAGTCTGCAAGATGGCATCTTAGGTTTTTGAGGAAGAAATTAGAATACACAAAGGGGGAAATAAGTGTATAATTACATAATGTAGATTTCATATTTAATTTTATGGGAAAAGCAATAATTAGTTGGCTTTTGGTTTTAAATGGAAATAGCCACTCATTGGGAAATAATTACTCTAATTTCAATTTATTTTACTTTAAATCATTCTGTGCTGAAAGCAGTTACCAAAAAATGTCTCCAGAATGGAAGGAGTGCCAAGTCAGAGGTATATAACATGTTTTAATTCTCTCGGAAGAATTTCTCTTTAATGGCTTGTTTTTCTTTCCTTCTTAAAAGAAAATTATCAAGGTACTTTCTGCCATCTTAAAACTAAGTGTTTAGTCAAGTGAAATGGCTGTTCTGTTTTTGAAAATGTTGTGTGATGCTTTAATTTAGCTTCCCAGAAATGCAGATTGAACACCTTTTATTAACTTAAAATATCTTAATTTCTAATGAAGATCAAACCCTCCTAATTTACCTGTAACTTAAATGGCATATTTATCATTTCTCTCTCAGTACCAGTGGATAACTTCTCCATCGGTGAAGGAACCATCCAAAGCTTCTAGACAGAAAAAGAGAAGTATAATTTTGGAAAGTGGTAGAAAAGGAAAAGCTACTATTAGAATTGGTAACTGTTTTTTTTTTTTTTTTTTTTTTTTTTTTTTTTGCGGTACGCAGGCCTCTCACTGTTTTGGAGCACAGGCTCCGGACGCACAGGCTCAGCGGCCATGGCTCACCAGCCCAGCAGCTCCGCGGCATGTGGGATCCTCACGGACCAGGGCACAAACCCGTGTCCCCTGCATCGGCAGGCGGACTCTCAACCACTGTGCCACCATGGAAGCCCTCTTTCTTTTTTTTAATGCTACTAGAATTTATACCCCTTATATTTTCTGGTGTGCTAAAATTAAAACAGCTTTAATGGTTATTCCTTAACAGTTAATTACTTCCTTAATGGTTAGCTGTTAATATTATTTGTGGTTCTTATGGAACATACCTAGGATGTTCCTGACACATAGTGTTTAATATTTATTAGATATGAATTTTAATATGATAAAGCTCTTGAAGTGACAAAATCCATATCCAGATACGAGGTCACCTTTTCTCCCTTTCATGTGGGGTCCAGGCCTTAGGAAAGAGGGAAGCATGTGATGTGTCTGTTGACAACCCTAAAATAAAATAAAGTAGGCAGAGCCCTTGGCACTTTACAGATATGAATACCTTTTATTGTCATCAGAACCCTGTGAACAGACAGTGTTTTACAGCAGTGCAGACAGGTTAGGGTCAGGTGCAGCGGGGAAGTGGGATCAGGCAGGATAAGAACATGGGGTGATTGGTGGGGGGGCTGTTTCCAGAGCCTTTACTAAGGAAACAACAAAAATCACAGATGATAATGACTGTTTTTTCAAAATGCAGGAATCAGTGGAAAAACTAGAAATGATCATGTTCAGAATTGTGATCAGTTGTGTCTAAGTATGTAGAAGTCAGTTACTTTCCCATAAGCCAGAAAAAGCATTGAAAAACAAGGAAAGATCCCATTTGCAATAGTCACAAAAATTAGTAAATATCTAGAAGCCAGTTCAGTGTTCTCCTGAAAAAGTTAGTGCAAAAGGATAGATGAAACATTTTAAACATATACGTTAACATTAATAAAATGTAATGTTAACATACGATCTATTAATATATAAAGCCACTGGCAGAGGGAAACAGAGATCGGAGGAAAATTCCAGAAACAGGTCCCTGTTTACTTGAGAATTGTATTTTAACTTAGACAATTTTACAGTCTAACTTGACTTTTAGTCTAATTGATTGATTGAAGCATTGATAATTCATTTAAACAGAAATTAGATATTTGCATCATAGCATACACAAGTTCTAGTCAGTCGAAAAGATGCAAAGGCAACTAAATGCAAGAAGCAAATATAAAATACAGGAGAGAATTTCTGTGTAAGTGTAGGGAGTACAGAAGCCTTCCTAAGTAAGCCATAAAACTCAGAAGCCATAAAGTAAAAGATATTTAATTCCATGAAAATTTAAAACTTTTCTACAGTTCAAGACGTAAACAAAACAAAATGACAGACACCAAAGTTGGGTAGTGTATTAACATATAAAGGTTACTGTTGATATAGAGAAGAACCCACAAATAAATGAAAAAGGATAAGCAAATTTTCAAAAGGCAGGGGGTGGTTTCTACCTGTATGAGCAAACAACTCAGAAGAAACACAGCTGGCTACTAGACAGTTGAAGAGGGGCCAACTTCTTTAGGAAATGCAGATTAAAACCATGGGATTTTCTTCCCCTCTGATGGGCAGAAATTCTAAAGACTGATAACATCTGGTGTAGACGAGGGAACAAACACACTTTGCCTATGTTAAGTATAATAAATGTGTTCAATTTTGGAGTGAGGTTTGCAGCGTCCATCAAAGTTCAAAACTCTCTTGCTCTTTGACCAAAGACTTTTACTTCTAGGCACCTGCCCTCTGCCAGTACTCTGCCTTGCACAGAAGTGTGCATAAAATCAGGCACCCGCAAGTCCAATGAGGGATACTTACATAATGGGGAAAATGTAGAGACAACCCGATGTCCTTCAGGAGGGGTCTGATGAAGGAAATTAGGATCCATCCGTGGTATGGAGTAACGTGTGTGTGGAGAACGGGGAAGGTCTGTGAGCAAACTGGGAAGATGACCTGATATGTCATGAGGTCAAAAGGAAAAAGAGCAGGTGTAGAAAAGGACATTTCTATGATTCCACTTAGAAACAGTGTTTGTATTTGTAAATACTATATATGTATATATGTACATACGGAAACACGCATATATACACGTATACACATTTGTGTATCTGATCCTGAAAACGCACAAAAGACTGTTAATGGCAACCACCTCTATGGAAGGGAATAGATCTTTATAATTTTACTCTAGTTTTCCTAATCGTGTGCAAATTTAGAGTTAATTTTTTATTTAAAAGTTAGGCAGTCAGGAGAGGCCTAGTGACTGTTTTGTGGGCTTCTCTCACCTCAGGATGCACTCTTCGCGCCCTTCTTGTTTCTGGTTTGTCTTTTGGAGCAGACACCACTGAAACGAGCGTCTTGTCATCGCTTGCCAGCTGCCTGCGGTTTTCTTGTGCCGTACTAACCGTCACCACCTTTGTGAGATGCTGTTTCGCGCTGAGGTGGTGCCTTTCCCCTCACACACACCCCTCTGGTACCTTGGGAAGTCCAGGAGTTTCTCAGTGGGCATTCTAGAATACTCATCCCAGAGATGCAGTGGGTTTTTCAGCCACATGCATTTGGGGAAACCTCTGTTCCTGTATGAATTATCCTCTTGGGAGTTCACGATTCACCAGAGCTCTTGAGACGCTCTAGGAAGTTGAGTCCAGAAACCCGTGTAGCCCTGTTAATTCAGGATTTCCTAAATTTCTATGACTGACTGTGGCACCGCTTTTCCAGTCACAACCATCCTTATCAGCTTCCGTCCTAGACTCCCTGGGGAGTGCTGCTCAGACTGTCCTGGAAGCTTTGTAGTCCCAGGATTACCTGCTGCTTCCACACCCACCCGGCCCCCTGCTAGCGCTCTGTCAGGCTGGCACCTTCTCCGTGCCCCCAACTCATTCGGCCACAGGCCCTGCCCCTGCTGTGGGATTGAGTGATAACTCCTGGGAGCGGTGGCCCAGCACAGCCCACAGTAGTGCTCGGTGTGGCTCACAGGGTTTAAAACACACAATTTGAGCCCTTACTGGAACATGGGAAGATGATTTAAATCCAGATGTCTTATTTCATAATCCCCGTGTCTCTGAAAGTGGGAGAAACAGACTGGGAGGGCCGTATGTTTCAAGCAAAAGGGAGACTGTTTCTCTGTGGAAGTAAAGAACGGGCCCTCACAGTTAACAGGTAACGTAGGGGGTTTGTGCTGAGTCTGTCATGTTGGGCCTGTTATACTCATTTATATGACCATTGGGTCCTTATTGGCATTTTCATTTACTGCCCATGCTTGAAACTCCCCAGTGTCCCTGTCTTGATCACGAGTCCTAATTCTGTTGACCTAGAAAGTTCTTTGTGGGAGCTTTCTAGCAGGCCTCTCCCCCAGTGTCCCCACCCTCCAGCCCCTGTGTCCTAGTGCTTTTTCTACAACGCAGAACTCCTTGTTGTGCAGACCTGATTGCTCCTCGTGCTCCAGGATCCGATGGATCCAGTTCCCAGGAGAGCGTGTCTGCAGGGCCCTCTGCGGTCTGCAGTCCTGCCCCCAGCCAGGCACCCAGCACCCCAGGTGCTGCAGAGAACTTGCTGCGGTCCCCCGTGCCTTGGCAGAGACAGCTCTCTGCCAGATGCCCTTCCTTCGTTTCCCCCTGTTCTGACCCTTCCCACCTCCCTTCCGCTGAAACCTTCAACCTTCCCTTGGGCAGAGGTACTTGCTCAGCTCTGTGCTTCCACAGCGCTTATCCTGTGGAATCTGAATTCCCTCCACAGCCGTCTTGCTAGGTTGGGAGCAGCTGATTCCCCTTCATCTTTTTCTTCCTTCCCTCAGCCCCACATCAGGGACACTCTCAGGCACCGTGCAAATTTAATCTTCAGTTTCTAGTTGTTATGACATTGTTGCTGTCAGGATACCACCTACGTTCACAGTAGGATGGGTAAATGTGTGGGGGACGACTGTAAATACAGATTCTTTGTAAATCTAGGTTCTTAATTCTTCCCCCTTTTAATATTTTTCCCCTTAAATCACGTGTCCTTTTTGCTTCTCCAGCTCTATAATTGGGCTGTCACCTGGGGAGCCTGAGGCAGCAGAATATCAAAGAGGGTAGACACTACATTTTTAATGTCAATGTCAACCAGGATACCTACTACCTGTGCAAAGGGAGGCCCAGAATTCAGGCTCAAAGCCTATTACCGGATACTTGGTTTCCCTGCTTGCGTCTCTTCTGTCTGTCGACGTGCATTTGACTCCTATTAACTTTAACAGGAATTATGTGTGTGCCCTGAGGGCCGAGCATAGCTTTTAATGGGGGCTTCCTCACACTGCTTTTCTTTGCTGTTTACTTTTAATGAATCCCACCCTGTAGAATTGGAAGAATAAAATAGGATGTGCTTGAGAAAATGGAGAGAGTTATGACATATTTTCCTTGTAATCCAGAATAGCATGTCAGCTCTTCTTCTGTTTGTCTCCTTTGGTTGTCAGTGGAAGATAATTTTGGCTTGCTCACTCTCCAAACCAGAAACTGAAGTCCAATACTAACGTATCCTAGATGAAACTTGACCCATTCATTTTTGAGAGTCTGTATGATCCCTGTGCAAGGTGCGGAGAATGACAAGACAACTCTGTTGACTTCAATTGATATTTACATAGCATTGAATGTGTTCCAGATGCTGTTCTAAATTCTATCAGTTATCTACTTTTGCATCATAGAACACTTCAAGACTGTGACTGAAAACCACAGCCATTTCTTTTGCTCAGGATTCTTTTCAGTCAGCAGGTGGGGCTGGGCTCAGTGGGGTGGTTTCTTCTGCTGGTCTCATCTGAGATCACTTATTCAACCAAAGTCATCTGGTGATCCACCTAGAGTCTAAATGGCCCCCCTCATCTGTCTGGCAGCTGGTGCTGGCTGTGGGCTGGGCCTGTTATTTCCAGCAGGCTAGCTCGGGCTTGCTTCCATGGCAGTGATGTTTTAAGAGGGCAGGTATAGAAGCCTCATGCCCCTTGAGGCCTCAGCTTGGAAGTTGCACAGCATCACTCTTGTTGCAGTCTCTTGGTCAAAGCAAGTCCACAAGGCCAGCCCAGATTCAAAAGGTGTGGAGCACTAGACCCCACCTGTTGCTGGGAGGGATGCAGAGAATTTGTGGCCATTTAGTCCTCACATCAGAGAGGAACAACAGAGAGATTTAGTAACTTGTTCAAGGTCACACAGCTTGGGACAATACAGTGTTTTAAGTGCTTTGAAAGCTGCTGCTCATTATTTTTAAATCTTACCGCCACTATTCGGACCAACTTATTTTTTTTCTCTGCAGCCTTGTAGAGAAAGGGTCATTCACATTGCTGTGTGGCTGCCATGGGTTGAAAGATTCATCTATGTTGTACCACTGAACTCTCATAACTAGTATGAAATGGAGATATTATTATTATTGCTAATATTCAGATGAGGAAACTGAGACTCTTGGAAATTAAGTATGAGTCATATAAGAGAATGTTAACTCACTGTTCCATATGCAAGAGTGATCTCCCTAAGTAAATGATAAATGTGCTGGCACAGATCTTTTTTTAAATCTCTTGTTTGCATCTGGAAAATGGTTTTTAAAACTTTTCTGTTGCTTTATTAATGGCAGTTGCACATTGCAGAAAAATAGCTGGAAGAAAAAAACATGTTTTTCAGATGTCCAGTGCAGGCCCAGGATAGAAGCAAGTTGAATATTCCATTCCACATTGGCAACACCAAAGGAGATGATGCTTTAGAAAAAAGATTTCTCAACAAACTTTGAACTCACTATGATCTCCCTGAAAGGGCATAGGTGGTGAGTACGTGTTCCATCCAGAAGCTTGTCAGAGACTTGGTTTAGTTTTCAGACGCTGAAGGAGACACATCTAGGAGCCTGCCCATCCTGGAGTAGCAGTTATTGTAACTAGTTGGGAAAGACCGTTTGTTACAGGGGTGCTCCTGCTGCTGCTTACAGGCCCCTTAGCACGATTCCACGGCCGAGAGCATGGGGCGGGGGGGGCACACCTTCTAGGAGCTTTGGTCAAAATTTCCTTTGAAAGTCTCTGCTCTGACAGCACAAAGGATGCCATCCCGTCTCTAGTGCAGCTGGCACAAGCCTGTTCAATGTAAGAACAGACACTGTTGCTCCCCTGAACATCAGAGAGAGTAGTTAATTCTGTGAGCTCCATGGAAGATGTATGTTTTCATGCATGAGAATAGCTGCCCGCTCCCTGCCCCCTGCACAGCAGGCTCATTGAAGAGTTGAGCTAACCTAGGTTACCTGTGAGCATGACGGTCCTTCACTGCCATTGGAAAGGAATTTTCTAATGACTGAGATGTGTGACGCTCCTGGCCACCTGCAGGGGCTTTCAGGTGGGAGGTTGGTCACAACGGCCTCAGGTGCCGTGACTCTCGCAGGAGCTGGTGACGGGAAGCAGGGTCATCCTGATGCTCAACCAGATGCTCCTGTTCTTAACGGCTGCATCGGTGGTTCTTCTGGGTCCGTGGGAGGCATTCAGGCCTCTCTGTATAATGCTGTCACCATCGAAGATGTCAGAAGCTGGCAGCCTTCATGAAGCATTTTTTGGAGATGCACCAGCTATGAGCACATCCTAACTAATATACACTCTGCCCTTGAACAGTGTACAAAATTGAAAGTCACCTGGGCATGGCTAAAAATACAGTATTTTTTTCGAAAGAACATACTTATGATAGATTTTCTTCTTTTTTCAGAGAACAGAGAAGCATCCACAGCTATCCCAAGCTGTTGAAACTTAACCTTAATTCTGACTTGAACTGGAAGTTTTTAAAAAGTCTTCTCTTACTTTTCTACCAAATTCCAGCTACTGTTGTCTTTGCTGCTACTTTTTCTGCCTAGATCTCATATTCAAAGCTGCCTATGGGTTTAATTATATGCCAATCGCAGGTTATTATTTTTAGAGAAACACAGACACACAGCATGGAGGGTGGGTGGGGCCCTCTAGGTGCTGAATTTTGATCCTTTGCAAGATGACAGCAGTGGGGTCTTCTGGATCCTTTCTTTTATTTTTATTTTTTTTTGCGGTACACGGGCCTCTCACCGTTGTGGCCTCTTCCGTTGCGGAGCACAGGCTCTGGACGCGCAGGCTCAACGGCCATGGCTCACGGGCCCAGCCGCTCCGCGGCATGTGGGATCCTCCCGGACTGGGGCATGAACCCGTGTCCCCTGCGTCGGCAGGCGGACTCTCAACCACTGCGCCACCAGGGAAGCCCTGGATCCTTCTTTATACGGTTGTTCTCATAAAGTGATAGAAGTGACTTACTATATGTTTATATAGCAAGGTCTGTTTTTACTACCAAATAGTTTATATATCTATGCATTTATATCTCTGTGCCTTTATATTTCTAATAATACGGTTCTTGTTGGTATATGTTGAGACTTTGAGAATTTGTTAGGATCCTTGACCTTGTGCATTAGAGTGTTAGGTTCTCAACAGTCGTGTGCCTCCCCTTCCCCCTCCCCTCTCCATTTTTAAGCTGCTTCACAAGATTTGGAAGCTCCCTGATTCACTTTTCCTTTCCTTTCAGTGGGTAGAAGATCGGTTGGTTGGTTGGTTGGTTGGTTTTGTTTTTCAGTTATGCTGTTAAACTAAAAATCTGTGTTAAATTCCCTTACTGTTGCTTCACGTGATCGTTCTCCTTCTGGTGTTTGACCAGTGATGCCGAAGAAGGAAGATCTTTGCTGAATAGTCTTTTCCCCTATTGTTCATCCATTGTCAGTGTTTTATGTTGACCATGTGAAGGACATTAAAGTCCTAAAACATCTAAACCTTTGTCAATGAATTTCTTTACATGCTTTTTAGATGGATTGTTCTTTTAAAAACTTTATGCTGGGAAAACTTGAGTCTAAAAAATAGCATCTGTGAAGGGTATTTTTTTCAGAACCGTGTAAGACTTGAGTCCTGTACCTCCATGTTTTTAATGATTCAGCGTACTGGTAGCTTTCCGTTGGCTTTTGGAATGGACGTTATCAACAAACCACCTTACAACACAGCTCACGATATAAAGTTGTATGAACTTTGTCCCACTTAGGCTGGAAACATGCCACTAGGACAGTTTTGAGCCATCTTTGTGTTTCGCTGGATTGCGTAATGAGGACTACACTGATCTTTCGTCCCAGCTCTGCACCAATTAGTTGGGTTAGGTGGGTTTCCTGCTTAGGGCTAAACCTTGCCAGTCATGGTTCTCTCATCTGTAAAAAGGAGGATTGAAATAACTCCCCCACTTATCTCAGGGATGTTTGAAGAGCTTAAAACAAGGGCTCAGTGCAGAATGTGACTGTTTAAACACAGTAAGTGTTTCAACAGCAAAAGCCGGCCAGTCCATGGACGCCATCCAAGTGTTCACATATAATAGTGCTCAGAGTCTATTTTGCCTACTTCCTCATCCATTCATATGATGGTTCCAAGTCCCTGTGGTTTGTACCGGCCCCAAATCTCTTGAATCTCCACTTATTTCCATTCCCATTGCCACAGCCAGCTCTGTCAGCCCTCAGTGGATCATTTCAGCAGCCTCATCTGCCCCCACCTGCCCCTACCAGCACCGCCAGCTGGACCATCACTTCCCCTTCATGCTCCTCCTTGGTTCATAAAAATCCCAGACTTCTGAGCCCAACAGTCACAGCTTTGTAGTGTCTGGTCTGGCTTCTTCTTTCTTATGTTTCTGGTTCTTGGAATGTGGCGAGCATATATGCCCGTGCTACGTCGGGTAAACCTGGAGTTTCTGCCCCCCCCTCAGCAAGACTGATGTTCCTTCACGACACCTGCCAACCTCCTGAGCTTGTTTGTGTCTCCTGCATTGGAAGGATGTGCTTTTCCTTTGTTCTTATAAGCGTGACCCTTTTATCCCATCACAGCACCTCCATTCTGTGTTTTCCTGTGCCGAGGGTGTCTGCTTACGTGCCTTCCCCATCGGAGCAAGGAACAAGCACTGTTTCTCCACCTCCATCACCTGGCATCCTGCCTTGCCCTTAGGAGGTGCTCAACGACTATGTGTTTAATGAATGGAAAGGCAGGGCTTCCTGAATTTTGCAAACAGCCTGCAGTAAAGGCAGAGGTACAATCTCACATACGTGGATGTTTTAATTTTTCAAAAGCTTACTATATAATTTCATTTTAAACTAAAATTTAAAATCTTGGAGGGCTCCCAGGCTCTTCTTTACATATGTGTGAAAGTGTTTGGAAAACGGCGAGCAACTGCATTCATACCAGGACAAAGGGTAGTCACTGTTGTCTGGAGCACAGATCGCTGGAAGATACTCATTGAGCGAAAACCTTGACCTTTGAATGTCTCAAGTGAGTGAACGGACGCCAGTCTGCTGACCACATGGAGAGTGGGGAAGGGGAGATAAGGATGCAGGCCCCGGGTCTACAGGCTGCGGGAGCCACAACTGGCCAGTCTTTAAGGTTAAAAGCAAAGTGGACAGACAGGTGTCTTTCAGGCCTTTGGAAATCTGTGTAAGCCTTGGTGGCCTCACATTCCTACAGATCCTCCGGAGTGTCCTCCTTCTTCTCCCAAACTGTTTTTGTTTATTTTTCTCTTTCAAAATTTGACAACACATAACCATGTTAATACCACCTAAGTGAGAAAAAACAGATTTGTTCCCACGTTGCTTATGTTTACCTGCACACACTGCTTTATCCCTAGCACTGTGGCTCTGTTCTTTGCCTGCACAAGAAACAAAATTGTTCTGTTCGGCGCTAGTCTATGTTTATCTAAACATCTAATGCTGTCTCATCACAACTTAGCAGATGCTGGAAGGTTTGGCCAGCCCTTAGGTGAAGTATGTGATGTAACAAATAATTAGTCCCTTTTCTCCCCTTTAGAGCTTAAGGAGCCACTAAGATCCTGTAAAATGGACAAGACCCATTGATAGATGTCCAGCTCTGCCTAAGGCCCTTGCAGGTCTGGCCTTGTATCACTCTGGGATTAATGTTTGTTGTATCATGTTCTTTGGATGGAAAATAAAATGAGGAAGAATTTTCTCACATTTGATCCAAATGAACATAATTAAAAAGTGAAATGCTACTGCGTCTGCAAAGAAATCAATCACTTTAATTGCAAAGAAGATACCCTGCCTCTGTTAGTAATGGGGCTCTTGGTAATTTAGAATCAGAATCCATGAAAGCTTGTGATGAATTGGCTCCTTTTGGGCTAAAGAAGGTAAGAAGTTCTAATTACCCCTGGATTATTCCAGAGTGGGTGGAAAAGCTTGATCAAAGAGATATTGGGAGAGATCTTGAAAAGCTAGCAGTGAGCAAAGATTCATTGAATTTCTTTTTAAGAATCTACAGAATAAAATAGTTCATTTGTTGTGACAAAAAACAAGAGCCTGTTGTATTTGAAATCGCAGAGCAAATTGGATTTTCTAAGAAAATAGGGACCTGGGCATATGAGAAAAAGTTTATGTACCCAGAAGTCCTATAGTTAGGTTATAGAAATTGGCCTTGCTTCCTTGTTAGCACACGAGAATACTGACAGCCTTGTGCCTCACTTGGGGAAAAGTATGGAATTCATCCTTTGAGTGTTGAAATGTATAAGTAATTGGCACTAAGTTGAAGGCAGTCCAAAATGTTTGATTCAAATGAAAGCATAATTTAAGTTAGTAGAAATGTACTCAGGGTCCTAATGAATGGATCTACTGACCCAATCCCTTTTGGTATCCTAGCCTTTGTTTCTCTTCAGATTGCCAACAATACCTGAAGAATAGGCTGGGTTTTAGGTTGATGCATTTTATTTTGAATTGTGTGTGTTTATTTTTATATATCTATATAGATGTAGATATATAGTTATAGATATAATTTCAAACTTAAAGAAAAGTTGCAAGATTAGTACAAAGAACTCTTGTATGTGCTTTACCTAGATTCACCAATTATTAATATTTAGCTTTATTTGCTTTGGCATTCACTGTCTTTCCATATATTCGTGTTCTTTTCTCCTGAACCCCTTAAGGGTAAGGACACATTTTGCCTTTTTCCCTGGAAATAGTGATTACTTCCTAAGCGAAACAACATTTTCTTACCAAACCACAGCACAGTGGTCTAAGTCAGAAATTTAACATTGATACTGTTGACTGATCTACCATCCATATTCAAATTTTGCCAGTTATTCCAGTAACATCCTTAATGGCTAAATTTTTCAGGCCAGGAACCAGTCTACAATCATGCATTGCACTTAGTTCTCATGTCACTTTGGTCTAAGTATGAAATAATTCTTCAGCCTCTTTGTTCCTCATATTATGAGAGTTTGTGACGAGTATAGGCTGGTTGTTGTGTAGAATGATCCTCATTCTGGGTTTGTCCTGTTTCCTCATGGTTCTTTCATGTTCTGTGCTTTGGATGGGGTTCCACAGAGGTGACGGTGTGTCCCTCTGTGCATCCTTACAGGAGCCCCTTGATGGTCATCTGTCTCATTAGCATCTTGGTTAAGGTGGTGCCCCCGCACTTTCTCCACTGTGAAGTTATTATTTGTCCCTTTGTAGTCAATAAGTAATTTATGGAGAGATATTTTGAGACTCAAAGTATTCTGTTCTTCATCAAACTTTTGAATTACATACTGGTTCATAGAACCAGTAATTCAGGTGGATTTATTTGATGAAGAAGGTGAAGTGATTCTTAACGCTTATTTTCCACTAGTAGTTTTACAAGCCACTCTTCTCTCTCCCAAAGGAAAAAAAATCTTAAAATATAAGCAGCGGAGCTGTGCAGAACAGTTCATTGACAAAAGGCAACCGTTGGAAGATATGTATTCCAGGAGCTCTGAGAGTAACAAACATATTTTGAGAATGTGGACAGTATGAGCAAGTGTGCTTTCTGGTGAATCAGGGAAGGAGGAAAAGAATCCCCTGATCAGGCTATGGGGACCGACTTGCAGACTTTTCCGTCCCTGACTAGTCAAGGTTGTTTATTTCTCAGTAGTCGTAGAAGTACAGCCCTTTGGCCACACAGACCTTTAATCTAATAACCAGATCATGAACCACATAGCCTGATTATGCTTTAAAAGATGTGATATTTATAATAACCTGAAGTTAAAGTTGTTTCTAATGACTCTAGCCCAGCAGAATAGCCCCCAAGAGAAAAGTAAAATCTTGGCTTCCATCTAGCCAGGTGAAAAGCTGTAGGCATCCCGAGAAATGAAACTTGAAGTTGAAATGTAAGAAATGTAGGAAGTCACAGGTCATTCTGGGGGAAAAAATTAATGATCTTATCCAGCAGAGTAAAAAGCGGCTAGAGGCTGAATCATTCTTTCCTGTTCCCTTCCCCCAGTTTAAAACCATAGGTTCTATAGGTTGAAAGTCCAGGATCTGAAGCAGAAATCTTTAGGAGTTCTTAGGAAATGACAGGTGAGCAGGTTAATAACCTCAGGTAGGAACAATTCTGCTGTAAAACACACCGGGGAAAATACTCCTGAATTTCTGATGAATTTAAATCTTGGGCAGTCTAACATATTTTCTAAAGAACTATGTTCAAATTAAGGCTCCAGCTGATGTTACCCAGTCACCTCCCCCATTAAGCCATCTCCAGTTCTCCCAATGGCATATTGTTCAAGATATGGTGTCTTCCATGAGCAAGGTTCTTGTGGATACAGGGACAAGATATATCAGTTAGGATTTTGTTGGTCACAGTACATAGAAACCTTGGTCCCAACTGGCTAAAGCAAAAAAAAAAAAAAAAAAAAAGAGAAGAAAAAAATTATTGGTTGATGTAACTGAACAGTCCAAACACAAGGGCCAGCCCAGATCTGGTTTACTCGAGAGGCCCATGTTGTATATCCTTTGGAGCCACCTTTCTGGGACTCTGCGTCTTTGTCCTCCTTCGTGTCATGCTTCATGATAACCACATTGGTGACATTGCCTCTTCAGAACGGGTCTGTAGCTCTGCTTTCCTCACCAGAGTGTCCAGCCTCACTCTGCTTGGGCTGCCTTAGATCAGGTTCTCGTTCCTGTGCCAATGAGTAGGACCTGGACGAAGGGACATGCTTACTGGCTGGAATACAAGGGGACCCATCTTTGGAGCTGGGTAGGTGGCCAATCCCACGTAAACCATATAGAAGCCTGTGCAGTTTGCCAAATAAGTTCTGCTTTTTGTTGCCCTTATGGAGTTTACAGCTTCATCAGGGAGGCAGACAAACAAATAAGCAAATGGATATAAGATATGAAGTGAAAGAACAGAGCTGCGAGAATAAATGTCAGGGAGACACAGTCCAGACGGCGAAATGGGAAGTGACATTTGAGTTGAGATCTGAATGGTTGCGCAGGAGTTAATCAAGAAAAGAGGTTAGGGAGAGACAAAAGGCACGTGAGCATTTGGGGGAACCTTTATCACTTGACTTTCTCTTTGGAGAGTTGGTGTGTGATGCTCAAAATATTGAACAACTAGTATGGTACCCTAAAGAGGGCCAAATTACAAGTGGCCAAAGGAGGATGACTCCAGGAAAGCACCACCTTGCCGTAGGTGGCCACAGACAAGTGGCCCACTGCTGGGGTCTGAGGCCCACAGGGCTAGGGCTGGTGCAGAGACTGTTAACCAACTAGGATGGAAGTAGTAGATAAGTATATAAATAACTGGTATGGCAGCAGAGGCATGTACCTGGTGGATTTCAAGCCTGAGTGTACCCCGTTTTATCTGGGCCTCTTTCCACTGTTTACTGACCACCAAACCTCCCCATGCGATAGTCAATAAATGTTGACTAAACATATAGATGGCTATATTGATAGCATGGGAAAATTATATACATTCATGCCTGATTGATATTGATAGAAGATTTCGCCCCAGAACAAATTAGCAAATGCTTCCCTAGATTCCGCAGAGCATCTCAGACATTGATTTTCAACTAGAGGCTTCTGGGATTTGAATCAGCATCTGCCTGAGGTTTGCAAATTGAGGGGAATCTCAGCCTGGAGACACATGTTGATTCCACGTAAAGTGTTGGAAGCCTGCACAGAGTAATAAACTTATAGTTGTGTTCTTTTTGAACCATTTAATACTTATTGACTTAATGGGCATGTTAAAAAAAAATCATGAGATGAAGCATTAACATCTTGATTCCTGTCTTTTCTTGAAGGGGGAGAAAATTTGGGCCTGCATTGCAGCATGGAGGTTTGTCTGCAGCCAGTATAGGCTGCCTCTTTAGATGGTGGGCTCTAATTTGCCTTTCTTCCACCTTTCTCACTTTTTTCATATTTGTGACGTACTTGCCCTTGGGTACCGGGTCTGAAAATAGCAAGATTTCAGCTTTCTATTAGAAAACCATCGCGAGGTCAAAAGAGTACGATGATCCTTGGCATCACCCTTCTGGCCTTTTCCACTGTTTTAACCCCAGCAGCAGGAGCATAAACTTTCCAGCTGTGTGCAGGACTCAGAACTGAGCCAGAGCAATCCCCAAACCAGCTGAAGTTAGTCTGTTAGCTTTGTGCAGGCTGAAAGCTTTACATAATCATTTGCAGTCATACCTTCTGGTCATTTCCCTTTAGTGTACAGTTTCCACCTCCAAGTTCTTCTCTTACACCCTGAGAGGCTGGCCCAGAACTAACCTAGGAGCCTCCACTTGGGTGAGTAATTGTCACTAGCCTCCCTTGAGTCTCTTAATCATCTCTCCTGTTTAGGGCTGAAGTGTAGTTCTATACGATTTCAAGTAAAAACTCCCATCCACAAGTCACTGATCCATTCATCCAACCTTACCTAGTTAGTTAGCAAAATGGGGAATCATATTGACAAGATCATAATCCTTAAGCGATCTGGAGCCTAGTAGGGAAATTAAAATGTCAACATGCAATTGTCATACTCTGGAACAAGTGCCTATCAGGTAGGGTTGCAGATAAAATGCAGGACACCCGGTTAAACTTGCATGGTTTATTTGTTAAATCTGATACCCCTACCACCGGGGAAAGTCTTGGGTGCAAGAGAACACAGGTGAGAAGGACCAGGGACGTCTTCCTAGAAGTACTGCCATTGAGGCCAACGTGAGAGGGCTTAAGTCAGAAGAGGTGCAGTATAGGGGAGGGCTCTGTGAAGACAGCGAATAGCACGTGTGAAGGCCCTGACTTGAGAGCCGCCCCAGGAAATTCAGGGGCCTGAGGTTCAGGATGTGGGAATGTGGAGGATGGAAGCGTATGTCAGGGGAGGGGAGACTGGAGACATGATGAAGTCCTGTCATGGAATGTGGACTGGATCCTAAGCACAACGGGCCAGCCATTGTAGGACTCAAAGTGGCAGAGTGACGTAAGATAGGCATCTGAGAAAAATCCTTCTGGCTGGAGTGTAGTGACTGATTAGAAGAGGGAGTCTGGAGACAGGAGAAGGCAGAGCGGTGTTTGCTGCAGTAACAATAGTGAGTGATGGCGGTGGCTGTGAGGAAGAGAGAGGAATGGATGAGCTCCTGAGAGGATGGATGGGTAGATGTGGGAGATGAGGGAAGAGAAAGGTCGCGCATGAAGATGGTTCCACTCAGTGGCACAGGAGAGGTAGGGAGAAGTGGGTACTGCACTGCCATTGTCCTGTTTGCCTCAGACCGGCTCCCTGTCTTTCCACTGCTCTGCTCCGCATCACAGGGCTGATCCTGCAAACCCCATCGCCCAGATTTCCTCGCCAACTCTTTTCCAGGTAGGTTCAGCCAGTGGAAAACATTGGCCAGAGGTTGGAGGGCAGGGGGATGGGAGAAGCCAACGTATTTTTCCCTCGCCCTCCACTCTCTGTTTGGGCAGCTGCAGCAGGGTTGGTGGCCACTTTGCTCTGAGTGGCTGCCCCAGGCACTTCACAGTGCTTAGTATGATGATCTCTAGGTCCATCCACAACGTTGCTGCAAATAGCATTATTTCATTCTTTTTATGGCTGTATAATATTCCATTGTATATATGTACCATAAATTCTTTATCCATTCATCCGTCAGTGAACATTTAGGTAGCTTCCACATCTTGGCTATTGTAAATAGTGCTGCAATGAACATTAGGGTGCATGTATCTTTTCTTTCTTTCTTTCTTTTTCTTTCTTTCTTTCTTTCTCTCTTTCTTTTCTATTTTTTTTTGTCACATGGCATGTGAGAGGCCAGAGATGGAACCCATGCTCCCTGCACTAGAAGCACGGAGTCTTAACCACTGGACCACCAGGGAAATCCCAGGGGTGTACGTATATTTTTGAATTAGAGTTTTCTCCGGATCTATGCCCAGGAGTGGAATTGCAGGACCCTATGGCAGCTGTATCTGTTGTCTGCATGTCTCACATCAGCCACCTGCACTCCAATCCTTGCTCTCAACGTCATCTTTGGGGAACCCAACCTGAGACAGGGACCTTGACAAGAAGAAATGGCTCAGGGAAAAGCTACCTGCACAGGGAGGAGATAGAGGCCATCGACCCTGTGGTGCGGCAGGGAGAGTGGGCACAGAGATTTGTCATTTCACCCCCAATACTCAGCCCTCCTGGCTGCCCCACTCTAGGTCACCTCGTGATAGAGAGATGACCCAGTTAGAGTCCCTGCCTGTGCAGGAATCTAGGGGCACCAGTGGGTCTGCATAATATTAGTGCAGGGTCTCCCCCACAGCACTGGGGTTATTTGGGGTGGGTCATCCTCTGCTGGGGGGCCCTCCTGGGCCCTGTGTGGGGTTCAGCAGCATCCCTGGCCCCACCCATTTGATTTCAGGGGCCCCTCCCACCCAGTTGTGACCACCACAGGTTTTCCCCAGACATGACCAAAGAACTGGGTGAGGCAGGGGCAGGATGGCCCTAGGTGAGGACAGCTGTGTTGAAGCAACCAGCCTGTCCCAGGGCAAGGTCTGCCCCAATCCCATCAGAGCCTGCATTTAGAACCGCCCCTTCCCTTTCCCAGCTCCCCTGCCCTGCAGTGGTCTCCGAGACATCATCCCTATGTAATAAATCACCCCTTCTCAGTTTACTGTCCCCAGCACCTAGAAGAGTGTCTGATGTGTAGTAGATGCTTCATAAATACTTGCTGAATAAAGGAGTTGAATAAAGGGATGGGTGGATGAATGAATGAAGGTTACAATGGAAGGAGGGGGGAGATTCCCTTTCTGGCTCTCGGGGGTTGGGAGATCAAGTGAGAGATCCGTCCTAAATAGGCTGACCAGCCTTCTGAGGTTCCCCGGGAATGAGGGTTTCCCCACAGTTCCAGCGCTCAAACCTGAGCAGTCCTGGGCAAACTGGGGGCGGGTGTTGGTCATCCTATGTAAACACAGTAACAATTCCAACTGCAATAACAATGGCCAAGGACCTCTAGGGTCTTATTGACCAGGCAGAATTCTTTACCTGGCGGGGAAAGTGGCACAGGAGGGAGGGAGGAGTCTATGGAAGAACATCCCACACGACAACGTGTGCCAATGGCTCTGGGCCCAAGGTCACACCTGACCAGGGCTTGCTTGTTTTTTTCTCTAATTTACTTTTTCCCACATGGATATGCAATTGTCCTAATGTCATTTATTGAAAGCTCCTTAATTTCCCCACTTTCTGTCATATCAAGTTCTCATATATCTCTTTCTGGACCTTTATTCTATACCATAGAGCTGTATGTCCCATCCTATCACCACTAGGGCTGTTTCATCACTATCACTTTATTTTTTATTCATTTATTTTTTTGGCCGTGCCGTGCGGCATGTGGGATTTTATTTCCCTGCCCAGGGATCGAAACTGCGCCCCCTGCAGTGCAAACTCGGAGTCTTAATCGCTGGACCTCCAGGGAAGTCCCCAGGGCTTGCTTTGACATCCATCGAATGGTGGTGGGTGGACACGGGGAGCAGCTGTCTGTGAGCCATCCTGTGTAGAAATGCAGGGTGGAGGGCAGGACAGCTGGAGTGGGAGGGGAAGAGGCGGAGGAGGGAGGGAGGGAGGGCGGGCGAGAGACAGAGAGTTTCCCGAGACAACAGCTCTGGCCCTGTCCTAGGGCATGAAAGGTGAGCTCCTAGTGCCAGGAGTCTTGGAGCCGCAGCCCGTGAGCCAGGGTGACTGGCTCTCCTCCCTGGTGTGTGTGTGTGTGTGTGGGTGGCTCTGGGTTTCTCAGGCTGGGAATGGGGTGCACGGAGCAGGGACGGAGTAGGGACTCTTCTCTCTGGGACCTCGAGGGCCATCCTTAGCTCACAAAGCTGAGCCACTCCTGGCCCTAAGGGTGGGGGTCTTATCCTCCCTGTCCCCTGGACTGCACCCTCTCACACACAACTTCCCTGTGTGTGCTCCCAGCAGCCAAGAGAATCTGTTTGTAAAAGATTTGGGGGAGGGGGTAAACATACAAACAAGAGCAGAATGGATACTTTTTCAGAATGGGAATGGCTCTGTGTAACCCCACCCCCAGGGTAACCACAGTCCTGACCTCTAACACCCTTGATGAGTCAGCCTTGGTCTGGGCTTGCGGACCCACGGAAGCTTCCTCATCCCCTCCTTCAGACCCAGTCTCTCCCTCGGCGTCTTTGTGAGAAGCACCCGGGGAAGTGGGACTGCTAGGCTGTACTGCTGCTAGAACTCCACCTGGGCTCCACTAGGCTCCAGCCCCCCGTGCTGTGCACCTCTCTGACCCTGAGGCACCTCAACTGGTAGGAGCGGCATCACCTTCCCTCCCGGGACTTGTGACACTTGAGGCAGACACCGAAAAGACAAGTGTTTGGCTCCCTGGCTGGCAAAGGGCAGGTGCTCAATTGTCATAAGTGTCCGTATCAGTGAGGGTTCTCCAGACAAACAGAATCCATAGGGTTTATGTGTGTATATATACACACACACATACATATGTACATGTATACAAATATATGCAGCTGTGTATATATGCAGTATGCATACAGACATATACACATATAGTATATACAACACACACACATATATACACACATATAAAATGCACAGTTTGTATATATACAGTATGTATACACACATATACATTACACACATACATATACACTATACATACACACATAAAATGCATAGTTTATATATATACAGTATGTACACATACGTATAACATGCAATAGACACCTAGGTACATATATATCATACATATATACACACATACAAAGATATTTAGGTGTGTATATATATATATAGTATGCATACATATATAATATATGCAATACATACACACACATATAGACACACATATACACCTACATATAAAAGCATGTAGCATAAAAATATATATGTATTGTATATATAAATTCATCGTATATATACATATATCATATATATAAGATATATACACAATGTATACACACACATACACACTTATATGTAAATATGTGCATGTAAATACACATATAAATACATACACAAATGTGTCTATATATAGTATATACATATATACATATAATACCTATACAACGTATACACATACAGGTATACAACATATATACACACCTATATATAAATATACACTGTATACATACATACATACAGTGTACATATACTGTATATATACACACACCCATATATCAATATATGGGTGTGTGTATATATACAGCATGTTCACATTTATAATATGTATACTATATATATACACATACATACATGCATACAATATATACACACACATATAGGCTTGTATGTATACTGTATATAGTACTTACACATATACTACAAACGCACGCACATATAAACATGTGTATACATATATAATATGTATACACACATATACAAATTAATAGGCTTGTGTATATTCAGTATTTTTACATATATAGTTTTGTTTTAAGGAGTTGACTCGTGACCGTGAGGCAGGCAAGTCAGGGCAGGACTCTGGGCTGGAGACACAGGGAAGAGCTGATGTCCCAAGGCCATTGGAGGAACAGTTCCCTCTTTCTAAGGAACCTCATTTTTCTCTCCAGTCCTTCAACTGATGGACGAGGCCCACCCACACCGTGGCATTGACAATCTCCTTTACGCAAAATGGACCAATTTCAGTGTTAATCTCTTCCGAAAAATACCTTCCTGGCCACATCTGGAATAATGTTTGTGGTTGCCGGGGCCCCACGCAGTGCACACATGAGATTAACCATCCCCGTGGCGACGATGACACTTTATTTTCTCCCTTGACCACTGTCACCACTATTCCAATTAAAATGGCAGTGCCATGAGGGCAGGGCATTTCCTTTTTTGCCAGTACTGAGCGTCCGCGGTCTGGTGCCTAGCATAGGCTAAATACACGGCATTTTTGTGAACAGAAGCCGGGATTCCGGCTGTCATATTTAATGAGGAATTATAGTCTTCTTATTGGGGGGGAGGGGGGTGTGTGTGTCACGGTACCTCAAGGGCGGGAGTCGAACCCGCCACCCCAGGCCCCGAGGGCTCTCCTCGGGTCCCCACTTCGGGCTGGTGGGGGTGGCCGGGGGCAGCCGAAGACGTGCGTGCGTGCGTGCGTGCGTGCGTGCGTCGTGAGAGCGGGCGAGTCCACGGGGTGGGCTGCGCGCGCCCTGAGTGTTTCACCCCGGCCCCCGGCTCACTGTGCTCGCCTCACGCCGGCCCGAGTTTGCAGCAGCGCTGGAGGCCCGGGGCCTGTGACCACAAAGAGGTAGCCGGGGGCCGGACGGGAGCGCGGCGGCGGCGGCGGCGGCTGAGGCCCAGGCCAGGCCCCGTCCCCTCAGCCGCCCGCCTGCCCGTTTGCCCCGCCCCCGCCGGCGGCGCCGCGCCCCTCCCCCAACCGCCAGACTAGAACGGTGCGGGGGCCGCGCGCGAAGACATGGCGGAGAAGCTGGAGCTGAGGCTGGAGTCGCTCGTGGGGGCCGAGCCCACCGTCTGCCTGTGGCCGCTGCAGGTCTACGTAAGTGCCACCCGTCCCCTCCTCCCTGACCCCCGCCCCTCTTCCCCCATGGCGCGCGCTGAGCCCACCGAGAAACGGAGCGACTCGAGTCGCCAGACCTTCTTTGGAGCCCCCCTTCCCCCCCCCCGCCGTGGTTCTCCGCGGCCGTTTCCAGCCCCCGCGCGCAGGGTGGGCAGAGGGGAGCCGGCGCCAGCTGGGGGCGCAGACTCGGCCGCGGGAACACCGCGCTTCCGAGGGGTGCCCGAGCCGGTCTGCGGTTGGCTCTGCAGGGCTGGGGACCCCTGTCCCCCCGGGCCTGGACTGCCAGCGGGCTTGCCCTTCTGTACTTTAGGATCTGACATGTAGGTACTCTGTTTCCTGGTAGTTTATTCTTAGCGCTGTCAACATGCTTAGGTTTTTTTTTATTTTTGAGGGCACCCTTTCCTCCCTCTCTCCAGTTTTTTGTGTTTCTGTTTTGTTTTGTTTTAGTTAGGCATTTTGTCCCTCTGATCTTGAGTGGGTGGGCTGGCAGGACACTTGGAGAGGAGGCGTTCCGTCCCCTGATCTTGAGTGGCCTTTGGAAAATGACACGCCAAAGGGAAATTTACACAGAAGTCCGGTGATTCCAGAAATGCAGGGTGTCCGGCCAGTTGGGCGCCCGGCCTCTCGTCCCCTGTGGCGGCGTGGTGTGCGTGTACCTTGTCTCAGGGTTTACGCTTGGGCCCCGCAGCCCACCTTCCAGAGGGAAAGCGCAGCGGGCGCCCTTTCGTGCGTTCAGCTTGCGGGGGACCGGCTTCCAGGCGACCCGGCGGGGAAGCCCGCGCGACCCGCCCCTCGCGCGGGCTCCGTGTGTGTCAGTTTTGTGGAAACTGTCGCGACCGGGGTCGGGGTTGGGACGCTGGGACCGCCTGGGAGCCGATGTTGACTCCGAGGCCCGGTTCTCCGCAGTTATCTGAGGTCCGAGGGTTTCCAGCCCTCCACTGCGCACTGGCGCTTTCTATTTTTGCCCTTCCTGTGCCTGGAGGCGTGGCTGAGCCTGGGCTCTGGCTTTTCCGGTTGGGTAACTCCGGGTGTCCCGGGTGGGCGGCCTGAGCAGCAGTGGGCCGGGCGGGGAGACATGCCAGGGGAGGGAAACTGAAAGTGGGGAGAACCTTCAGAACTCCAGCTGATCCACTTGCCTCGCCTCCCCGCCCCTCTTACTGCACTTGTCATGCACGGGGTGGCTGGCTGGCGCATTTTTCAAAATGTAATAATTTGTGTGTCCTTAGTAGCTGTGAAGCCTAGTTCACTTGTAGTGCACAGTTGTAGGAGTTTTGATCGCCATCAGGCGGCAGAGCAATCCTGTCATCCCATTTGCTGCCCTTTGGCGCCAGGGTGCCTCTAGCCTCTTGGCCACTAATCTCCTCTCTGTCCCTAAGGTTTTGGCTTTTCCAGAAAGTCAGATAAGCGGAACAACAGCATGTAGCTTTTTGATTCTGGCTGCTTTGGCTCAGCAAAACCTATGCGAGATTCCTCCCGGGTTTGTTTTTTTGTTGTTGTTGTTTTAAATATTTATTTAGTTAGGTATTTACTTGGCTGTGCTGGGTCTTAGTTGCGGCACATGGGATCTTCATTGCCACGTGCAGTATGTTTTAGTTGCGGCGTGGGGGATCTAGTTCCCTGAGCAGGGATGGACCCCGGGCCCCCTGCATTGGGAGCGTGGAGTCTTAATCACTGGACCACCAGGGAAGTCCGTCATCCCTGCTGTTGCGGGTATGAGAAGCCACTCCTTTTTCTGGCTGTGTTGTATTCCATTTTCCGTTTGTCCATTCGCCTGCAGGTGGCAGGACTTGTGGGATGTTTCCACTTTTGAGGGGATCAGGAATAAAGCTGCTGTAAACATCCCAGGGCAGGTTTCCATGTGAACTTGGGTTTTTACCTCACTTGAGAAAATACTCAGGAGTGGGACTGGGGTCTGTGCTAAGTGTGTGTTTAACAACTCTCCTGCATCTTAGAAATTGATATTTTTGAATATTGGAAGAGTTTAGAAATCCACTGTGACCCAGCACCCAGGCACTTGAAACGAAGTTGGAAGTTCATCTGGAGATGGTCACATTGTCCCCATCACTGTCTTTTATTCGAAGCAGAGCAAGGCCACAGATTTGTAACCCTTGTAAGGAAGGCCTCGTGTGTCCAGGCCCTGGCAGGACCTGGCTTTCTAGTGGTGGGTGGTTCTGAAGTGGAGAGCGTCTTTCCCTTGCTGGCCAGACCTCGCTTGGCAGGGTGCGGGGTGTGCTGCCTGCGTGGCCGGGCGCTCTTTCTGCCGGTCAGCAGCCGTTCCTGGTGTGTCTGTCCTACTACCAGGCAGGCGGTCAGGGGCCCTAATGAAGTGCTCAGTGAGCCGCAGCCTTCCTAAAGTTTGCGGGTAATGTCTGCTACCCTCCCATTTCCCTGCTGAGGAATTTTGCTCTCTCATGGGAGGTGAGGGGGTAGTACTTTATAGGAGTTCATGTTTTGTGATGACTCGATGCTGAATACATTAAGAAAATGGGCTCCTTCCAGAAGCTTAACTTCTCAGAAGGTCAGATTATGCATGTGACTGCAAGTTTGAAATGAGTGAGCTTGTTTGTTCATTGATTCATTCATTCTGCAAGCACCTCCTGGATATTTACAGTGAGTGTTCCAAGGGGCGTGGAGGACAGTAGACAGTATTCTTCTTTCTTTTGATTTTTGAATTTTACTTTATTTTTTTATACAGCATGTTCTTATTAGTCATCAATTTTATACACATCAGTGTATACATGTCAATCCAACTCGCCCAGCTCAGCACACCACCATCCCCACCCCCCCCGCGGCTTTCCTCCCTTGGTGTCCATACGTTTGTTCTCTACATCTGTGTCTCAACTTCTGCCCTGCAAACTGGTTCATCTGTTTGAGACAGCTTTGTACTTCCCGCTTCCAGGGGCTCTCATGTGGGTGCTGCGAAGCGGGGTTTTAGATGGTGCAAGGTGGAGGGTGGGCACTAGAACCGGTGCCCAGTGCCCAGGTGTGTGTGCGCTGGATGAGGCATGCGGCCTAGGACTCCTGCCGGCTCGGTGACCCCAGCCGAGTGCTTTAAGGCTTCTAGGTCTCAGTGTTCTCATCTGTAGCATGGGCTGAACAGGACTCACTCTCTCTGGAGGTTACAAGGTCGCACTGTGTTAATGTTTGTAGACCCTACAATGTAGAACACTTAGGACAGTTTAGAGCATCGTTAATTGTTCCACAGATGTTACCTTGTCTGTTGAACGACTTTGCCTGGTACACGCCAAAGCGATTAGGAAATTGGTATCTCCCAGCTTCATTTCCTTTCCTTTAAAACAGGGTTCAGGAAAAAAAAATCTGTTTTTCAGTAGTCGTATCATATAGTGGAAAGAGCACCAGTGTGAAGGCAGCTTAGGGTTTGAATTCCAGGGCTTATGCTGTCTGTGGCCTGGGCAGGTTACTTTTGAACTGCAATCCCCACACTTGTAAAATGACATTAAAAACCACTCTTTCTGTGGGTTCTTAGAATTAATTAAGCAGGTTATGTGTGTAAAGTAGCCTGGCACTTGAATGAGTTGTCAGAACCAAGGGCTGCTGGAGACGATGCTTCTGCCCTAGGTAATCTCCCCTTCTACTGGGTGGCAGGTAAACACAAGCACAGTAGTCAGTGCTCTGGAAGAAGTGAGTTCTGGTGCTACAGAGCACAGAATCTTTTTTTAAAATTTAATTATTATTTTATATTGGAGGTTATTTGATGTACAATATTGTGTTAGTTTCAGGTGTACAGCAAAGTGGTTTAGTTATTCATGTATCCATTCTTTTTCAGATTCTTATCCCGTACAGTTTGTTACAGGATATGGAGTAGAGTTCCCTGTGCTATGCAGTAGGTCCCTGTTGATTATCTATTTTATATTTTATCTATTTTATATAGAGTTGTGTGTCTATGTTAATGCCAAACTCCCCCTGATCTTTCCCCTTTGCAGAGCACAGAATCTTGGAAGGGAAAGTTCAGGGTAGGCTTCTTGGAGGAGGTGGCATCCTTTCTAAGGATATGTAGAAGCTCCTGGGGTGGCAGGAGGGAGCAGTGTGTGTCAAAGTTTGAGAAATATAAGAAAATATGGCAAAACTAAGGTATAGGACTGGAACTCAGGGTTTGGGAAAGAAATGAGAGTTGATACTGGAAACTTAGTGGGGCCCAAGAGAAGGGGGCCTTGTTTGTCCTGTCAGAAGTTTAGATGTTTATCCTGAAGGCTGTGGGAAACCCTAAAGAACAGTGAGATGGGCTTCTGGTTTAGAGACTCACTCGGACCTCCATGTGCAAGGCACTTGATTGGGTGCAGGGTGAATTGTAATCTAAGGTTCCCACTTAAGTTATAAAAGGTTGGACTGGATTTTGCAGATCTGAGAGAGAATGGGTGAGGCCTGGTGACCAGTTAGAAAAGGGAGGGCAGCAAGCGTGGGTGACAGTTTACAGCTGCATCTTTTTGTGAGATACAGAGCACAGTAGGAAGGTATTGGGGGTGGTGAGAGGATCTTACTTCATCTTCAGTGCTTTAGAGGGGCCTGGTAGACAGGTCTGGGCCCAAGGTTCATATCTGGGCTTTTGGGGAGGAGAGGTGTTTGAAGGCATGGGAGAGACTTAGGTTACCCACAAGAAGATCCAAAGAATCATAGGTCTGAGGGCTTTTTAAGTGGGTATATTGAGGAAGTTTATAAGCTGAAAGAAAGCAGCCAGCAGAGAAAGGGTGTGAAGATGTAGGAGAGGAAATGATTGTTCATTTGTTTTCAAAAAGCTGAATACTTATCGTGTGCCTGGCCCTTTTCTAGGATCTGGGGTTCTCACCATGTGTTACCTCTTCTGCAAGGACAGTTCAACTCATCCCCTGGTGAAGAGAAGTCAGATTATTCTTTGCATCCCATTCAGATGTACGAACTGTTCTGTACCTCTGAAGGGACTTTACTTAACCAGAGTAACAAGTTAGAAATCAAAAGAAATTAGAGCTGAAAGGGACCTTAAAAGCCACTGTACTTAATTTTGCCTAATATTTTACATTGATTGTCAGAAAAATGCAGAGCCCATTCTCTTCAGAATTCCTTCACTGAACTTTCTTTATGACTTTCATCCAGTGGGTCTAGCTTGTAAATTTTGGCCTCCTCCTAAATTTGCTTCTTCATCCACATTACCTTTTTCCCCGGCTATGGTAGAAACTCCGAGGTGGTTTCGCGGCCCCTGGTCTCAGTTCGTCTAAGTTCATCTGCCTCCTCGGGTTGAGTGATCTTCTAACATGACAAGATATGCCTAAAATAATGCTGCTAATGGCTTGCCCACACAGAGTTACTGCATACTAGCCGCCCAGCGTGTGCTCTGCACAGAGGCCTATAATCTGAACTGTGCTCGGTCAAGCCTCCTGGGCTCTGTGGCCCTGAGGAAGGGGAGCGTTTTGTGATCACTCCCTTTATCTAGTCGGTCCTTCAGCAGCGGGGAGCCTTTTTCTTATCAGCGGAGGCACCCTTACTCAGCCAGTGGTAGCCCCAGCCCTCACCACCTGTGGGATACAAGCCATGCTCTCTCCCAGGCTTGCTTGGGCCAACATCTCTATTTTTATTTCTGTCTCTTCTCACACTTGGACCCCTGGTCTTTAGTCATCCCCACCTGCAGTATTTACAGAGCCCAGCAGGTGTCAGGCTTGAGTGTCTTTTCACAGATGTTCCCTCTGCAGTTAATGCACCTCCTACTCCAACTCTGCATAGCCTCATCTGTCTTGATTGTACTTCAGGGTTATCATGAAGCCGTCACTTAGATATAACATTTGGCCTCCATAGGCACTTCTGTTCTTAAAGGTTATGTTTCTTTATCTCATGTGATTGAAATTTTGAGTTTACACATGTCCCTCCTTAATGAAGGCTTTAAGGGCAGGAGTTGTTTCTAATCCTTAGCACAGAGCAGATGCTTTTTTTTAATGCTTTTTAATGATAAAATGTGTGTTTTAAATCACTTATTTTACAATAATTTTGCTTTAGCTTCTGGCAGAAATAAAGTTTACAGAAGTCGTGTTCCTGTGAAAAGAAATAAAGATGTGACCTTCCAATTGTGTAAAGCTCTTAAACGCTGTGTAAGTGCATCGGGTGCGCTAAGGAACGTGGAGCTAAGTGGGCTAGTTGTGAGAGAGAGAGGCTTAACTATGTTAACAAAGGTAAGCCTTCATTGTGTCCTGCCAACATTTGATAGTTGCTTTTGGGGCAAATTAAACCAGTAAAATTTTAAACTCTTCCTCCATATTAAAGGGATTGAATAAATTGGCCACTTTGGTGCACCTGTGTCTTGCGAATTGTCCAATTGGAGATGGAGGTTTAGAAAGTGAGTTTCAGTCTTGTTTATGTCTCTTCCCATCAGACTGGTCTCGTGATTTCCTACACACCATGTTACTTCCTGTCTACCTTTTCTTGGTGTTGGTCATGCCTGGATTGTCTCCTGTACCTGCTCAAACCTTGGTCCATTCTCATTTGTACCATGAAATTTTGTCATTCTGGATACTGTCAGAACTAATTTTACTTAAGTTTGTGTTAACGTGCAAAGCACACGTTTTGTATATTGTCTGTTTTTTGTGTTTGTTTATATTTTTATTGTTTCTCTTCAAGAAGTATTATGAGTAGGGAAATAACAAGATGTAAAGAGCAAAAAAGTCATCATTCTATTTTAAGTTGTTAGAACATCTACCTGCAATCATAATGCATTGTGGTATGTGTTAAAATAGGAAATATATGTCATGTCCTGTAGGAGCAGGAAAGTCAGTGGTGTTGGTGAGGGTGTGTCATGGAAGTAATCACAAAGCAGGTGACTGCTGGTTGGGGTCCTGAAACATTAGTGTGTGTTCCCTGTGTCCAGTAGTGGTCTGGAGGGGTCAGGAAGCGTGCCTTTCAATTTGAGGGAACAGAGGGTTTGAGGTCCTCTCTGTTCTATTGCTCTAGTATAGCATACTGCATAGCAGCTCATAAAATACTGTGTTTATGTTTGACATTTAAATTGCTGATTGATCATCAAGATTGGGATGTATCATTGGAAATGAAAATAAGAAGAGTCTTATGCTTTTTAAGTTTTTCCTTTTTTTTCCTATATCTCAGAAGGCTCTTTGACGGGGGACTTTTTATTCTCCCATATAATTCCATGAACACTTATACCCTGGCACTTATTTTAATGGCATTTTCAAGTTATAAATGTCTTTGAAACACATACTGTAAACTATTTGAGGGTAATGACCATGGCCATTGATGGCACATCTTAAATGTGCATCGTGTTAATGTTTGAGTGTCAAGTGGTCTACCATCAGTGCTTCCTTCTTTCACCCAGTTTTCTTCCTCATTTCCTTCCCCAAATTTGTCTCATTTTTCTACTCTCCCTTTCGCTTCTCTATTCTTGCTTTCTCTTTCCCATTGTGTGTGTCATTCTTCTTCTTCCTCTTCTTTTTCTTCTCCTTTTGATTTCATTATTATGGCCAACCAAAACCTTTTCTAGGATTGACTCTATCTTCCTTTCCTCTTCATTGCCATCCACAAACTCTGAGAGAATATTCTTGCTTGACTCCCTTACTTCCTGGCATACCCATGTACTTCCTGATCACTTGAGAACATTGAAAAGGGTTTTAATTTTAAAAAATAGGTAAATATAATCAGTCTTCTTTCACCTCTGGCATAAGACTCTTCTTCCTCTATCTGACCATTCTTAAACCTAGAAGTACTCCAGCTCATTGGTCTCCCTTACCCCCATGTTTAGGCCAAAGAACTTGTGAAACCTTAGCCCTGTTTAATACTTGAATTTACCAAACAGAAGAGGGTTAATTCTGCCTAAGGGCAGCAAAGAAGAATAAAGATGCCACAAATAAAAGTTTAGTCCAGATTTATAATGGACTCTTAAGTGCCTAGTTGAGTGCTAACCATTAACTCACTTGAACAAGAGGGAGGTCATGACACAAACTAACATGTTAGTTGTATAGACACTTCACTTCAGCATTCCTCAATGTAGCTGATAAACTGCATCCAGTTAGTTTAAATAACATGAATGATGAATTTCCCTGCATATATAAATCGGGAGTTCCTAAAGTTCTCTTTTTCCCTTTGTACAACTACTGACTGCCACCTCGCTTGGTCAGTGCAATAGAAAATGATGACTAAGAAACACATTGTCTCAATATCAGTGGACATAATGTCCTAGTATTCTATAAAAATCTCAAAATTCTTAATCTAAAAGGTAGGTCTGCCAATATCTTATATCCTTTTCCTTTGTTAATATAAATATCCAATCTATGAAGGTCTCAGTTTCCATACTTAGAATATGAGGTGGATAGATTTGCTAATATCTAGGGACCTTTCCAATTTTAATATTCCCTAGTTATAAGGGCTGAGCCAAATACAATGGCTCCCTTAATCATTAACCTCGCTCATGATGAAAGTTATCAGTAAGTTCTACTTGTAAGAGATCAAACATTCATATCCATGTATATTGTAGCACATTGACCTTTATAGAACTCAAAGTAACACAACATAGTTATATTCACAGATTTAAGGTCATTGTGATATACTTTACAATTTTTCTTTTCCCTAGGAAGGAAATATAGATCCCTAGGAAGGGATTTCTTTCTCTGCCTTTTAGTAATATAAGCCTTTTATTATCTCGTGGATCCTAAAAATGGGTAGGGTTTTGGCAGGTGGAGCTTAGGACAGACATTCCAGGTGACAGGGACAACACGAGAAAGGGCAGAAGGAAGAATGGATTTTCAGAAGGACTTGATATCTTACATGATGAGAGCAGTGTTTCACAATCTCTGTCCTGCAGAACACTGGTTTTAGATGATGTTAATGTAGTTACAAGACAGAAGCATTTGGGAAGAGCCGTACTCTACATCCTGACATGAAATTCAAGTTTTACTTTGTTACATTACATACTCTGAAAAGTTTTGGAGGATGGAATTGATTTATTTTTGTTTAATTCAGTCTTACTCACAGTTACTTGACAAACCTATATTCAGCTGATGGGACTGTATTTTGTGAAAGGCCAATCGGAGAAATGGTGAGATGGAGCTTAGGATATTTCTCTGTTGGGACAGGCATGTGATTATTTTTCTTATAATTCTTTACTGTTTGTCCTAACAATTGTTACTTTGCAGGAGTCAGTTTTTTTGTTTTGTTTTTTTTTTACATCTTTATTGGAGTATAATTGCTTTTCAGTGTTGTGTTAGTTTCTGCTGTATAACAAAGTGAGTCAGCTATATGCATACATATATCCCTAGGATTCAATTTTAAGCCCTCTGTTTTTACCTGAGTCATTGGGACTCTTAGAAAGCTCAACAATCCTGGAGTCTTCATATCTGATGTAGTTTCCAGAAGCTCCTGGCACTTACCACTATTTCCTCTTGATTCTTTTCCTCCGACTTAAGACTTCTTACAGATTGTGAGCTGATGATTTTCTAAGCCTGTAGTGTCAAAACCAGCTACCTCCCTCATCTTCATTGTCTCAGTTACAAGGTGCAATATTTCCCATGTTTATATGTGTCAAAATATAAGTCACGGATTGATACATAGCATATGTGTAATAAAAATTGTATTTCTTTTTTTTCTTTGTTCAAACGTATCCAAACACTGGCCAAGTTCTTAAATTGAAAGTAGAGTGACCTAATTTTTTCAGCTCATCCAACCATCAGTATTGAATATTTGTCTTTTTTCTTACACATATTTCTTGTATACCAATTGTGACATTCTAGAGCACAGTGAATACATTTATAACTTATTACTGCATTACTACCTTGGCTATTCCTTGACCAAAATTTACTTCATACAACTGACAGCCTAATGAAGCTACTAGAGTTTTTTTAATGTACGCATACATTAAAAAAACTCTACTAGGTTAACTGCATTGCTAATAACTGAATTTTTACATCTCTATGCACCCATGTATCCAACACCAGATCAAGATATTATAAAATATTTCTAACACCCTACACGATTCTCTGTTACTTCTTTCTGTTCCATACTCTCCCAGGGCAACACCTAAGCTGACCTCTATCACCATATATGACATACATGGAAACACACAGTGTGTATTCTTTGGTATCTGGCCTCTGGTTACATATCATTATATCAGTAGTTTATTCTTTTATTGTGTTTTCCTGATTTTTTAAACCTAGACATTCATACAGTGTCAAAGTACCACTGAGTTCTTCATATTATTATGGTGACCTCCATCTTCAGGGTCTTTCCACAGTCTTCCATGTGTCTTTCCACCTACTATCTCTTCCGTCTAATTATGTTTCATTTAACCAACCTCAGCCAGCCTTCCCCCATATTCCCCAACACGTAGCACTCCTGTGTTCAGCCAGTTTTGTCCTCTATTCCATAAGGCCTTTGTGCCGTTCCTGACACTGTGCCTGTTCCCTGCCCGGAAGGCCTGTTCCCTACCCTCTATATACTTGTTCAAGACTCAGTTTAAATGCTACCTGTTCTGAGAAGTCTTCTCAGAAGAAGCCAGTACTTTTTGGAATCCTTCTTTAATGAAATCCCAGAGCAAGTGTAATCTGTCCTCCCTGATCTGGTAATTAATTATCCATTGTTCCTATCATATAGTGTTTGTTTTCCTTGTGTGCTGTTATTATTTATTGAAGCAGATTACAGTGACTTGAACCAGGAACTGGGTCATTTTCCTCTTCATTTTAGTGCAAGTTTCTGTGATATGAAGTTAAACTCTTTTTCCCTCACTTCCCATTCACCCTCAGCAGTTGTTAAACATGAAGTACAAGTGAAACTTATTGGTTAACAGGTTTTTGTGGTCTTTGGTTCTGGTCCCTAGGTCTAAGCTGCACTTCTGTAGTGCTAATTTGACTGATTTCTTATTGTCACGTAACTCAGGAATTAACTAAATCATTACAAATTTAGATACATATAAGATAGTATAAAAAACCCAGTGGATATCAAAAGTTTTGGCCTGGAGGAGAGTGTTGTATGAGTCCTAGTTTGGTGGGGCTCACACTTAATGATCGAGCCTTCCAATATTCCACTGTAAGTAAGAAAGAGGTATGCAAATATATGGTTAATATTTAACAGTGTTGATAAAGAGAAGAGAGAAAGGGACGACAGATACTTTGAGGGCCTTTTGGAATTCATGAACAATTATGATTGGATGGGAAAAAAGAAGAACCGAGGGCTAACCTCTCACAAGTGAAGTCAGGAAAGAGAGAAGGTCTCATCTGTTATGCAGGTAGAGAGGTTTGACCTACAGAATCTTAGAAAACCTCAACAATCTGAGCAGTGTTTGCAAGAGGCAAACTAAAGGGCTAACAAAAGTCTGCAAAAGTCTCACACAAAGAACTCTGGCATGGTGTTCATCATCTAGCTAATCTTAACATGCAGACATTTATGAGAGTAAATTCAGCTCTTTACCAGAGTGGGTTTCTTATTTGGGCAACTGGGTCAAATGAAGAAAGGCAGGTGTAGGCTGCCAGAGTAATAAATAAGGAGAGGAAAAACAAAAAGAATGAGACATATCATTCATCAGTGATTTCCCCCTAGTATTCTTAGCCTCCACCTTATCTCCATCTCACTGGTAACACAGGAACTAGAGCAAACAGTGAGGTAAAAGGTCTCTACAGAAACTGAGGTAATATAGAAAATAAAAAAAACCCATAAAATTGTAAATTTTCTTCCTCGGGGTAATTGAGATGATAGTTCAATAATAACATAAGATCAGGTGAAGTCTAAAGAAATTTTAGAAAAGCTGGATAAAGTAAGAAAACATCTGTTCGCTGGCATCTGAATGTTAGAGAGACACCAAGACATGTGGGCCAAGTTATGGAGAGAAGGGAAACACTGATGCAAGCTTGACATTTGGTGCAGCTTTTCTCCTTTGGGCATTTGCTGATTCAAATCGTACAGCCTAGGAACTGAAAAGCCAAGTAGTTCAAAAGACTATAACCACAGAAGCCAAAGGGCAACAGCTCAAGCTAAAAGCTACAACTAATGGAATGACAAGCTAAGTGTATCTTTAGTCTCACAGGGCTGCGGGAACCATTACATTTAAAGCCTAACAAATACAACGGTAGTTGGGAATAGGGAGAATCCATACTTTCACATGGTAATCCCAAAGGGCATCCAACACCCGTAGAGGAAGGCCAAGACAAAAATAGAGCACCCTTCACAGAGACTTAAAAACAGCTTTGAATGAGCTCAAACTGAGAATGGACTAAGGTTTCCAGTCCCTATAGTAACTGTCTGCCATGGGCCATAGTAAATCTTTTCAGGAGAAAGATAACAACATCCAGAATGTGGAGGTATCTTCCCAATTTTAATATAAAAAATAATTGGACATACCAGGAAAAAGACTAAATGATCAAAAGTTCAAAAAAAGAAGAAAGAAAGAAAAAAGACAACCTCAATAGACACAGGAGGACAAGAGTTAGCAGGCCCTGGCTAAAAAAAACAACAAACCTACTATGGTTAAACAAAGAAAATAGACACATGTGAAATAAGCATATGAAAATATGCTACACATTCGATGTCATCAGTGAATTTTGAATTAGAACAATAATGAGATACCACTACACACCTATTTAAATGGCTAAAATCCCAAAACTGAAATACCGAAGTAGGTGATAATCAGAACAATTGGAATTCTCATTTGTGGCTAGTGGGATACTTGGCAGTTTCTTACAAAATAAACATACTTTTACCATACAGTGATCTAGTAATCATGCTCTTTGGTATTTACCCATAGGAACTGAAACGTTATGAAAAGTTATGAAAGTAAGAGCCTTTACAGTGAGAAAATTCTATGATTCTATGGTTTTTCAACTCATTAATTTGTGTAGTTCATCCATTTTACTCATTGTATACACTTAAGTATATTGTTCCTTGAAATGGCCATTCAAAGTTGTTTCCTGTGCCACACACTATGAATGTTAGGGTTGGTCCTGTGTAAATCTTACCCCCATTGAATTAGTATTAGCCCTAAACAAGCAACTTTCTTCCATAAGGAAACAAAAAAGAGGTTCAGAAATGTCCAAACTAAGTTTTTATAAAACTGTGTTATCAAATCTTATTTATCAAAAAACTTCAAACATAGCAGTATGAGTTCCCATATACCCTTTACTCAGCTTCCCCAAATGTTAACATTTTATATTACTAGAGTATAATTATTGAAAGCAGAAAGTTTACATTGTCACAATGCTACTAACGATTTATAGACTCGTATTCCAATATTGCCTATTGTCTTGTGGTCCAGATTCAAATCTAGGATCGCTTATTGCATTTGCTTGTCATATCTCCCCATTCTTCTCTAATCTAGGATAGTTCCTCAGTCTTTTTTTGTCTGTTATGACCTTGAACTAATGGAAAATCCTAGCCAGTCATTTTGTAGAATTTTTCTCAAATAGCGTTTGTTTGATATTTTCTCATGGTTAGACTGAGGATATGTATTTCTTGACAAGAACACTTCAGGAGAGATATTATGGCATTTTAAGTACATATTAGAGGTATAAACAAATCTGTGTGTCTCACTACTGGGGGTGCTAACTTTGATGATATAATGTTATAATGATAGCTGCAAAATCACCATTTTTCCCTTTGTAATTATTTGAGATTGTTCAAATATTCTGCTTCTTGTTTAATTTTCCCATACTAATTTTAGCATCCATCAATAATTTTTGACTCCACCAATTACTGTGGTGTTTGTTGACTGTCCATTTTCTATTCCCATCATTCCCTCTACATTTATTAACTATAATTTGAGTATAAGAAAGAGCTGTTCTTCTCGTTCATTTATGTATTTATCTGGTTATTTGTTTATATATATACATACATAAGTGTGAACTTGTGGATATTTATTTTATTCTACGGGTTAAAATTTATTACTATCATTAATAGTTTTGTTTCTCAAAGTGTTCCATATTTGGTCACTGGTACTCCTTCCAGCTGTCTCCTATATTTTTCCTACATGGCCATACAATTTTTGGAGTAATATCTTACTTTCTGACACCACAAAATGCTCCAGACCCATCTTTTACTTTCCTCTGTCTCAGCCTTGAATCAGTCATTTCTCCATGGAGTTCTTGTTCCTGGCATTAATAATGGTATTCAGAAACCAGAATCTTGGTATGAGGTGGATTTATCACTATCCAAGCTACCTCATTGTGTTTTCAGCAGAGAGAGCTAAAAATATATATACGAATACATAAAAATATACAAGTATCTCTATTTTCATATTATCTATCTGGGTGTGTGTGTATACAAACACACGTGTGCACACACACATTATCTATCATCTGTCTATCTACATATATATATAACTTCAAATTGATATATGAATTCAAATTGCTACCTTGATTCCAATCCAGCACCACAGGGTTTATTCTAGCCTCCCTTACCCTTTCCTTATTTGTCACTCTTTAACAATTAGAAACCTGATTCTCATTATTTGCAGTCTATTTAGTCATTTGCTAAATTCTGGAATACACATAAAATATTTAAAAATCATTAACCTGTACACGTGTGAAAAATAAATTTACTAACAAGTTCAATATATGTGTACATTTCTTTTTGTCTTTAGCCTTTCAGTATATATTGTTCATGGTTAATTACAGTATGTTAAAATACTATTTTCCAAAGTTACTTAGGTTACCTCTTTCCCACCTCCTTCAGTGTGGTTTTTTTTCTTCTGCAGTGTGAGAAAATCCAGTACTTTGTGTTCAACTTAGACTACGAAACCAGAAGTTCTAGCAGAAAAGGTGATAATCCATATGTTCAATAAGATCCCCAGGTGATTCTTTTCATTGGAGAAATATGAGGAACACTGCTTGACGTCTCTACAACTAAAATGTCTAAAATGAAACTTCAATTATTCCTTCTTCCAAACTGTCCCATCCTGCAAATCTTTTCTTCCTCAGTGAATGGTGCCATGATTCACACAAAAACTTACTCAGTGCAAAAACCTGGGAATGATCCTCAATTCCTTCCTTTGCTTCACTTTCTGCATAGATTGCATCATTAGGTCCTCTGGAATCTCATCTCTCTCTCTCTTTCTCATCACATACATAATGTTTCTCTTCATCTTCATTGCCACCATCTTAGCCACTACCATTTCTCCTTTGCTCTACTTGAACAGCCTAGTATCTACACAACTATCTTTTCATTTATTTGCTGTCTCTTGCATCTAAGATAAAGTCAAAATCCTTAGCCTTATAGATTCTGGCCTTGCCTTTTCTTGTAAGTTGTATTTTCATACTTATAAGTACATGCACACTCACACACACACACACGTATAGTTGGTATTTTTAGTTTAGGTTTTGTTTGCCCTCCCATCCTAGCATGAGAAAATTAAGAAACAAAGTCAAACCAAAAAAAAACTTAAAAAATAAATTTGAATAATATCCTTTCCCTCCAGAACATTTCTCTAAAGCAGTATTATCATTAATGGCAGTCCAGACCAGAATTTTTTCCCTTAGACATAAAGGCATGGTGAAGAAGTCTCATTAAAAACTGGAATCTAAGCTTTCAATGTTAAATTCTGTCTCTAATCTTCTGCAGTAAGCCATAATGATTAAAGTATAGGAATCTGATCCAGAGGTCTGGTTTAGTACAATCTTTTTTTGTAATAAGCTTTGTACCTTAGACAAGTCATTTATCTCTTCTTTCCTTAATTTCTTCATTTATAAACGGAGATGTTAAGAGTATTGATATTCAAGGCTAATGAAAAAAGAATGCATCTAAGTACTGTATCAAACACTGTAAAAAGTGACCAGTTCAGGTTCTCTGCCCATTTTTAAATTGGAATATTTGGGGGTTTTTTATATTAAATTGTATGATTTCTTTAGATAATTTGGATATTAACTCCTTATCAGATATATCATTTGAAAAAATCTTTCTTTCAGTAAGTTACCTTTTCATTTTGTGATGTTTTCTCCTCTCTGCAAAAGCTTTTCAGTTTGACATAATCACACTTGTTTAATTTTACTTCTGTTGGCCTTGCCTGAGGAGAGAGACCCCCCAAAATATTGCTAAGATCGATGTCAATGTATTTTTCCTAGGGGTTTTATGGTTTCAGGTCTTAAATGTGAGTCTTCAATCCATTTTAAATTTATTTTTATGTATGGTATAAGGAAATAATTCAGTTTCACTCTTTTGCAAGTAGTTGTCCAATTTTCCTAACACCATTTATTGTCTTTATTTCATTGTATGTTCTTGCCTCCTTTGTTGTAGATTAATTGATCACATAACTGGGGGTTCATTTCTGGGCTCTGTTCTATTCCACTGACCTGTATGTCTGTTGTTATTCTAATACCATACTCTTTTGATTACTATAGCTTTGTAGTATAGTCTGAGATCAGTGCATGTCATACCACCAGCTTTGTTTTTCTTTCTCAATATAGCTTTGGTTATTGGAGGTTTTTTGTTTGTTTGTTTGGATGATTCTATACAAATTTTAGGATTATTTGTTCTAATTCTGTGAAAAATACCATTGGTATTTTGATCGGGGTTACATTGCTTTGGGAGTACATACAAATGAACAAAAGACACATGAAAAGATGCTCAATATCACTAATCATCTGCGAAATGCAAACCAAAACCACAGTGAGATATTACCTTACACCTGTCCGAATGGCCATCATCAAAAAGGGAACCCTTGTGCACTGTTCGTGGGAATGTAAATTGGTGCAGCCACTATGGAAATCAGTACAGAGGTTACTCCAAAAGTTAAAAATAGAATTACCATATGATCCAACAATTCAACTTCTGAGTATCTATCCAAAGAAAACAAAAACACTAATAAGAAAGGATGTATGCACCCATCTGTTCATTGGAGCATTAGTTATAATAGCCAAAATATGGAAGAAACTAGTGTCCATAAATAGATGAATGGATAAAGAAGATGTGGTGTATATATATACACATATATATAATGAAATATTACTTAGTCCTAAAAAAGAATGAAATATCTTCATTTGCAACAACATGGACTGACCTAGAGTACTAGGTGCGCTAAGTGAAATAAGTCAGAGAAAAACAAATAGTGTATGATTTCACTTATATATATGTGAAATCTAAAAAATAGAACAAAACAAAACAGAAACAAACTCGTAGATACAGAGAACAAACTGGTGATTACTAAAGGGGAAGGGGGATAAGGGATTGAGAGAAATAGGCGAAGGGGATTAAGTGGTACAAATCTCCAGTTATAAAATAAAAGTCTTGGGGATGCAATCTACCGCGTAAGGAATATAGTCAGTAATACTGTAATAATTTTGTATGGTGATATATGGTTACTAGACTTATCATGGTGACCAATTCAAATGTATTTAGATGTTGGATCACTATGTTGAACACTTGAAACTAACATAACATTGTATGTCAACTCTACTTCAATAAAAAAGTGACCAGTTATCATTAATTGGTATTATAATTACAGTTTCTCTGCATAAAGGCACATTTTATTGATTTTTTCATTATAAAGTATAAAAGTTCCTTTTACTTTCAAAATGAGTTCTAAGATTACTTGTTAATGTTAATATGGTAATTTAAAAGATGTCTAGATATAATTTAATTTTAATTGCCTAACACAAATATGTCTGCTATTCACCAGTATGAATTCAAACCTATTAGTAAAGATGTCAAATGAGTCACCAAAACATTTTTGTTTATTGCCTCTCATTGAACCCTAAATGCTAACAAGATTTTTTGTTGGAATGAGGGATCAAAATTTTATACTCTTTAAGAACTAATGCCATAGCTGTTTTATTTTTATAAATAAAGCTCTTCCCATTTACATTATAGTGTATAATTTTTGAATGGCTTGGAAAGAGAAAAATTATTCTTTGTGCTGACAAAAATGATAAAGAGGCTCATTGCTGATGAAGGGAAGAAGACTAAAAACAATAGAGAAAGAAGGATTAATTCCTCTTTCAAAAGGGGGACAAGATACTAGAGCTTTCTGCAGGGAAACTGAAGCACACCTTTCTTTCTGAGATTTGAAAGGAAGAGATGCCCTACATTGAAATATCTAGAGTATATCTTCCATTTAAAAATGAACCTAGCTAATCATCCAGTGGGGAGAAAAGAGTAAAATAGCCTTTGATCAAGTCCTTTCTGTGGTATTAAATGCAACTAATTATAATGAATATCACATATCTAATGAGTTCAAGCATTCCCCTTGGAAGAATTGGTCTGTCCTTTACAAAAAAGAGAGTTCAAGTGAGTTATTTGCATTTGGTAGGGAAGCTCTACTGTCTAAATCATACTCATTTAAAGGTCCAGTTCAGGGCTTCCCTGGTGGTGCAGTGGTTGAGAGTCTGCCTGCTGATGGAAAGGACACGGGTTCGTGCCCAGGTCTGGGAAGATTCCAAATCCCGTGGAGCAGCTAGGTCTGTGAGCCATGGCCACTGAGCCTGCGCGTCTGGAGCCTGTGCTCCGCAAGGGAGAGGCCACAACAGTGAGAGGCCCGTGTACCGAAAAAAAAAGGTCCAGTTCAAAGTCTGCCATAATTTGTTATTATATATGTAATTGTTGAATGTAGTATACAGTTATATATGTATATAACATCAACAAGAAAGTGACAGGCTTTAGAGTCAAGAAAATATATAGGTGAAGTGTAAAAGGGTTGGAATAGATATACCATAACAGTAACAACACAACAAAACAAGACAACAACAACAAAACTGGAGTGGCTAAGAAAATATCAGAAACAAAATGTTTTAAGACGAAAATTTTTACTAGAGACAAAGACGTTTTTAAATGATAAAATGATTATTCCATCTAGAATGTATAATAATTATAAACTCAATGTACTCAAGAGTACTCAATGATGAAGTGCCCATGGTGACAGTGCCTATGCTGATAGTGCACATAATGGCAGTCAAAATAGTGACAGTACCAATGGTGACATTGCTCATGGTGACATTGCTTAACATGATAGTACTTGTGGAGATAGAGCGCATGGTGACACTGCCCACCATGACAGTGCTCTTGGTGACAGTGCACACGGTGACAACCCATGCTGACAGGGCTCACGGTGATAGTGCTCATGGTTGCATTACCCATGGTGACAGTGCTCACAGTGACAGTGCCTATGGTGGCAGTGCCCATGGTGACACTTCCCACGGTGACACTGCCCGTGATGACACTGCCCACAGTGAAAGTGCCCACAGTAACAGTGCTCACGGTGATAGTGTCCATGGTAACAGAGCTCTTTGTGAGAGTCCGAATTGTGCCAGTGCCCATGGTGAAAGTGGTAATGGTGATAGTGCTCACCGTAATAGTGCTCATGCTGGCAGTGCAAATGGTGACAATACCTATGGTGAGAGTACTCATGGTGAATATACCCATGGTGACAGTTATAGTGACAGTTCTCATGGTGACAGTGCTCATAATAGCAATGCCCAAGGTGGCTGTGCTCATGGTGACATTGCTCATGGTGACAGTGCGCTTGGTGGCAGTTCCCATGGGAACAGTACCAATGGTGACACTGCACATTGTGACATTGCCCATGGTAACCTTGCTCACAGTGATAGTGCACATGGTGACAGTGTCCATGATGACATTGCCCATGGAGACACTGCTCATTGTGACAGTGCTCACGGTGACAGTGCTCATGGTTGCATTACCCATGGTGACAGTGCTCACAGTAAATGTGCCTATCTATGGTGGCAGTGCCCATGGTGACAGTGTGCACGGTGACACTGCCGATGATGACAGTGCCCAGGTGACAGTGCCCTTGGTTACATTGCCTATGGTGAAAATGCTTACGGTGACATTGCCCATGGTGACAGTGACCACAGTGAGCGTGCTCATGGTGATAGTGCCCATGGTGAAAGGACTCATGGTGACAGTTCACTTTGTGCCAGTGTCCATGGTGACAGTGCTCACGGTGGTAGTGCTCACGGTAATAGTGCTCATGGTGACAGTGCAAATGGTGACAATACCCATGGTGACAGTACTCATGGTGACAATGCCCATGGTGGCAGTTCTCATAGTGACACTTCTCATAGTGACAGTGCTCCTAATAGCAGGTCCCAAGGTGGCTGTGCTCGTGGTGACAGTACGCTTGGTGGCAGTTCCCATGGGAACAGTTCCAATGGTGACACTGCACATTGTGACAGTGCCAATGGTAACCTTGCTCACGGTGATAGTGCACATTGTGACAGTGTCCATGATGACATTGCCCATGGAGACACTGCTCATTGTGACAGTGCTCATGGTGACAGTGTTCATGGTGGAAGAGCCCACAGTGACAGTGCTTATTGTAGCAGTGCTCATGGTGGTGACACTGCTGATGATGACAGTGCTTATGGTGATAGTGTTCACACGTGCTGTACTCATGGTGATAGTGCTCATGGTGGCAGGGCCCATAGTGACAGTGCCCATGGAGAGTGTCAAAAGTGACAGTGCCCATGGTGACAGTTATTACGGTGACAGTGCCCATGGTGATATTACCCATGGTGACAGTACTCAATGTTAAAGTGCCCATGGTGAGAGTGGCCATGGTGATAGTGCACATGGTGGCAGTGCCAAATGGTGACAGTGACCACGATGATATTGCTCATGGTGACATTGCTTAAGGTGATATTCTTTGTGATGATACTGCGCATGGTGATATTGCCCATGGTGGCGGTGCCCACGGTGCCAGTGCCCACAGTGACATTGTCCATGGTGATAGAGCCCATGGTAACAGTGAACATGGTGGCACTGCCCATGGTGACAGTGCTCACAGTGAAAGTGCTCTTCACGGTAATACTGCTCACACTGACATGCCCACAGTGAAAATACCCATGGTGACAGTATTCATCGTCAAAGTGCCCATGGTGGCAATACTCATAGTGACAGTTCTCATGGTGACAGTGCAAATGGTGACAATAACCATGGTGACAGTACTCATGGTGAAAATACACATAGTGGCAGTTCTCATAGCGAGGGTTCTCGTGACAGTGCTCATAATAGTAGTGCCCAAGGTGGCAGTGCTCATAGTGAGAGTGCTTTTGGTGACATTGCTCACGGTGATACTTCTCATAGTGACAGTGCCCGTGATGACAGAGCCCATGTTGACATTGTTCATGGTGAAATTGCTCATGGTGACAATTCTCATGGAGACATTGCCGTTGGAGAGAGCACCCATGTTGACAGTGCCCATGGTGACGTGCTCATGTTGACAGTGCTCATAGTGATGGTGCCCATGGTGACATTGCCCATGGTGGCAGTGCTCACGGTGCCAATGCACACAGTGACGGCGCCCATGCTGACAGTTCTCATGGCGATAGAGCCCATGGTGACACCTCACACGGTGATACTGCCAATGGTGACAGTACTCATGGGGACAGTGCTCATGTTTGCAGTAACCCTGGTGACAGTGCTCACACTGACAGCGCCCATGGTGACATTGCCTGTGGTGACAGTGACTATGGGGATATTTCTCACGGTGATAGTGCCCATGGTGACAGGGCTCATGGTGATAGTCCACACTGTGACAGTGCCCATGGTGACAGTGCTCACAGTGAAAGTTCAAATGGTAATTCTGCTCACAGTGACAATGCCCATGGTGAAAATACCCATGGTTACAGTATTCATCGTCAGAGTGACCATGGTGTCAATTCTGACAGTGACAGTTCTCATGGTGACAGTGCTCATGGTGACAGTGCAAATGGTGACAAGACCCATGGTGACAGTACTCATGGTGAAAATACACATAGTGGCAGTTCTCATAGCGAGGGTTCTCATCGTGACAGTGCTCATAATAGTAGTGAGCAAGGTGGCAGTGCTCGTGGTGACAGTGCTCTTGGTGACATTGCTCACGGTGATACTTCTCATGGTGATGGTGCCCATGGTGATATTACCCATGGTGAGAGTACTCAATGATAAAGTGCCCATGGTGAAAGTGCCCAAGGTGAGAGTGCACATGGTGGCAGTGCAAAATTGTGACAGTGCCCATGGTGACATTGTTCATGGTGACAATGCTTAAGGTGATAATCCTTGTGGTGATATTGCATATGGCGACAGTTCAAATGGTGACAATACACCTGGTGACAGTACTCATGGTGAAAATACCCATGGTGGCAGTTCTCATAGCGACCGTTCACATGGTGACCCTCCTCATAATAGCAGTGCCCAAGGTGGCAGTGCTCGTGGTGCCAGTGCTCATGGTGACATTGCTCTTGGTGGAAGTGCCCATGGTCCCAGTGCTCATTGTGGCAGTGCTCATGGTGAAAGTGCCAATGATGACAGTTCTTATGGTGATAGTATTCACAGTGTCTGTGCTCATGGTGAGAATGCTCACAGTGGCAGTGCCCATAGTGACCCTGTTCATGCTGGCAACACCCACGGTGATTGACCCATGGTGACAGTGCCCATGATTACAGTGCAATGGTGAGAGAGCTCACGGTGACAATGACAATGGTGACAGTGCCCACGGAGGCAATGGCCATGGTGACAGTACTCACGGTGACAGTGCCCATGGTGACAGTGCCCATGATGAGACTGCCCATGGTGACAGTGCTCACGGGGAAAGTGCCCATGATAATATTAATCACAGTGATAGTGCCCCTGTTGACAGTGCCCGCAGTGACTTTGCTCTTGGTGATAGTGCCTTTGGTGACAATGCTCATGGTGAAATTGCCCATGCTGACAATGCTCATGGTGACATTGCCATTGGAGAGAGTACCCATTTTGACAGTGCCCATGGTGATGTGCTCATGTTGACTGTGCTCACAGTGATATTGTCCATGGTGACATTGCCCGTGGTGGAAGGGCACACGGTGCCAGTGCACACGGTGCCATTGCCCACAGTGACTGTGCCCACGCTGACAGTTCTCATGTTGATAGTGCCCATGGTGACATTTCACATGTTGATAGTGCCAATGGTGACAGTGCTCATGGTGATAGTGCTCATGATTGCAGTACCCCAGTGACAGTGCTCAAAATGATAGTGCCCATGGTGGCAATGCCCACGGTGACAGTGCCCACAGCGACATTGCCTATGGTGACACTTGTCATGGTGACATTGCCCAAGGTGACAGGACTCATGGTGACAGTCCGCATTGTGCCAGTGCCCACGGTGAGAGTGCTCACAGTGAAAGTGCTCATGGTAATGCTGCTTAAGGTGCAGTGTCCAAGGTGAAAATACCCATGGTGACAGTCCTCATCGAGAATGTGCCCATGGTGGCAATTCTCATAGTGACAGTTCTCATGGTGAGACTGCTCATGGGGGCATTTACCATGGTGAGAGTACCAATGAGGCAGTGCACATGTTGACAGTGCCCATGGTAACCAAGCTCAGGATGATATGAACCATGGTGACAGTGGTCACATCTGTTGTGCCGATGCTGATAATGGTCCTGGTCATAGTGCCCATGGATAAGGTGCCCATGGTGACACTGCTCACGTTAATAGTGAGCATAGTGATAGTGTACTTGTTGACTGTGCCCATGCTGACAGTACACATGGTGATAATTCTCAAGTTGGTAGTGCCAATGGTGACAGTGCCCATGGACACCACCCTCAAGGTGATAGTGCTCACGGTGACAGGGCCCATGGGGACAGTGCAAACCGTGACTTTGCCTATCGTGACAGTGCTCACAGTGACAAAGCCCATGGTGACAGTGACCACGGTGACAGTTCTAATTCTGATAGTGCCCACAGTGACAATACCCATGGTGACAGTACTCATGGTGATAATGCTCAAGGTGATAGTGCCCATGTCGATAATGCCGATGGTGAGAGTCCTCATGCTGATAGTGCCCATGGTGACAGTACCCATTCTGAAAGTGCTCATGATGACAGTGCCTATGTTGGTAGTTCCCATGGTGACAGTGCTCATGGTGATACTGACCATGGTAACAGTTCACCTGGTGGCCATGCCCTTGGTGACAGTGCCCATGATGACAGTACTTATGGTGAAAGTGCTCACGGTGATAGAGCCCATGGTGAGAGTGCACATGGTGATAGTGCACACGGTGAGAACACATGCTGAAAGTACTCATGGTGACAATGCTCATGGTTTCAGTACCCATGGTGACAGTGATCACAGTGCCAGTGCCCATGGTGGCACTGCCCATGGTGACAGTGCTCATGGTGACACTGCCCATGATGACAATACCCAAGGTGACAGTTCCCACGGTGACATTGCCTATGGTGATAAAGCTCTCGGTGGCAGTGCACATGGTGACAGTGCCCATGTTGACATTGCTCATGGTGAAATTGCCTATGGTGACAATTCTCATGGTGACATTGCCCTTGGAGAGAGCACCCATGTTGACACTGCCCATGGTGACATGCTCATGTTAACAGTGCTCACAGTGATAGTGCCCATGCTGACATTGCCCATGGTGGCATTGCCCACGGTGCCAGTGCACACAGTGACGGTGACCATGCGGACAGTTCTCATGGTGATAGAAACCACGGTTACAGTGCACATGGTGATACAGCCAATGGTGACAGTACTCATGGGGACAGTGCTCATGTTTGCAGTAGCCCTGGTGACAGTGCTCACACTGAGTGCCGAAGGTGATGCGCCCATCGTGACATTGCCTGTGGTGACTCTGCTCACGGTGACATTGCCCATGGTGACAGTGACCATAGTCATATTTCTCATGGTGATTGTGCCCATGGTGGCTGGGCTCATGGTGACAGTCTGCATTGTGCCAGTGCCCCTGGTGACATTACTCACAGTGAAAGTGCTCACGGTAAGATTGCTCACAGTGACAATGCCCACAGTGAAAATACCCATGTTGACAGTATCCATCGTCAAAGTGCCCATGGTGGCAGTTCCCATAGTGACCCTTCTCATGGTGACAGTGCTCATGGTGACAGTGCAAATGGTGACAAGACCCATGGTGACAGTACTCATGGTGAAAATACACATAGTGGCAGTTCTCATAGCGAGGGTTCTCATCATGACAGTGCTCATAATAGTATTGCCCAAAGTGGCAGTGCTCGTGGTGACAGTGCTCTTGGTGACATTGCTCATGGTGATTGTTCTCATGGGGACAGTGCCCATGGTGATATTACCCATGGTGAGAGTACTCAATGATAAAGTGCCCATGGTGACAGTGCCCATGGTGATAGTGCACATGGTGCCAGTGCAAAATGGTGACAGTGCCCATGGTGACATTGCTCATGGTGACATTGCTTAAGGTTATAAACCTTGCGGTGATATTGCGCATAGTGACCGTTCAAATGGTGACAATACCCATGGAGACAGTACTCATGGTGAAAATACCCATGGTGGCAGTTCTCATAGCGACCGTACTCATGGTGACAGTACTCATAATAGCAGTGCCCAAAGGAAGCAGTCCTCGTGGTGACAGTGAACTTCATGGCAGTTCCCATGGGAACAGTGCGGATTGTGACTCTGCACATTGTAACAGTGTCAATGGAAACCTTGCTCTCGGTGATAGTGAACATGGTGAGAGTGCCCATTGTGACACTGCCAAAGGAGACCCTCCTCATTGTGACAGTGCTCATGGTAACAGTGTTCATGGTGGAAGTGCCCATGGTGACAGTGTTCATTGTGGCAGTGCTCATGGTGACAGCGCCAATGATGACAGTTCTTAAGGTGATAATGTTCACAGTGTCTGTGCTCATGGTGATAGTGCTCACGGTGGCAGTGCCCATAGTGACCCTATTCATGCTGGCAGTAACCACGGTGATAGACCCATGGTGACAGTGCCCATGATGACAGTGCAATGGTGAGAGAGCTCACGGTGACAGTGACAATGGTGACAGTGCCCACGGAGGCAATGGCCACGGTGAAAGGCTCATGGTGACAGTGCCCATGGTGACAGTGCCCATGATGAGACTGCCCATGGTGACAGTGCTCATGGGGAAAGTGCCCATGATAACATTAACCACGGTGATAGTGCCCCTGGTGACAGTGCTTAACTGTGATAATGCTCTTGCTGATATTGCCTTTGGTGACAATGCTCATGGTGAAATTGCCCATGCTGAAAATGTTCATGGTGACATTGCCCATGCTGACAATGCTCATGGTGACAATGCCCATGCTGACAATGTTCATGATGACATTGCCTTTGGAGAGAGTACCCATGTTGACAGTGCCCATGGTGACGTGCTCATGTTGACAGTGCTCACAGTGATAGTGCCCACGGTGCCAGTGCTCACAGTGACAGTGTGCACGCTGACAGTTCTCATGCTGATAGTGCCCATGGTGACATTTCACATGTTGATACTGCCAATGGTGACAGTGCTCATGGTTGCAGTACCCCTGGTGACAGTGCTCAAAATGACAGTGCCCATGGTGGCAATGCCCATGGTGACAGTGCCCACAGTGCCACTGCCTATAGTGACACTTCTCATGGTGACATTGCCCATGGTGACAGGGCTCATGGTGAGATTCCGCATTGTGACAGTGTCCATGGTGACAGTGCTCCAGGGGAAAGTGCTCATGGTAATGCTGCTTACGGTGACAGTGCCCAAGGTGAAAATACCCATGGTGACAGTACTCATGGAGAAAGTGCCCATGGTGGCAATTCTCATAGTGACAGTTCTCATGGTGCCAGTGCTCATGCTAGCATTTAACATGGTGAGAGTACCGATTTGGCAGTGCACATGGTGACAGTGCCCATGGTAACCGTGCTCACGATGATATGACCCATGGTGACAGTTATCACGACTGTTGTGCTGATGCTGATAATGCTCCCAGTCATATTGCCCATGGTTAAGTTGCCCATGGTGACAGTGCTCACAGTACTAGTGAGCATAGTGATAGTGTACTTGGTGACCGTGCCCATGGTGACCGTGCCCATGGTGACAGTACACATGGTGATACTGCTCAAAGTGATAATGCCCTTGGTGACTGTGCGCATGGTGACATTTCTCACGATGACAGTGCCTATGGTGACAATGCTCATGGTGACAGTGCCCATGGTGACAGTTTTCACTTTGATAGTGCCCATGGTGAAAATACCCATGGTGACAGTTTGCAAGGTGAAAGTGCTCATGATGACAGTGTCCATGTTGGTAGTTCCACTGGGGACAGTGTTCACAGTGATAGTGACCATGGTAAGATTGCAGATGGTGGCCATGCCATTGGTGACTTTGCCAATGATGACAGTACTGTTGGTGACAGTTCTCACGGCGATAGTGCCCATGGTGACAGTGCATATGGTTGTAGTGCACATGGTGGCCGTGAAAAATGGTGACAGTTCCCATGGTGACAGTGCTCATGGTTACAGTGCACACGGTAACAACCCATGCTGACATTCCTCAGGGTTACTGTGCACAAGGTTGCAGTACCCATTGTGACAGTGCTCACAATGACACTGCCCATGATGACAGTGCCCATGGTTACAGTGCCCACGGTGACATTGCCTGTGGTGACAGTGCTCAGAGTGATAGTGTCCATGGTTAAACTTGCCATGGTGACAGTGCTCACGGTAATAGTGCCCATAGTTATAGTGCCCTTAGTGGCTGTGCCCATGGTGACAGTACACATGGTGATATTGCTCACGGTGATAGTGCCCATGGTGACAGTGTCCATGGTGACAGTGCCCATGGTGAGAGTGCCCATGGTGATACAGCTCATGATGATAGTGCCCATGGTGACATTCCTCACAGTGATAGTGCCCATGGTGATAGTACACTTGGTGGCTGTGCCCATTGTGACAGTGCCCATGGTGGCAGTGCCCACAATGACAGTGCCCATGGTGACAGTGATGACAGTGACAGTGGCTATGGTGACAGTGCCATGGAGACAGTTAGCATGGTGAGATTTCTCACAGTGATAGTGCTCATTGTCACAATGCTCATAGTGACAATGCCATTTGTTCCAGTTCCCATCAAGACATGCCGCACTGTGACAGTTGTCATGGTGACAGTGCCCATGATGATATTACCCATGGTGAGAGTAATCATGATTAAAGTGCCCATGGTGACACTGCTCATGGTGGCAGTGCGAAATTGTGAGAGTGCCCATGGTGACATTGCTCATGGTGACATTGCTTACAGTGATAGTCCTTACGGTGATAGTGTGTATGGTGACACTGCACACAGTGATAGTGTTCATGGTGACAGTGCTCTCGGTAATAGTGCCCATTGTGAAAGTGCCCATGGTGACAGTGCCCACAGTCACAATTCTCACGGTGTAGTGGTCACGGTGATCGTGTTCATGGTGACAGTACTCATGGTGACAGTGCTCCTGGTGATAGTGCCCATGGTGACAGTCCCCATGTTCTCAATTCTCACTGTGATAGTGCCCATGGTGACAATACCCAGGGTGACAGAGCTCATGTTAACAGTTCTCACGGTGAGAGTACCTAGGGTGAAAATGCCCATGGTGAGAGTGCTCATGGTGACAGTGCCCATGGTGACAATACCCAGGCTGCCATGCCCATGGTGACAGTGCTGATGGTGACACTGCTCATGCTGGCAGTGCCATAAGTGACAGTGCTCATTGTGGCAGTGGTCATGGTGACGGTGTTCATGGTGACAGTGCACATGATTACAGTGCTTATGGTGATAGATGCCATGGTGTAAGTGCTGACGGTGACAGTGCAAATGCTGATAATCCCATGGTGATACTTCCCATTGTGACAGTGCCCAAGATCACAGTGCACATGGTGACAGTGCCCAAGATCACAGTGCCCATGGTGACAGTGCTAATGGTGACATTGCCCATGGTGACAGCGCCCAGTGTGACAAGGCCCATGGTGACAGTGGCGATGGTGATAGTGTCAATAGTGACAGTGCTCACGGTGAAACTGCCCACGTAGACATTGCCCATTGTGATAGTGCTCATGGTGATAGTGCTCACAGTGATAGTGCTCACGGTGACAGTGCCCAAGGTGACAATACCCACGGTGACAATAATCATGGTGAAAATGCCCATGGTGGCAGTTCTCATAGTGACAGTTCTCATTGTGACAGTGCTCATGGCGGCAGTATCCAAGGTGGCAATGCTCGTGCTGACACTGCTCTTGGAGACAGTGCTCATCGTTGCAGTGCCCATGTATTGGTGCTCATGGTGATAGTGCCGATGGTGAAAGTGCCCATGGGGGTAGTGCACCTGGTGGCAGTGCAATATAGTGACAGTGCCAATGGTGACAGTTCTCATGGTGACATTGCTCATGGTGGTAGTGTCCATGGAGACAGTGCTCATGTTGACCGTACCCATGGTGATAGTGCCGATGGTGATAGTGCCAATAGTGACAGTGCTCACAGTGAAACTGCCCATGTAGACATTGCCCATTGTGATAGTGCTAATGGTGACAACCCCACCGTGTCAGTGCCAATGGTGATAGTCACCGTGGTGATACTTCTCAGGGTGAAAGTGACCAAAGTGACATTGCTCATGGTGACAGTGCTCATAGTGACAGTCTCAAGGTGATAGTCTCCATGTTGACAGTGCCCATGGTGAGAGTTCTCACGGTAACAGTGCCTATGGTGATCATTCTCATAGTGAGAGTGCTCACGTTGACACTGCCCATGGTGACAGAGACCACGGTGACTGTTCTCACTGTGATACTGCCCATGGTGACAGTCCACATTGTGGCTGTGCCCATGGTGACACTGCTCAGGGTGATGGTGCTCACAGTGATAGTGCTCACGGTGACAGTGCCCAAGGTGACAATACCCACGGTGACAGTAATCATGGTGAAAATGCCCACGGTGGCAGTTCTCATTGTGACAGTGCTCATGGTGGCAGTATACAAGGTGGCAGTGCTTGTGCTGACACTGCTGTTGGAGACAGTGCTCAAGGTTGCAGTGTCCATCGTAATGGTACTCATGGTGATAGTGCCGATGGTGACAGTGACCATGGTGGTAGTGCACCTGGTGGCAGGGCAAAATAGTGACAGTGCCAATGGTGACAGTTCTCATGGTGACATTGCTCATGGTGATAGTGTACATGAGACAGTGCCCATGGTGACAGTGCTCATGGTGACATTGCCCATGGTGGCAGTGCCCCTGGTGAGAGTACACACCGTGAGAGTGTCCATGGTGGTCACGGCAATGGTGACAGTTCCCATGGTGACAATACTTATGATGATAGTGCTCACAGAAGCAGTGTTCATGGTAATAATGCTCACGGTGGCAGTACCCACAGTGATAGTGCCCCTAGACAGTGCCAAAATGACAGTGCCCATGGTGACAGTACTTATGATGATAGTGCTCACGGAAGAAGTGTTCATGGTAATAATGCTCACAGTGGCAGTGCCCATAGTGACAGTGCTCATGGACAGTGCCAAAAGTGACAGTGCCCATGGTGAGAGTTACCCTGCTGACACAGCTCACAGTGATAGTGCCCATTGTGACAGTGCTAAGAGTGACAATCCCCATTGTGCCAGTGCCCATTGAGACATGCTGAACGGTGACAGTTCGCACAGTGACAGTGCCCATGGTGATTTTACCCATGGTGACAGTACTCGTGGTTAATTTGCCCATGGTGATACTGCGCATGGTGGCAGGGCGAAATGGTGACAGAGCCCATGGTGACATTGCTCATGGTGACATTGCTTAAGGTGATAGTCTTTACGGTGATAGTGTGCCTGCTGACAGTGCTCACGGTGATAGTGCCCTTGGTGAAAGTGCCCATGGTGACAGTGCCCATAGTCACAATTCTCAAGGTGTAGTGCTCACGGTGACAGTGCCCATGGTGACAATACCCAGGGTGATAGTACTCATGGTGATAGTCCCCATGCTGACAGTGCCCATGTTCACAATTCTCATGGTGATAGTGCCCATGGTGACAATACCCAGGGTGACAGAGCTCACGGTAACAGATCTCACGGTGGCAGTGCCCACGGTGACAGTGCCCATGGTGACAGTGCCCAAGATCAGAGTGCCCATGCTGACATTGCGCATGGTGACAGTACTCATGGTGAAAATGCCTCTGGTGGCAATTCTCATAGTGAGAGTTCTCATGGTAACAGTGCTCATGGTGGCAGTGCCCTAGGAGGCAGTGCTTGCGGTGACAGTGCTCTTGGTGACAGTGCTCATGGTGGCAGTTCCCATGATGAGAGTACTGATGATGGCAGTGCACATGGTGAGATTACCGATGGTGGCAGTGTGCATGGTGACTGTTTTCACGGTGATAGTGCCTATGGTGACAATGCTCATCATGACAGTTCCCATGGTGACCATGCCACGGTGTAAGTGCTCATGGTGACAGTGACCATGGTGATACTGCTCAAGGTGATAGTGCCCATGGTGGCTGTCCTAACATTGATAATGCCCATGGTGAAAGTTCCCATGGTGACAGTTCCCATGGTGAAAGTGCTCCTGATTACAGTGCCCATATTCGAGGTTCCTACCGTGACAGTGCTCATGGTGGCAGTGCCCTGGGTGGCAGTCCTTGTGGTGACAGTGCTCATGGTGGCAGTTCCCATGGTGAGAGTACCGATGGTAGCTGTGCACATGGTGACATTGCCCATGGTAACGGTGCTCACAGTGATAGTGCCTAATGTGACAGTGCTCACGGTGATAGTGCCGATGGTGATAGTTCTCACGGTGATAGTGCCTGTGGTTAAGGTGCCCATTGTGACAGTGCTCACGGTAATTGTGAGCATAGTGATAGTGCACTTGGTGACTGGGCCCATGTTGACAGTATACATGGTGATACTGCTCAAGATGATAGTGCCCATGTTGACAGTGCGCATGGTGACACTCCTCATGGTGACAGTGCCTATGATGACAATGTTCATCATGACAGTGTCCATGGTGACACTACCACGGTGACAGTGCCAATGGTGACAGTGACCATGGTGATACTGCACAAAGTGATAGTGCCCATGGTGATAGTCCTCACGTTAATAGTTCCCATGGTGAAATTGCCCATGGTGAGAGTTCCCATGTTGAAAGTGCTCATGATGACAATGCCCATGATGGTAGATCCCATGGTGACAGTGCTCACAGTGATATTGACCATGGAAAGAGTGCATATGGTGGCTGTGCCCTTGGTGAAAATGCCCATGCTGACAGTACTGTTGGTGACAGAGCTCATGGTGATAGTGCCCATGGTGACAGTGTACATGTTTGTAGTGCACATGGTGGCAGTGAAAAATGTTGACAGTTCCCATGGTGAGAGTGCTCATGGTTAAAGTGCACATGGTAACAACCCATGATGACATTCCTCATGGTTACAGGGCACAAGGTTGCAGGACCCATGCTGACAGTGCCCACAGTGACACTGCCCATGACGACAGTGCCCATGATGACAGTGCCCACGGTCACATTGCCTCTGGTGACAGTGCTCACAGTGATAGTGCCCATGGTTAAACTGCCCATGGTGACAGTGCTCACGGTAATAGTGCCCATAGTTATAGTGCCCTTAGTGGCTGTGCCCATGGTGACAGTACACATGGTGATATTGCTCATGGTGATAATGCCCATGGTGACAGTGTCCATGGTGACGGTTCTCATGGTGAGAGTGCCCATGGTGATCAGCTCATGATGATAGTGCCCATGGTGACATTCCTCACAGTGATAGTGCCCATGGTGATAGTACACTTGGTGGCCATGCCCATTGTGACAGTGCCCGTGGAGGCAGTGCCCACAATGACAGTGCCCATGGTGACAGTGACGACAGTGACAGTGGCCATGGTGACAGTTCTCACGGTGACAGTGCCATGGAGACTGTTAGCATGGTGAGATTTCTCACAGTGATAGTGCTCATTGTCACAATGCTCATAGTGACAATGCCCTTTGTGCCAGTTCCCATCAAGACATGCCACACTGTGACAGTTCTCACGGTGACAGTGCCCATATCATGATATTACCCATTGTGAGAGTAATCATGATTAAAGTGCCCATGGTGACACTGCTCATGGTGGCAGTGTGAAATGGTGGCAGTGCCCATGGTGACATTGCTCATGGTGACATTGCTTACGGTGATAGTCCTTCCGGTGATAGTGTGTATGGTGAAACTGCACACAGTGACAGTGCTCATGGTGACAGTGTTCACGGTGATAGTGCCGATGGTGAATGTGCCCATGGTGACAGTGCCCATAGTCACAATTCTCATGGTGTAGTGCTCACGGTGACAGTGTCCATGGTGGCAATACCCAGGGTGATAGTACTCATGGTGATGGTGCTCATGGTGACCTTCGGTCACCTGGCAGGAAGCTACGACGCCCAGACCTATGGTAACCTGTGCAGCGAGGTGATAGTCCCCATGCTGACAGTGCCCACATTCACAATTCTTACGTTCTGCTCATATCTTTATTTATAATTTTTCTATATTCTCTGGGTTTATTGTTTTGATCTTCTGATGTCAGTTAAAACACTTGGTTATTAACTTTAATAAATCTTTTTAATTATAAAGAGTTGAACATTTTGAAGATTCCAGCTTACTTGTAATTATCTAAGGGCAAGGTCCTCCACATTGTTGCTGGCCTAAGGCTTAGTTCACCATAGAGCAATGTATATTTTAACATATTTTCCCCTTGACTATCTGTGTTTTCCTACTTCTCAACATTCTTTGCAGACAAGCTCTTTGAAATACCCTTCACTTATTTTACAGCCAATAAGTGTTTAAAATAATGTGTATTTTTTAAGATAAATCTTCTTATATAATTAGGCAGAAAATCTGATCTGCCATATTTTTCAAAACAACATAATTTCACACTTCTCCGTGATTAATCGGTTGTATTACACAACCATCGAGTTTTTAGCTTTATCAATGACATGTATTTAAAAATGTTTTAAAGACCCTCCCAGTCTTTTAAAACATCCTTGTTCCTTGTTTCAGTTCTAGTTTTATGTATATTTTCTGCCTTGCAGCTGATTATTCCAACGTCTGATGCATGGCCTTGGGAATCTAATTCTGGTATTGATTGTTTTTGCTGATTATCTCCACTTGTAGCTGATTTTTTCATTAATGTGTTAATTTAGATCATGAGCTCATGTTTATCTAAACACCTCACCTTGTAAGAGGCTTAGGTGTGAACGCTCATGAGTTTCAGCAGAAAGTCGGCAAAGGTATATTTGTGTCCCTCCAGTGAATTGCCCGCATGGACCCCGTTTTCTAGAAGTGTTGGGCCAAAACTCCCTCTAGGGGCAGGGGACTCAGACAGGGCTGCTTTGCGGCCCCCGCTCTGGGACATGGGCACTGAGCGGCCAGGGGCCTGGGCAGGTGCCTCTCCGCATGTTTCTGTGGGGAAAGCCTGCCTGAGACCTTCGGTCACCTTGCAGGAAGCTACGTCGCCCAGACCTGTGGTTACTTGTGCAGCGAGGTGTACTCCGTGGACACGTTCTACACACACATCAAGTAGGAGGGCGACCTGAGTGGAAAGGTGAGAGGCCGGGTTGCCTCACAGACCAAGAAGGCGATCTTTGGCATAGACCTCAATTCTTGTGCCACCCCACAGGGCCTGCCACGCTCTGAGGGCCCTACATTGGTCCCCCTGCTCCCCTGCCCTTTGTTCAGTCACAGCAGAGATGGTCACACCCACACCGTCACTGAGGGCAGTGTTCCAACCTCCTGCAGCCCCGGCCCCTCTCCGCAGGTTGCCATGGATGACAGAAGCTGCATGCTGAGGCCAGGGCTTACCGAGGATGCAAAGGGCAGTCATGATGGCCTTAAATGATTTCATCTTGTGTCAGATTTGGCAAACTTTAAGAGCTAGGAAATTGTCCACTTTACAGAAATGTTCAAATTTACTGGCATTTCATATATTCTCTGCTATAACATTGTCCTGATTCTTTATGTAGATTATTTACTTATGTTTTTGTTTTGCTTAATCAAAGTGTGTTTGTTATATCATTTCAAAGAATATTCTTTTGACTTACTAAATCACCTCAATTTTATACGTTTTCTGTTTTATTACGTTTTGCTCATATCTTTATTATTTTTTCTATGTTGTCAGGGTTTATTGTTTTGATCGTCTAATGTCAATTAAACACTTGGTTATTACTTATAATAAATCTTTTTAATTATAAAGATTTGAACTTTTTGAAGATTCCAGCTTACTTGTAAGTATCTAAGGGTCAGGTCCTCCACACTGTTGCTGGCCTAAGGCTTAGTTCACCATATAGCAATGTATATATTGACATATTTTCCCCTCGACTTTCTGTGTTTCCCTACATGCCACCTTTCTTTGCAGACAAGCCATTTGAAATACCCTTAACTTATTTCACAGCCAATAAGTCTTTAAAATAATGTGTATTTCTTAAGGTAAATCTTCTTATATAATTAGGCAGAAAATCTGATCGGCCATATTTTTCAAAACAGCATAATTTCACTCTTCTCCATGATTAATCTGTTGTATTACACAACCTTCGAGTTTTTAGCTTTATCAATGACATGTACTTTAAAAAGGTTTTAAAGATCCTACCAGTCTTTTAAAACATCCCTGTTCCTTGTTTCAATTCTAGTTTTACATATATTTTCTGCCTTGCACCTGATTATTCCAACATCAGATGGATGGGCTTGGGAATCTAATACTGATATTGATTGTTTTTTCGGATTGTCTCCACTTGTAGCTGATTTCTTCATTATTGTGTAAATTTAGCTAAACATGAGCTCATGTTTAGCTAAAGAGCTGACTTTGTAAGAGGCATAGGTATGAACGCTCCTGATCTTCAGCTTCAGTAGTTGTGGTTCAAGGGCTCTAGAGTGTACGCTCAGTAGTTGTTTCGCACGGTCTTAGTTGCTCCATGGCATGTGCAGTCTCATTTGCAGGTTCTGGGGAGGATTAAATGAGCTCATATGATATCCAATTGACTGAGGCAGAGTAGGCTTGGGATGAATCTTTGCTTGGTTTTCATTAGCTGCAGAGAAGAGGATGACCGCTTGGTGCCTCTCCAAATTTCACATGGGTGTGCCTCCCTTGGGGATCTTGTTAAATGCAGGCTGGTATTCAGTAGTTCTGGGTGGGGCCTGGATTCTGTCCTGCTAAGAAGCTCCTAGGTGACGGTGATGCTGAGGGCAAGCGTCCAGCTCCTGCATTTCTTCCTTTCCGGAAGAGCAGGACGTCTGCCCCCCGAGAGGACAAAACATCCACAAAGTGACTACTAGGCCCTACCAGCTTCCCTTACAGGCAAGGGACCTTTACCACTGCTCCCAACCATTGTGTCTGAGGCGCAGCAAGCCAAAACACTGAGATGCAGAGGTTTGCAGCAAAGAGGAGGTTTATTCACAGGGCAGCCATGCGAGGAAGTGACGTGAAAATAGGTCTCCAATCCTCCTTCCCGAAATCAAGGGGCTTGGGGTATCTGTGGGATAAAGAATAAAGAAGCAGGGCAGTATGGGTCATGGGGAGCTTGAGGCAAGGTGATTGGACAAAGATGTGCTCCTCATTGTTCTGAGCTGGTGTAATAGGCTACAGGGCTCAGCACATTCTCAGCCTGGAGTTTTTGGACCTCTGATGGCAGAAGGCCAAAAGGCACTTGCCCAGGTGGAAGATCGGTGGTCCTCTCCACTCTAAACCAGCTCCGCCTACCTAGGCACAGCTGATTCCAAGTTCCTGGACAATACCGGGGCAAACATCTTTTTGCTTATGCTACGTGCTACTTGGAGGACGTGCAAGTGTTCAAGGTACCTTGATGAGTGAAGACAGGATTTCACTAATCATGACGCATGGTTTCACTTCCAGGTGAGCAGAAGAGACCTGTAGGCTGAGTCTGGCTCCTGGCACCTGGAATTGGAGGCAGATGGTTTAAAAACGGGCTCCCCCACCCTCTGTGTGATCTGAGGTAGATAGACTATTGATCCTTTTCTCCAATTAAAATGTGTGACTGGAAACACACTTACTGGCATGTCTGACACACAGTAGTTATGCTACCGTAGGTCATTCTTGGAAACTGAAGCCGTGGTTTTGAGGGATCATCAAAACGAGTACAATGCTTGCCATGTTTCTCCTTGTTCATCCTGGTGACAAACCTGGTAGAGAGAGCTCCATCCTTTCCCACAGGACCACACCCCTAGTACTTAGAGTGAAGTGGTTATGTCTCACTTAAGGCACCTTTTCCTTTTCCTTCCTTCTTTTTTCTTCATTAATCTTCATCCAACTGGCCTTTCTATATTTTACACAAAACAAAACCATTTCTCAATGGATTCAGATACTACCCCAAGTTAGTATTCCAACCAAGTTCTTGATCTTCCGGGTCTCATCATCAGAAATTTCTGAGCCTAAATCTTCTCTAGTTTCTAGGATCACTCATTGTCTCATTTCTCCCTTCTCCTTTGAGTTCAGAGTCTTGCCAATTTAGTCCCTTCCCTAACCACAACTTATAATAAGGTGACACAGCAAAGTGATGAAAGTCTAGACGGTCTGGTTTTACTCCTGGGTTTTTGCCACCTACTTACTGTGTGGCATTAGGCAAACTATTCAATGTCTCCTGGCCTCAGTTTCCCCCCAAATGTGAATATTATGAATATTACCTGCCGGGCTTCCATAGTGGTGCAGTGGTTGGGAGTCCGCCTGCTGATGCAAGGGGCACGGGTTCATGCCCCGGTCCAGGAGGATCCCACATGCCGTGGAGCGGTTGGGCCCGTGAGCCATGGCCGCTGAGCCCGCGTGTCCAGAGCCTGTGATCGGCAGCGGGAGAGGCCACGACAGTGAGAGGCTTGCGTACCACAAAAAAAAAAAGAACATTACCTGCCTATAGGGTTGCCATTATGAGGAATATGAGGGTTAATATTTGGTAAGAACTTAGAATAGTGCTTGTTATAGTCTAAGCACTACAGTTGTGCTTTTTAATAATAATAAATGAAATTGCAAATGTATACCTTACTCAACTTTCTGTCATAACTTTGAAGTGTTGGTCAATCTGTTGGGTCTTGTTCAGCCTGTAAAGGAGGTGAGGTGTCCGTAGCTTTGGTGTGAGACGTGCTGCCTGCCGAAGCACCGATGCCCGTCAACGCCGTGACCGCCAAAGCCGTGAACGGGTGCTGGAGAAAGCAGGAGCAGAATGGAAGATGACGGCGTGGGAAGGAGGTGTGGTGTCCATAGGTTCGGGGTCTGAGGTGCTGCCTGCTGAAGCACCGATGCCCGCCAAAGCCGTAAATGGGGTGCTGGAGAAAACAGGAGCAGAACGGAAGATGACGGCGTGGGAAGGATGCGTGGTGTCCATAGGTTCAGGGTCAGACGTGCTGCCTGCTGAAGCACCGATGCCCGGCAAAGGCGTAAATGGGGTGCTGGGGAAAACAGGAGCAGAATGGTAGATGATGGCGTGGGAAGGATGTATGGTGTCCATGGGTTCCATATCAGAGCTGCTGCGTGCCTGATCTGAGAGCAGAGAGTGACAGTGGGAGAGCTTCTCACTCCTTTTATATCTGATGGCTCCGCCTGCCTCTGTGACATGTCCATTGTACGTGTCACAGAGAAAGGGCGGGCGTGGCAGGGGGTGAGTCAGGGGGCACATGCGAGCCCAGCTGGTGGAGAAACCCCAGCCCAAAGGCAAAAGGCGGGGCCCCTTGTGGACTTTCTAGTGGCTGGGTCTTCTCGCTGTGGGTGGCAGGTGTTTGGCACGGGATGGGCCACCATGCAGAGACTGTTGGGGACTGTGGAGGCCTTCTCTTTCAGAGCTCACCCTGCCTGGGCACCGGCTCTGCAGGCCCCTCAGCTGCGCGTATGTATCGGCCAGCCCTTCCCCACTACGGGGCCCAGAGTCCAGACGCTGCTCAGAGCTGAGGGCAGGAGGCACCCAGAGCTTGCCAGGGTGTGGGCCACCTCCTCCGGGGACCTCCCCAGCTTCTCTGCGTGGCCTGGAGACAGGATCGCCTTCTCCAGGGCTGCTCAGCTGCCAGCATCACCGTGAGCCAGGTGGCGAAGGTTTCTGAGCAGGAGATGCAGAGCCCTGATCCGACTGCATGCTGCACCCCACGATGTCCCTTCCTGGCAGGTAGGTTCTTTCTTCACTTCTCTTTTGAAATTTGGTCAGAAAACATTTAAACCTTGCACTGTTCTTCAGGGTATACAGATGGTAGTGGCTTAGCCGGGATTCGAAGCAAGCCTGTGTGATTCCAGAGCTCGTGTTCTGGACTGTGGTGCCCCCTTATCATATATGCTTCATGTGTTCCTTGTTTTTCAATTTTTCTTGTAGTCCTTATGGTACTTAGCCCTAAGTGCCATACCTGTAACGAACAGCTACACTGCCCTGTGGGAGGTCTTCTTCTGTTCAACACATGAATTGGTCATCCACCGCACTGTGTTCTAATCTCAGAAGATACAGGTCAGGGACCACCAGTTGTCAGCTGGTGCTACCATTGGTGCTGCCATTCCACATGTCTAACTGAGGCTTGAAGGCCGGATTTTCCCTTTGTCTAGTTTGAAGGATCCAGATATGTAAAGATTGTAGTCTAGATAAATCATGGGCTATCCTGAAAGAAATTCACCAGTGAATTGTTCCGTATGGATTAGAAGCCAGTTTCTCTGGCCTTCCTGGAGTATATCCAGCAAGGCGTCTCATTGATGTCTAGAAAGCCAATATATCCTTTATTGCAACTTCAGCGTGGAGCGATGTATTGGTTTAAAGTATGATCAACACAATTTGGTCATTGTGAGTAGGCCAGCTGGGTCCACTCTTTATTACACATATGTAACTCGAGAGATTCTTATGCCCAAGAGAGGAGACGTACTCTTGGGTGTCTAGGACGAGGGAAACATGTGTTGTTATTCAGGAGCTGGAAGCTGATGGTCTACACATCACTTGACCTTGTTTAAAACTTGTGTCTTTGGCTTGCTTCATTGGAGTGTTTTCTCTCTCCTGGGGCTGACATTGTGCGTTATGTATCACACAGGTGACATGTAGAAGTTTCAGAACCCAGAATCGTATAGATCAGTCAAAATGTATTTCTATAGTTTTGTTCAAAGTGTATGGAAAATAACACTGGGCATAATTCATATATTCCAGAATTCGTTGGACCCTCTGCTCATGAGATTCTTTTTATGGTATGTCACAGCAAATTTGGACTTCCATCCCCAATAAACTTTGGGGTTGGAGGACACAAAAAGCTTTTGCTCACACCTAAATTATGTCTGAAAGATAAGGGTAAATATTATAAGCCCTTTCTAACCTCTCCAAGAGCAGAAATGATTTACAGCTGTGGCATTGAACCCTAATTCCTCGATCTCATTTGAGGAGAGTTCAGTAAGAAACAATGTCTTGATTTTTGTTTGTTTGGTTTCTTCCCTGTTTTCTCATCTTGCTTACCAACAATCCATTGTAATTCCTGAGTTAGTATGGCAGCAGGCTGAGTGTTCCCTGGAGCTCATTAAATGATCTTTTTTTCCTAAAATAACTTTTGTGTCCTTGTTTTCAGCCCCTCTTCTTTCCTCTGCCCTTTACTACAACCAGAGCTCAGCAAAAGCTGACTGGCGTTGTGCAGACCTTACTTAGGGTTAGTCTTTTCTTCATTATTTTATTCATGGCTCCTCCATTTCATTGTTTGCCTTCTCGAAATGTGTTGAAATCTTTCTGTGGTGGATGACTTCCAAAATGTCTTGGCTTTGATTGGTTGATTAAGTTTGGTATTTCTACAGTATTGTTTAAATATGGTTTCAGGAGGAACAGAAAGTGAATATGTTTCCTTGTCTGCCATCTTGAGCTGAAAATCCCTGTGGATTTTAGCATCCAATGTTCCCATGGGAAAAAAACACCCAACCTTGGCCTTAATAGATGTGACACTCAAGATTTCAGCTTTTCGTGGGCAATCACTGAGGATTGGAATATGTAGTCATTTCTAAAGGGAAAATAATAACTACCTCATGGAGTAGATTTGAGGATTAAATTAGAGAATGAACATGAAAATGCTTTGTAAGGCTTAAAAGTCTATAAAAATGTTTTTTGTTTTTATTTGATTTGTTGCTATTTCAACTTTACTCGACAGTTGCTTATGACCTTACTTATGTGATAAAATGGCCCCTGGTTTATTGTTTTGAAAGCCAGAATATATTTTTCAATAGCTCGATGGAAATGGCATCATTTGTGAAGGTTAAGGGTGAAGGGATAAATGTTTCTTCACACCTATCACTTTACAGTGTTTTCAGGAACTAATTGACACTTGTATTCCTCTTCCAAATTTTGTTGAGCACCTCCTACGAGCCACATGCTTTACATCAGGTGTTGGAAAGCATTTTCTGGATTTTAAATATCTTAGGCTTTGTGGGCCATATACAGCTTCTGTAGCTTCTCCTCTTTCTTCTTCAACAAGCTTTCTAAACGTGAGAACCATTATTAGCTCACAGTCCCACAGATCCAGGCTGAGAGCCTGATTTGATTTGTGGCCATGATTTGCCGATTCCTGCTCTGCGTCCTCACTGAGGAGGGGGACCATGTTTGAGTAATCACTTCTTTGAATCAACTCTTGGTCTTCTGGGGCTTGTCCTTACTCTCCTACACTCTCTAATCAACATGGCATCCAGAGAGATCCTGTTAAAACATAAGTCAGATCATGTCACTGAAATCTCTTCAATGGCTTCTTCACAGAAGAATCAAAGTCCTCAAAGTGCCTCCAGAGCCCTAGAAATGTGGACCTCTGTTTCGTGTCTGACTGTTTCCTTCTCCTCTCCACTTTGCTTGCTCTGTTTTCCACACACTGCCATCCTTTCTGCTCCTTGGGTACTCCAGCCTACTCTAGCCTCATTGACTTTCCATCGGACTGTTCCCTCTACCTGTACTATTCACTTCCCAGATATGCTCCTTGCTCCCTCTTAAATTTTATCTTCCCCAGAAAGTCCTCAGGGATCACTTAGTTTCAGCTAGCAGCCTCCTCCTAGCATCTAACCATCTCCATCTCCCTTCGCTGCTTGCTGTTTTTCTCCAGCACTTCCCTTATATATTCCCGCACTGTCGCGGCTCAGATTCAGCAAGTGATCATAGCCGCAGCATGGCCTCGGGGACCCTGGCTGCGGACACGATGTCCACACCTGCCTGGTGGCCCCTGCTCGCCTCACGGCCCCTCAGGTGCAGCATGCGCAGGACCCACATTGCAGGCAGAAGACACAGGGCCACTGGCCCCAGCTAGGCAGGCCCCTCGATGCCGTGCTCATGTTGGCTCAGACCTCTTTGCTCTCCGCGCTGCGGTTCAAACCTGTGTGCAGCGCTGTGTGGGCGGGGATCGAAGACCTCCGCCCGCTCCTCAGTGTGTCAGCACGCAGCCCCGCCTCCCATGGGGACCCAGCCTGAGGAGCAGGGGCAGGAGATTCGAGACTAGGGTGGCGCGAAAGGTAGGAGGTGTGGAGAGTATGGGGTTTACAAAAAGTGTTTGCTGACTGATCCAAACAAAAGTGAGACATGGTTGTATCAACGCATTTAAAAAGTCATTAAACTGCCGCTAAGTGTCTGTGATCACCCCGCCTAGGAGAAAGCGTGCACTCCGTGAGGGACACACGAAAGGCTGAGTGAACGTCTACCTGTGGTCCGTTACCTGGTGCACGGGTGTGTGAATTTTTGCGGAGAGCTCTTAATTTCTGTTGTCTCTGCTGACTTGACACAGTGGTTGGCAAACAGTGACGTGTTCAGTGTATTCAGGACATGATCATGGTTACTAATAATCACTTTGTTTTGCACTGACACCTCCACAGAGAATTTACTACTGAATGTCCACTTTACAGAAGAGAAACTGAGGCGTAGGAAGTGAAGTGACTGAGTAAGAGGAATGACTCAGACAATTGGTGTTAGTAAATTAACCCTGCAGGGGGCCGTTAGACTGTGGTGGCTCTAGTGATGCGGCCGCCTATGTAAAGCAAGGAAAATCTAAGCCTGTCAACGGCTCAGGGTGACGGACACCGCTGAGGACAGCCAGTCACAAACCACCAACTAGGCTTTAAAGCTATAGCAAATCAGTCATTTCCTTGCTTTGCTTCTGCTCTTTTAAAATAAGCATCTCTGCAGCTCCTGTGGCTGGAGTGCTCCTCACCGCTTCCACTTTGGTGGTGCCTGAATTGAATCTAATTTTGCTCACATAAAGTCTTAAAATTTTAAATATGCCTCAGTTTGTCTTTTAGGGCTGGCCGTAGAAGTTGGATTTGTGTCCAGTTTCTAGAACAGTGGTTGTCCTCTGGTCAGGCCTTAGGCGTTCTGTGTACAACGTTCCTCTTCTACCACCACCTTCTGGATGCCTCCACCCTCTACCATCTCCCGCGCATCAGATCCCCTAGATGCTCACATTATAACATCGCAGACACTCCTCTGTCTTCCAGCCAGCGTGTGAACTGAAACATTTCCATTCCTGTTGAAGAGTCTGGTGTGACCACTTTCCCAAACACAGCCACTCCCCAGCTGACCCTGGGTAACCACTCTTCTGAACTTGGTCTCCATCACTGACATGGACATCTTTCTATTTATGCTACATTTTTAAGTATTCATAAACCGCATATAGTATTCTATATTTTGTCTTCTTACTTGCTTTATTTAGTGTTATCTTTGCTAGGTTCATGCATGCTGACACGTAAAGATCTGTCTAGTTCACGTACTTTCCTCGCTATGTAGGATTCCCATGTACGGAAATACAATAATTTATATGTGCTTTTTCCTGTTGATGGATATTTAAATTGTTTCCAATTTTCAGTATGATTTCTTTTAAAAACATGTTTATATACTTTTTAAAGGTTACTTTACATTTACAGTTATTACAAAATATTGCCTATATTCCCTGTGTTGTACAGTACATCCTTGAGCCTATTGTGGACCTAGTAGTTTACATCTCTCACTTCCCGACCCCTGTATTGCCCCCTCCTCCCCCTCTGCGCTGGCAACCATTAGTTTGTTCTCTATATCTGTAACTCTCCTTCTGTTTTGTTATATTTGCTAGATAGTTGTATTTTTGAGATTCCATTTATAGGTGATATCCTACAGTATTTGTTTCTGTTTGACTTATTTCACTTACCACAATGCCCTCCAAGGCCATCTATGTTGCTGCAAATGGCAAAGTTTTGTTCTTTTGTAAGGCTGAGTAGTATGCCATTGGTTATATGTACCACATCTTCTTTATCTATTCATCTCTTGATGACACTTAGGTTGCTTCCATATCTTGGTAATTGTACACAAGGATGCTGCGAACATTAGGGTGCATGTATCTTTTCCAGTACATGTTATTGAGAACACGTGTTTTTGGTTTTTTCAGATTTATACCTAAGAGTGGAGTTGCGAGGTCATATAGTAGTTCTCTTTTTAGGTTTTGGAGAACCCTCCATACTGTTTTCCACAGTGGCTGCACCAGTTTACATCCCTACCAACAGTGTACCAGGGTTCCCTTTTCTCTCAAACATTGTAAATTTTCTTCCTAGTGGTAATTGAGATGATAGTTCAATAATAACATAAGATCAGGTGAAGTCTAAAGAAATTTTAGAAAACCTGGATAAAGTAAGAACACATGTGTTCTCTGGCATCTGAATGTTGGAGAGACACCAAGACATGTGGGCCAAGTTGTGGAGAGAAGGGAAACACAGACGCAAGCTTGACATTTGCTGCAGCTTTTCTCCTTGGGGCATTTGCTGATTCAAACGTTACAGCCTAGGAGCTGAAAAGCCAAAGAGTTCAAAAGACTCTAACCACAGAAGCCAAAGAGCAAGAGCCGATTTACATGGATAAAAAGCATTTTAACTATGCCAAAGCAGAAAATGAAAAGAAAGAACTTTGCATTGCATTTAATAAAAGTTTAGGGAGATCTTTGTGGTATATTAGTGAACTTACTGGCGGAAATTTAGCCATGTACATTGTGTTGGAGAGGCACCAAGAGTTCAAGAATTCTCACATTTTGAGTACACAATTACCTTACATGTAGGCCTGGTGGCAGCCATTTACATAACAATGATTTGGAGGATGTGGTGTTAGTCAGCTCTTGCTGTGATAATGCTTTGGAAGAAATCGCCCCAAAACTCAGTTACATAAACAAGAATTTATTTTCCTTGGACCTATGGGCTAGTAGCTGCAGTGGCTCTCTTTTAGACCTCTAGATGGCTGGTTTTGCTCCATGTTTTGGGTCAGTTTGAGGTCTGTCACACACATCTTCCTCTGGAGCCCGAGTGTGAGGCCGCAGCTCCCAGGCCCTGCCTTCTCACAAAGTTCAGTGAAACATAAGAGGTGCATGCAAATAGCAACCATAAGCATGCTGAAGTGGCTATACTAATACCAGAAAATATAGACTTTAAAACAAACAAAAGAGTTACTAGATATGAAAAGGGACATTTTATGATAAAAAAGGGAAGATACCAAAATTTTTAACATATTTGCCCTGAATAAGATAAAACCAAAGTACATGAAGAAGAAAATACCAACACCCATGAAGAATTGAAGGAAGAAATAGATAATTGCACAATATTAGGTAGAGGCTTCAGTACTCCATGGTCAATAATGGATAGAACAATTAGGCAGAAGATCAACAACGTTATAGAAGACTTGGACAAGACTATGAATTAACAAGACCTACTAAACGTCTAGAGAATACTCAACCGAACAGTAAAATGCTCATCCTGCTGAACTACATGTGAAACGTTTCCCAGCATAGACGACATGCTAGGCTGTAAGAAAAGAGATTAAAAGCCACATACATTGCTGGTGGGAATGTAAAATGGCGCGGCCATTTTACAAAAGAGCTTGAGAGTTCCTGCAAGTGTTAAACATCGAGTTACCCTATGACCCAGCAGTTCCATTACTAAATATATACCTAAGAGAAATGAAAACTTATGTCTGCACAAAAGCTTGTACGTGAATGTTCAGGGAAACCTATTTCTAAAAACAAAAGGTGGAAATAATTCAAATGTCAATCTGATAAATGAAGAAACAAAATGTGGAATAGCCGTACAATAGAATAGCATTCAGCTCTAAAAAGGCATGAAATATTGATCCATGTTACAACATGAATGAACCATGAAAGCATTATGTAAAGTTAAAGCAGCCAATCACAAAAGATCACATATTGTATGGTGCCATTTATATGAAGTGCCCAGAAGAGCCAATCTGTAGAGACAGGAAGTCGATTAGTGGTTGCCTAGGGCTGAGAGGGTTGAGGAGAATGAAAAAACCTTGTTAATGTGTAATGGGTTTTTTGTGAGGGGACACAAATCTACAATTGGACTGTCGTGATGGTTCCACAAGTCTTTTAGTGGTTACACTAAGAACCACTGAATTGTATACATAAAAGAGTTGAAATTATGGTATGTAAATGACATCCTAATAAAGCTGTTAAAATTATGATAATTTTATAGTTATAAATTTGAAAATTCATCCCAAATTACACATTCTTAACAAATGCAACCTAACAAGACTAACCCAACAAAGAAAAAATATCTAAAACACCTGTATCTACTCAAAAAGTTGTTTGTATAGTTAAGTACCTTTACAGAAAATGATTTCCAGGGATAAATGGGTTTCCACGTAACTTCTTCCAAATATTTAGGGAAGAAGTATTGGTAATCTTACATAAAAATCTTCCAGGAAACAGAAAACTATATATTGCTCAAAGTATTTATAAGGCCAACATAAGCTTCAGATCAAAAGTAAAAAGAAGGGCTTCCCTGATGGTGCAGTGGTTAAGAATCCACCTCCCAATGCAGGGGACACGGGTTCAAGCCCTTGTGGGGGAAGATCCCACATGCCGTGGAGCAGCTACGCCCACGTGCCACAACTGCTGAGCCTGCACTCTGGAGCCTGCGGGCCACAACTGCTGAGCCCGTGTGCCGCAACTACTGAAGCCTGCATGCCTAGAACCCGTGCTCCACAACAAGACAGGCCACCGCAAGGAGAAGCCTACTCACCACAACAAAGAATAGCCCCCCGCTCACCACAACTACAGAAAGCTCGCGTGCAACAATGAAGACCCAATGCAGCCACAAATAAATAAATAAAAAATAAAGTATAGGATCTTAAAAACAAAACAAAACAAAATCTATAAAGAATATTACAAGAATAGAATCACAGGCCAGTTTCTCTTTTGAAAATGCATGCAAAATGTGTAAACAGAAGCACAAACTGTACCCATGGTATGTAAAACAATCATATATCAGAATCAAAGTAGCTTTATTTTGGTAATGCCAGGTTGCTTTAATGTTCAAACATGAAATCCATCCCAGGAATGAATTAGAGTGGGAAAAGAAGTCATTTTAAACGAAGCCTTGGGAATTCCCTGGTTTTCCAGTGGTTAGAACTTGGCGCTTTCACTGCTGGGGCCCTGGGGTCCAATCCCAGGTCAGGGAAATAAGATCCTCCAAGACATGAGGCAGGGCCCCGAAAAAAAAAATAATGAAGTCTTAACCAGGAGAAGCACAAGATCGAATAAACATAACAGATAACACCTTATGAAAAGTAGGTGAAGATTATGGAATATTCTAAAATTTAAAACAAAAAGAAACTTTTAAAGATTCCAAAGGATGTGACTAATATTGTACATAGGCAAAAAATAAAATGAAATAAAATATACAAATGATGGGAGCCCCAGAATCCAGAAGCCCAAGTCCTGTCTCTGAAGATTCTCATTCAGTGGGTTCTGGATTTCCTCTGTGTGTCAAAACCTACAGGTGATTCTGATACGACTCACAGACACAATGTAAAGCTTCTGCTTTGCAGGAGAGAATACCAGATTATTCTGTTATTTTATAGTTACACTAACAGGTTGTACTATTGACGGATAAGTCTGATGTCAAAATGCACTCCCCACTAGGGATAAAAAAGGAACTAGTAGTCTCTACTGCTACTTGGTGGCAGCATGCATGTATTGCAAGAGCAATTATTGTAGGAATCCAAATTAGTGGAACATTTTAGAATTGGAAAACTACATACAGATCATCTAGTCAAGCTTCCAACTGTTATAGTTGTAAAAACTAAGGCCCATATAAATGAAATGATTTATCTCCAAAGAGTGTTAGTGAAAGTGTATGAAATAAAAAGTATCTCTGAACTTTTAATTTAGTGCTGTTTTTATTAATCTCAAGTACTAGCTTAAACTTCGGTGTGACAGATTTGGGATTGAATTCTTGCTCAGATTGACTGATTGTGTGCCTTTTAGTAAGTTACTAAAACACGCTTTATTTTTTAACAGGTTTATTTATTTATTTATTTTTGGCTGCATAGGCTCTTCATTGCTGTGTGCGGGCTTTCTCTAGTTGCAGTGAGCGGGGGCTACTCTTTGTTGCAGTGCGCAGGCTTCTCATTGGGGTGGCTTCTCGTTGTTGCTGAGCATGGAGTGTAGGTGTGTGGGCTTCAGTAGTTTTGGTTCACGGGCTCTAGAGCGCAGGCTCGGTAGTTGTGGCGCACGGTCTTAGTTGCTCCGTGGCATGTGCAGTCTCATTTGCAGGTTCTGGGGAGGATTAAATGAGCTCATATGATATCCAATTGACTGAGGCAGAGTAGGCTTGGGATGAATCTTTGCTTGGTTTTCATTAGCTGCGGAGAAGAGGATGACAGCTTGTTGCCTCTCCAAATTTCACATGGATGTGCCTCCCTTGGGGATCTTGTTAAATGCAGGCTGGTATTCAGTAGTTCTGGGTGGGGCCTGGATTCTGTCCTGCTAAGAAGCTCCTAGGTGACGGTGATGCTGAGGGCAAGCGTCCAGCTCCTGCATTTCTCCCTTTCCGGAAGAGCAGGACGTCTGCCACCCGGGAGGAGAAAACATCCACAAAGTGACTACTAGGCCCTACCAGCTTCCCTTACAGGCAAGGGACCTTTACCACTGCTCCCAACCATTGTGTCTGAGGCGCAGCAAGCCAAAACACTGAGATGCTGAGGTTTGCAGCAAAGAGGAGGTTTATTCACAGGGCAGCCATGCGAGGAAGTGATGTGAAAATAGGTCTCCAATCCTCCTTCCCGAAAGCAAGGGGCTTGGGGTATCTGTGGGATAAAGAATAAAGAAGCAGGGCAGTATGGGTCATGGGGAGCTTGAGGCAAGGTGATTGGACAAAGATGTGCTCCTCATTGTTCTGAGCTGGTGTAATAGGCTACAGGGCTCAGCACATTCTCAGGCTGGAGTTTTTGGCCCTCTGATGGCAGAAGGCCAAAAGGCACTTGCCCAGGTGGAAGATCGGTGGTCCTCTCCACTCTAAACCAGCTCCGCCTACCTAGGCACAGCTGATTCCAAGGTCCTGGACAATACCGGGGCAAACATCTTTTTGCTTATGCTACATGCTACTTGGAGGACATGCAAGTGTTCAAGGTACCTTGATGAGTGAAGACAGGATTTCACTAATCATGACGCATGGTTTCACTTCCAGGTGAGCAGAAGAGACCTGTAGGCTGAGTCTGGCTCCTGGCACCTGGAATTGGAGGCAGATGGTTTAAAAACGGGCTCCCCCACCCTCTGTGTGATCTGAGGTAAATAGACTATTGATCCTTTTCTCCAATTAAAATGTGTGACTGGAAACACACTTAGTGGCATGTCTGACACACAGTAGTTATGCTACCGTGGGTCATTCTTGGAAACTGAAGCCGTGGTTTTGAGGGATCATCAAAACGAGTACAATGCTTGCCATGTTTCTCCTTGTTCATCCTGGTGACAAACCTGGTAGAGAGAGCTCCATCCTTTCCCACAGGTCCACACCCCTAGTAATTAGAGTGAAGTGGTTATGTCTCACTTAAGGCACCTTTTCCTTTTCCTTCCTTCTTTTTTCTTCATTAATCTTCATCCAACTGGCCTTTCTAAATTTTACACAAAACAAAACCATTCCTCAATGGATTCAGATACTACCCCAAGTTAGTATTCCAACCAAGTTCTTGATCTTCCGGGTCTCATCATCAGAAATTTCTGAGCCTAAATCTTCTCTAGTTTCTAGGATCACTCATTGTCTCATTTCTCCCTTCTCCTTTGAGTTCAGAGTCTTGCCAATTTAGTCCCTTCCCTAACCACAACTGATAATAAGGTGACACAGCAAAGTGATGAAAGTCTACACGGTCTGGTTTTACTCCTGGGTTTTTGCCACCTACCTACTGTGTGGCATTAGGCAAGCTATTCAATGTCTCCTGGCCTCAGTTTCCCCCCAAACGTGAATATTATGAATATTACCTGCCGGGCTTCCATAGTGGTGCAGTGGTTGGGAGTCCGCCTGCTGATGCAAGGGGCACGGGTTCATGCCCCAGTCCGGGAGGATCCCACATGCCGTGGAGCGGTTGGGCCCGTGAGCCATGGCCGCTGAGCCCGCGTGTCCAGAGCCTGTGATCGGCAGCGGGAGACGCCACGACAGTGAGAGGCCTGCGTACCACAAAAAAAAAAAAAGAACATTACCTGCCTATAGGGTTGCCATTATGAGGAATATGTGGGTTAATATTTGTTAAGAACTTAGAATAGTACTTGTTATAGTCTAAGCACTACAGTTGTGCTTTTTAATAATAATAAATGAAATTGCAAATGTATACCTTACTCAACTTTCTGTCATAACTTTGAAGTGTTGGTCTATCTGTTGGGTCTTGTCAGCCTGTAAAGGAGGTGAGGTGTCCGTAGCTTTGGTGTGAGACGTGCTGCCTGCCGAAGCACCGATGCCCGTCAACGCCGTGACCGCCAAAGCCGTGAACGGGTGCTGGAGAAAGCAGGAGCAGAATGGAAGATGACGGCGTGGGAAGGAGGTGTGGTGTCCATAGGTTCGGGGTCTGAGGTGCTGCCTGCTGAAGCACCGATGCCCGCCAAAGCCGTAAATGGGGTGCTGGAGAAAACAGGAGCAGAACGGAAGATGACGGCGTGGGAAGGAGGCGTGGTGTCCATAGGTTCGGGGTCAGACGTGCTGCCTGCTGAAGCACCGATGCCCGGCAAAGGCGTAAATGGGGTGCTGGGGAAAACAGGAGCAGAATGGTAGATGATGGCGTGGGAAGGAGGTGTGGTGTCCATGGGTTCCATATCAGAGCTGCTGCGTGCCTGATCTGAGAGCAGAGAGTGACAGTGGGAGAGCTTCTCACTCCTTTTATATCTGACAGCTCCGCCTGCCTCTGTGACATGTCCATTGTACGTGTCACAGAGAAAGGGCGGGCGTGGCAGGGGGTGAGTCAGGGGGCACATGCGAGCCCAGCTGGTGGAGAAACCCCAGCCCAAAGGCAAAAGGCGGGGCCCCTTGTGGACTTTCTAGTGGCTGGGTCTTCTCGCTGTGGGTGGCAGGTGTTTGGCACGGGATGGGCCACCATGCAGAGACTGTTGGGGACTGTGGAGGCCTTCTCCTTCAGAGCTCACCCTGCCTGGGCACCGGCTCTGCAGGCCCCTCAGCTGCGCGTATGTATCGGCCAGCCCTTCCCCACTACGGGGCCCAGAGTCCAGAGGCTGCTCAGAGCTGAGGGCAGGAGGCACCCAGAGCTTGCCAGGGTGTGGGCCACCTCCTCCGGGGACCTCCCCAGCTTCTCTGCGAGGCCTGGAGACAGGATCGCCTTCTCCAGGGCTGCTCAGCTGCCAGCATCACCGTGAGCCAGGTGGCGAAGGTTTCTGAGCAGGAGATGCAGAGCCCTGATCCGACTGCATGCTGCACCCCACGATGTCCCTTCCTGGCAGGTAGGTTCTTTCTTCACTTCTTTTTTGAAATTTGGTCAGACAACATTTAAACCTTGCACTGTTCTTCAGGGTATACAGATGGTAGTGGCTTAGCCGGGATTCGAAGCAAGCCTGTGTGATTCCAGAGCTCGTGTTCTGGACTGTGGTGCCCCCTTATCATATATGCTTCATGTGTTCCTTGTTTTTCATTTTTTCTTGTAGTCCCTATGGTACTTAGCCCTAAGTGCCATACCTGTAACGAACAGCTACACTGCCCTGTGGGAGGTCTTCTTCTGTTCAACACATGAATTGGTCATCCACCGCACTGTGTTCTAATCTCAGAAGATACAGGTCAGGGACCACCAGTTGTCAGCTGGTGCTACCATTGGTGCTGCCATTCCACATGTCTAACTGAGGCTTGAAGGCCGGATTTTCCCTTTGTCTAGTTTGAAGGATCCAGATATGTAAAGATTGTAGTCTAGATAAATCATGGGCTATCCTGAAAGAAATTCACCAGTGAATTGTTCCATATGGATTAGAAGCCAGTTTCTCTGGCCTTCCTGGAGTATATCCAGCAAGGCGTCTCATTCATGTCTAGAAAGCCAATATATCCTTTATTGCAACTTCAGCGTGGAGCGATGTATTGGTTTAAAGTATGATCAACACAATTTGGTCATTGTGAGTAGGCCAGCTGGGTCCACTCTTTATTACACATATGTAACTCGAGAGATTCTTATGCCCAAGAGAGGAGACGTACTCTTGGGTGTCTAGGACGAGGGAAACATGTGTTGTTATTCAGGAGCTGGAAGCTGATGGTCTACACATCACTTGACCTTGTTTAAAACTTGTGTCTTTGGCTTGCTTCATTGGAGTGTTTTCTCTCTCCTGGGGCTGACATTGTGCGTTATGTATCACACAGGTGACATGTAGAAGTTTCAGAACCCAGAATCGTATAGATCAGTCAAAATGTATTTCTATAGTTTTGTTCAAAGTGTATGGAAAATAACACTGGGCATAATTCATATATTCCAGAATTCGTTGGACCCTCTGCTCATGAGATTCTTTTTATGGTATGTCACAGCAAATTTGGACTTCCATCCCCAATAAACTTTGGGGTTGGAGGACACAAAAAGCTTTTGCTCACACCTAAATTATGTCTGAAAGAAAAGGGTAAATATTATAAGCCCTTTCTAACCTCTCCAAGAGCAGAAATGATTTACAGCTGTGGCATTGAACCCTAATTCCTCGATCTCATTTGAGGATAGTTCAGTAAGAAACAATGTCTTGATTTTTGTTTGTTTGGTTTCTTCCCTGTTTTCTCATCTTGCTTACCAACAATCCATTGTAATTCCTGAGTTAGTATGGCAGCAGGCTGAGTGTTCCCTGGAGCTCATTAAATGATCTTTTTTTCCTAAAATAACTTTTGTGTCCTTGTTTTCAGCCCCTCTTCTTTCCTCTGCCCTTTACTACAACCAGAGCTCAGCAAAAGCTGACTGGCGTTGTGCAGACCTTACTTAGGGTTAGTCTTTTCTTCATTATTTTATTCATGGCTCCTCCATTTCATTGTTTGCCTTCTCGAAATGTGTTGAAATCTTTCTGTGGTGGATGACTTCCAAAATGTCTTGGCTTTGATTGGTTGATTAAGTTTGGTATTTCTACAGTATTGTTTAAATATGGTTTCAGGAGGAACAGAAAGTGAATATGTTTCCTTGTCTGCCATCTTGAGCTGAAAATCCCTGTGGATTTTAGCATCCAATGTTCCCATGGGAAAAAAACCCAACCTTGGCCTTAATAGATGTGACACTCAAGATTTCAGCTTTTCGTGGGCAATCACTGAGGATTGGAATATGTGGTCATTTCTAAAGGGAAAATAATAACTACCTCATGGAGTAGATTTGAGGATTAAATTAGAGAATGAACATGAAAATGCTTTGTAAGGCTTAAAAGTCTATAAAAATGTTTTTTGTTTTTATTTGATTTGTTGCTATTTCAACTTTACTCGACAGTTGCTTATGACCTTACTTATGTGATAAAATGGCCCCTGGTTTATTGTTTTGAAAGCCAGAATATATTTTTCAATAGCTCGATGGAAATGGCATCATTTGTGAAGGTTAAGGGTGAAGGGATAAATGTTTCTTGACACCTATCACTTTACAGTGTTTTCAGGAACTAATTGACACTTGTATTCCTCTTCCAAATTTTGTTGAGCACCTCCTACGTGCCACATGCTTTACATCAGGTGTTGGAAAGCATTTTCTGGATTTTAAATATCTTAGGCTTTGTGGGCCATATACAGCTTCTGTAGCTTCTCCTCTTTCTTCTTCAACAAGCTTTCTAAACGTGAGAACCATTATTAGCTCACAGTCCCACAGATCCAGGCTGAGAGCCTGATTTGATTTGTGGCCATGATTTGCCGATTCCTGCTCTGCGTCCTCACTGAGGAGGGGGACCATGTTTGAGTAATCACTTCTTTGAATCAACTCTTGGTCTTCTGGGGCTTGTCCTTACTCTCCTACACTCTCTAATCAACATGGCATCCAGAGAGATCCTGTTAAAACATAAGTCAGATCATGTCACTGAAATCTCTTCAATGGCTTCTTCACAGAAGAATCAAAGTCCTCAAAGTGCCTCCAGAGCCCTAGAAATGTGGACCTCTGTTTCGTGTCTGACTGTTTCCTTCTCCTCTCCACTTTGCTTGCTCTGTTTTCCACACACTGCCATCCTTTCTGCTCCTTGGGTACTCCAGCCTACTCTAGCCTCATTGACTTTCCATCGGACTGTTCCCTCTACCTGTACTATTCACTTCCCAGATATGCTCCTTGCTCCCTCTTAAATTTTATCTTCCCCAGAAAGTCCTCAGGGATCACTTAGTTTCAGCTAGCAGCCTCCTCCTAGCATCTAGCCATCTCCATCTCCCTTCCCTGCTTGCTGTTTTTCTCCAGCACTTCCCTTATATATTCCCGCACTGTCGCGGCTCAGATTCAGCAAGTGATCATTGCCGCAGCATGGCCTCGGGGACCCTGGCTGCGAACACGATGTCCACACCTGCCTGGTGGCCCCTGCTCGCCTCACGGCCCCTCAGGTGCAGCATGCGCAGGACCCACATTGCAGGCAGAAGACACAGGGCCACTGGCCCCAGCTAGGCAGGCCCCTCGATGCCGTGCTCATGTTGGCTCAGACCTCTTTGCTCTCCGCGCTGCGGTTCAAACCTGTGTGCAGCGCTGTGTGGGCGGGGATCGAAGACCTCCGCCCGCTCCTCAGTGTGTCAGCACGCAGCCCCGCCTCCCATGGGGACCCAGCCTGAGGAGCAGGGGCAGGAGATTCGAGACTAGGGTGGCGCGAAAGGTAGGAGGTGTGGAGAGTATGGGGTTTACAAAAAGTGTTTGCTGACTGATCCAAACAAAAGTGAGACATGGTTGTATCAACGCATTTAAAAAGTCATTAAACTGCCGCTAATTGTCTGTGATCACCCCACCTAGGAGAGAGCGTGCACTCCGTGAGGGACACATGAAAGGCTGAGTGAACGTCTACCTGTGGTCCGTTACCTGGTGCACGGGTGTGTGAATTTTTGCGGAGAGCTCTTAATTTCTGTTGTCTCTGCTGACTTGACACAGTGGTTGGCAAACAGTGACGTGTTCAGTGTATTCAGGACATGATCATGGTTACTAATAATCACTTTGTTTTGCACTGACACCTCCACAGAGAATTTACTACTGAATGTCCACTTTACAGAAGAGAAACTGAGGCATAGGAAGTGAAGTGACTGAGTAAGAGGAATGACTCAGACAATTGGTGTTAGTAAATTAACCCTGCAGGGGGCCGTTAGACTGTGGTGGCTCTAGTGATGCGGCCGCCTATGTAAAGCAAGGAAAATCTAAGCCTGTCAACGGCTCAGGGTGACGGACACCGCTGAGGACAGCCAGTCACAAACCACCAACTAGGCTTTAAAGCTATAGCAAATCAGTCATTTCCTTGCTTTGCTTCTGCTCTTTTAAAATAAGCATCTCTGCAGCTCCTGTGGCTGGAGTGCTCCTCACCGCTTCCACTTTGGTGGTGCCTGAATTGAATCTAATTTTGCTCACATAAAGTCTTAAAATTTTAAATATGCCTCAGTTTGTCTTTTAGGGCTGGCCGTAGAAGTTGGATTTGTGTCCAGTTTCTAGAACAGTGGTTGTCCTCTGGTCAGGCCTTAGGCGTTCTGTGTACAACGTTCCTCTTCTACCACCACCTTCTGGATGCCTCCACCCTCTACCATCTCCCGCGCATCAGATCCCCTAGATGCTCACATTATAACATCGCAGACACTCCTCTGTCTTCCAGCCAGCGTGTGAACTGAAACATTTCCATTCCTGTTGAAGAGTCTGGTGTGACCACTTTCCCAAACACAGCCACTCCCCAGCTGACCCTGGGTAACCACTCTTCTGAACTTGGTCTCCATCACTGACATGGACATCTTTCTATTTATGCTACATTTTTAAGTATTCATAAACCGCATATAGTATTCTATATTTTGTCTTCTTACTTGCTTTATTTAGTGTTATCTTTGCTAGGTTCATGCATGCTGACACGTAAAGATCTGTCTAGTTCACGTACTTTCCTCGCTATGTAGGATTCCCATGTACGGAAATACAATAATTTATATGTGCTTTTTCCTGTTGATGGATATTTAAATTGTTTCCAATTTTCAGTATGATTTCTTTTAAAAACATGTTTATATACTTTTTAAAGGTTACTTTACATTTACAGTTATTACAAAATATTGCCTATATTCCCTGTGTTGTACAATACATCCTTGAGCCTATTGTGGACCTAGTAGTTTACATCTCTCACTTCCCGACCCCTGTATTGCCCCCTCCTCCCCCTCTGCGCTGGCAACCATTAGTTTGTTCTCTATATCTGTAACTCTCCTTCTGTTTTGTTATATTTGCTAGATAGTTGTATTTTTGAGATTCCATTTATAGGTGATATCCTACAGTATTTGTTTCTGTTTGACTTATTTCACTTACCACAATGCCCTCCAAGGCCATCTATGTTGCTGCAAATGGCAAAGTTTTGTTCTTTTGTAAGGCTGAGTAGTATGCCATTGGTTATATGTACCACATCTTCTTTATCTATTCATCTCTTGATGACACTTAGGTTGCTTCCATATCTTGGTAATTGTACACAAGGATGCTGCGAACATTAGGGTGCATGTATCTTTTCCAGTACATGTTATTGAGAACACGTGTTTTTGGTTTTTTCAGATTTATACCTAAGAGTGGAGTTGCGAGGTCATATAGTAGTTCTCTTTTTAGGTTTTGGAGAACCCTCCATACTGTTTTCCACAGTGGCTGCACCAGTTTACATCCCTACCAACAGTGTACCAGGGTTCCCTTTTCTCTCAAACATTGTAAATTTTCTTCCTAGTGGTAATTGAGATGATAGTTCAATAATAACATAAGATCAGGTGAAGTCTAAAGAAATTTTAGAAAACCTGGATAAAGTAAGAACACATGTGTTCTCTGGCATCTGAATGTTGGAGAGACACCAAGACATGTGGGCCAAGTTGTGGAGAGAAGGGAAACACAGACGCAAGCTTGACATTTGCTGCAGCTTTTCTCCTTGGGGCATTTGCTGATTCAAACGTTACAGCCTAGGAGCTGAAAAGCCAAAGAGTTCAAAAGACTCTAACCACAGAAGCCAAAGAGCAAGAGCCGATTTACATGGATAAAAAGCATTTTAACTATGCCAAAGCAGAAAATGAAAAGAAAGAACTTTGCATTGCATTTAATAAAAGTTTAGGGAGATCTTTGTGGTATATTAGTGAACTTACTGGCGGAAATTTAGCCATGTACATTGTGTTGGAGAGGCACCAAGAGTTCAAGAATTCTCACATTTTGAGTACACAATTACCTTACATGTAGGCCTGGTGGCAGCCATTTACATAACAATGATTTGGAGGATGTGGTGTTAGTCAGCTCTTGCTGTGATAATGCTTTGGAAGAAATCGCCCCAAAACTCAGTTACATAAACAAGAATTTATTTTCCTTGGACCTATGGGCTAGTAGCTGCAGTGGCTCTCTTTTAGACCTCTAGATGGCTGGTTTTGCTCCATGTTTTGGGTCAGTTTGAGGTCTGTCACACACATCTTCCTCTGGAGCCCGAGTGTGAGGCCGCAGCTCCCAGGCCCTGCCTTCTCACAAAGTTCAGTGAAACATAAGAGGTGCATGCAAATAGCAACCATAAGCATGCTGAAGTGGCTATACTAATACCAGAAAATATAGACTTTAAAACAAACAAAAGAGTTACTAGATATGAAAAGGGACATTTTATGATAAAAAAGGGAAGATACCAAAATTTTTAACATATTTGCCCTGAATAAGATAAAACCAAAGTACATGAAGAAGAAAATACCAACACCCATGAAGAATTGAAGGAAGAAATAGATAATTGCACAATATTAGGTAGAGGCTTCAGTACTCCATGGTCAATAATGGATAGAACAATTAGGCAGAAGATCAACAACGTTATAGAAGACTTGGACAAGACTATGAATTAACAAGACCTACTAAACGTCTAGAGAATACTCAACCGAACAGTAAAATGCTCATCCTGCTGAACTACATGTGAAACGTTTCCCAGCATAGACGACATGCTAGGCTGTAAGAAAAGAGATTAAAAGCCACATACATTGCTGGTGGGAATGTAAAATGGCGCGGCCATTTTACAAAAGAGCTTGAGAGTTCCTGCAAGTGTTAAACATCGAGTTACCCTATGACCCAGCAGTTCCATTACTAAATATATACCTAAGAGAAATGAAAACTTATGTCTGCACAAAAGCTTGTACGTGAATGTTCAGGGAAACCTATTTCTAAAAACAAAAGGTGGAAATAATTCAAATGTCAATCTGATAAATGAAGAAACAAAATGTGGAATAGCCGTACAATAGAATAGCATTCAGCTCTAAAAAGGCATGAAATATTGATCCATGTTACAACATGAATGAACCATGAAAGCATTATGTAAAGTTAAAGCAGCCAATCACAAAAGATCACATATTGTATGGTGCCATTTATATGAAGTGCCCAGAAGAGCCAATCTGTAGAGACAGGAAGTCGATTAGTGGTTGCCTAGGGCTGAGAGGGTTGAGGAGAATGAAAAAACCTTGTTAATGTGTAATGGGTTTTTTGTGAGGGGACACAAATCTACAATTGGACTGTCGTGATGGTTCCACAAGTCTTTTAGTGGTTACACTAAGAACCACTGAATTGTATACATAAAAGAGTTGAAATTATGGTATGTAAATGACATCCCAATAAAGCTGTTAAAATTATGATAATTTTATAGTTATAAATTTGAAAATTCATCCCAAATTACACATTCTTAACAAATGCAACCTAACAAGACTAACCCAACAAAGAAAAAATATCTAAAACACCTGTATCTACTCAAAAAGTTGTTTGTATAGTTAAGTACCTTTACAGAAAATGATTTCCAGGGATAAATGGGTTTCCACGTAACTTCTTCCAAATATTTAGGGAAGAAGTATTGGTAATCTTACATAAAAATCTTCCAGGAAACAGAAAACTATATATTGCTCAAAGTATTTATAAGGCCAACATAAGCTTCAGATCAAAAGTAAAAAGAAGGGCTTCCCTGATGGTGCAGTGGTTAAGAATCCACCTCCCAATGCAGGGGACACGGGTTCGAGCCCTTGTGGGGGAAGATCCCACATGCCGTGGAGCAGCTACGCCCACGTGCCACAACTGCTGAGCCTGCACTCTGGAGCCTGCGGGCCACAACTGCTGAGCCCGTGTGCCGCAACTACTGAAGCCTGCATGCCTAGAACCCGTGCTCCACAACAAGACAGGCCACCGCAAGGAGAAGCCTACTCACCACAACAAAGAATAGCCCCCCGCTCACCACAACTACAGAAAGCTCGCGTGCAACAATGAAGACCCAATGCAGCCACAAATAAATAAATAAAAAATAAAGTATAGGATCTTAAAAACAAAACAAAACAAAATCTATAAAGAATATTACAAGAATAGAATCACAGGCCAGTTTCTCTTTTGAAAATGCATGCAAAATGTGTAAACAGAAGCACAAACTGTACCCATGGTATGTAAAACAATCATATATCAGAATCAAAGTAGCTTTATTTTGGTAATGCCAGGTTGCTTTAATGTTCAAACATGAAATCCATCCCAGGAATGAATTAGAGTGGGAAAAGAAGTCATTTTAAACGAAGCCTTGGGAATTCCCTGGTTTTCCAGTGGTTAGAACTTGGCGCTTTCACTGCTGGGGCCCTGGGGTCCAATCCCAGGTCAGGGAAATAAGATCCTCCAAGACATGAGGCAGGGCCCCGAAAAAAAAAAAAAATAATGAAGTCTTAACCAGGAGAAGCACAAGATCGAATAAACATAACAGATAACACCTTATGAAAAGTAGGTGAAGATTATGGAATATTCTAAAATTTAAAACAAAAAGAAACTTTTAAAGATTCCAAAGGATGTGACTAATATTGTACATAGGCAAAAAATAAAATGAAATAAAATATACAAATGATGGGAGCCCCAGAATCCAGAAGCCCAAGTCCTGTCTCTGAAGATTCTCATTCAGTGGGTTCTGGATTTCCTCTGTGTGTCAAAACCTACAGGTGATTCTGATACGACTCACAGACACAATGTAAAGCTTCTGCTTTGCAGGAGAGAATACCAGATTATTCTGTTATTTTATAGTTACACTAACAGGTTGTACTATTGACGGATAAGTCTGATGTCAAAATGCACTCCCCACTAGGGATAAAAAAGGAACTAGTAGTCTCTACTGCTACTTGGTGGCAGCATGCATGTATTGCAAGAGCAATTATTGTAGGAATCCAAATTAGTGGAACATTTTAGAATTGGAAAACTACATACAGATCATCTAGTCAAGCTTCCAACTGTTATAGTTGTAAAAACTAAGGCCCATATAAATGAAATGATTTATCTCCAAAGAGTGTTAGTGAAAGAGTATGAAATAAAAAATATCTCTGAACTTTTAATTTAGTGCTGTTTTTATTAATCTCAAGCACTAGCTTAAACTTCGGTGTGACAGATTTGGGATTGAATTCTTGCTCAGATTGACTGATTGTGTGCCTTTTAGTAAGTTACTAAAACACGCTTTATTTTTTAACAGGTTTATTTATTTATTTATTTTTGGCTGCATAGGCTCTTCATTGCTGTATGCGGGCTTTCTCTAGTTGCAGTGAGCGGGGGCTACTCTTTGTTGCAGTGCGCAGGCTTCTCATTGGGGTGGCTTCTCGTTGTTGCTGAGCATGGAGTGTAGGTGTGTGGGCTTCAGTAGTTTTGGTTCACGGGCTCTAGAGCGCAGGCTCGGTAGTTGTGGCGCACGGTCTTAGTTGCTCCGTGGCATGTGCAGTCTCATTTGCAGGTTCTGGGGAGGATTAAATGAGCTCATATGATATCCAATTGACTGAGGCAGAGTAGGCTTGGGATGAATCTTTGCTTGGTTTTCATTAGCTGCGGAGAAGAGGATGACAGCTTGTTGCCTCTCCAAATTTCACATGGATGTGCCTCCCTTGGGGATCTTGTTAAATGCAGGCTGGTATTCAGTAGTTCTGGGTGGGGCCTGGATTCTGTCCTGCTAAGAAGCTCCTAGGTGACGGTGATGCTGAGGGCAAGCGTCCAGCTCCTGCATTTCTCCCTTTCCGGAAGAGCAGGACGTCTGCCCCCCGGGAGGAGAAAACATCCACAAAGTGACTACTAGGCCCTACCAGCTTCCCTTACAGGCAAGGGACCTTTACCACTGCTCCCAACCATTGTGTCTGAGGCGCAGCAAGCCAAAACACTGAGATGCTGAGGTTTGCAGCAAAGAGGAGGTTTATTCACAGGGCAGCCATGCGAGGAAGTGATGTGAAAATAGGTCTCCAATCCTCCTTCCCGAAAACAAGGGGCTTGGGGTATCTGTGGGATAAAGAATAAAGAAGCAGGGCAGTATGGGTCATGGGGAGCTTGAGGCAAGGTGATTGGACAAAGATGTGCTCCTCATTGTTCTGAGCTGGTGTAATAGGCTACAGGGCTCAGCACATTCTCAGGCTGGAGTTTTTGGCCCTCTGATGGCAGAAGGCCAAAAGGCACTTGCCCAGGTGGAAGATCGGTGGTCCTCTCCACTCTAAACCAGCTCCGCCTACCTAGGCACAGCTGATTCCAAGGTCCTGGACAATACCGGGGCAAACATCTTTTTGCTTATGCTACATGCTACTTGGAGGACATGCAAGTGTTCAAGGTACCTTGATGAGTGAAGACAGGATTTCACTAATCATGACGCATGGTTTCACTTCCAGGTGAGCAGAAGAGACCTGTAGGCTGAGTCTGGCTCCTGGCACCTGGAATTGGAGGCAGATGGTTTAAAAACGGGCTCCCCCACCCTCTGTGTGATCTGAGGTAAATAGACTATTGATCCTTTTCTCCAATTAAAATGTGTGACTGGAAACACACTTAGTGGCATGTCTGACACACAGTAGTTATGCTACCGTGGGTCATTCTTGGAAACTGAAGCCGTGGTTTTGAGGGATCATCAAAACGAGTACAATGCTTGCCATGTTTCTCCTTGTTCATCCTGGTGACAAACCTGGTAGAGAGAGCTCCATCCTTTCCCACAGGACCACACCCCTAGTAATTAGAGTGAAGTGGTTATGTCTCACTTAAGGCACCTTTTCCTTTTCCTTCCTTCTTTTTTCTTCATTAATCTTCATCCAACTGGCCTTTCTAAATTTTACACAAAACAAAACCATTTCTCAATGGATTCAGATACTACCCCAAGTTAGTATTCCAACCAAGTTCTTGATCTTCCGGGTCTCATCATCAGAAATTTCTGAGCCTAAATCTTCTCTAGTTTCTAGGATCACTCATTGTCTCATTTCTCCCTTCTCCTTTGAGTTCAGAGTCTTGCCAATTTAGTCCCTTCCCTAACCACAACTGATAATAAGGTGACACAGCAAAGTGATGAAAGTCTACACGGTCTGGTTTTACTCCTGGGTTTTTGCCACCTACTTACTGTGTGGCATTAGGCAAGCTATTCAATGTCTCCTGGCCTCAGTTTCCCCCCAAACGTGAATATTATGAATATTACCTGCCGGGCTTCCATAGTGGTGCAGTGGTTGGGAGTCCGCCTGCTGATGCAAGGGGCACGGGTTCATGCCCCGGTCCGGGAGGATCCCACATGCCGTGGAGCGGTTGGGCCCGTGAGCCATGGCCGCTGAGCCCGCGTGTCCAGAGCCTGTGATCGGCAGCGGGAGAGGCCACGACAGTGAGAGGCCTGCGTACCACAAAAAAAAATAAAAGAACATTACCTGCCTATAGGGTTGCCATTATGAGGAATATGTGGGTTAATATTTGGTAAGAACTTAGAATAGTACTTGTTATAGTCTAAGCACTACAGTTGTGCTTTTTAATAATAATAAATGAAATTGCAAATGTATACCTTACTCAACTTTCTGTCATAACTTTGAAGTGTTGGTCAATCTGTTGGGTCTTGTCAGCCTGTAAAGGAGGTGAGGTGTCCGTAGCTTTGGTGTGAGACGTGCTGCCTGCCGAAGCACCGATGCCCGTCAACGCCGTGACCGCCAAAGCCGTGAACGGGTGCTGGAGAAAGCAGGAGCAGAATGGAAGATGACGGCGTGGGAAGGAGGTGTGGTGTCCATAGGTTCGGGGTCTGAGGTGCTGCCTGCTGAAGCACCGATGCCCGCCAAAGCCGTAAATGGGGTGCTGGAGAAAACAGGAGCAGAACGGAAGATGACGGCGTGGGAAGGAGGCGTGGTGTCCATAGGTTCGGGGTCAGACGTGCTGCCTGCTGAAGCACCGATGCCCGGCAAAGGCGTAAATGGGGTGCTGGGGAAAACAGGAGCAGAATGGTAGATGATGGCGTGGGAAGGAGGTGTGGTGTCCATGGGTTCCATATCAGAGCTGCTGCGTGCCTGATCTGAGAGCAGAGAGTGACAGTGGGAGAGCTTCTCACTCCTTTTATATCTGACGGCTCCGCCTGCCTCTGTGACATGTCCATTGTACGTGTCACAGAGAAAGGGCGGGCGTGGCAGGGGGTGAGTCAGGGGGCACATGCGAGCCCAGCTGGTGGAGAAACCCCAGCCCAAAGGCAAAAGGCGGGGCCCCTTGTGGACTTTCTAGTGGCTGGGTCTTCTCGCTGTGGGTGGCAGGTGTTTGGCACGGGATGGGCCACCATGCAGAGACTGTTGGGGACTGTGGAGGCCTTCTCCTTCAGAGCTCACCCTGCCTGGGCACCGGCTCTGCAGGCCCCTCAGCTGCGCGTATGTATCGGCCAGCCCTTCCCCACTACGGGGCCCAGAGTCCAGAGGCTGCTCAGAGCTGAGGGCAGGAGGCACCCAGAGCTTGCCAGGGTGTGGGCCACCTCCTCCGGGGACCTCCCCAGCTTCTCTGCGAGGCCTGGAGACAGGATCGCCTTCTCCAGGGCTGCTCAGCTGCCAGCATCACCGTGAGCCAGGTGGCGAAGGTTTCTGAGCAGGAGATGCAGAGCCCTGATCCGACTGCATGCTGCACCCCACGATGTCCCTTCCTGGCAGGTAGGTTCTTTCTTCACTTCTTTTTTGAAATTTGGTCAGACAACATTTAAACCTTGCACTGTTCTTCAGGGTATACAGATGGTAGTGGCTTAGCCGGGATTCGAAGCAAGCCTGTGTGATTCCAGAGCTCGTGTTCTGGACTGTGGTGCCCCCTTATCATATATGCTTCATGTGTTCCTTGTTTTTCATTTTTTCTTGTAGTCCCTATGGTACTTAGCCCTAAGTGCCATACCTGTAACGAACAGCTACACTGCCCTGTGGGAGGTCTTCTTCTGTTCAACACATGAATTGGTCATCCACCGCACTGTGTTCTAATCTCAGAAGATACAGGTCAGGGACCACCAGTTGTCAGCTGGTGCTACCATTGGTGCTGCCATTCCACATGTCTAACTGAGGCTTGAAGGCCGGATTTTCCCTTTGTCTAGTTTGAAGGATCCAGATATGTAAAGATTGTAGTCTAGATAAATCATGGGCTATCCTGAAAGAAATTCACCAGTGAATTGTTCCGTATGGATTAGAAGCCAGTTTCTCTGGCCTTCCTGGAGTATATCCAGCAAGGCGTCTCATTCATGTCTAGAAAGCCAATATATCCTTTATTGCAACTTCAGCGTGGAGCGATGTATTGGTTTAAAGTATGATCAACACAATTTGGTCATTGTGAGTAGGCCAGCTGGGTCCACTCTTTATTACACATATGTAACTCGAGAGATTCTTATGCCCAAGAGAGGAGACGTACTCTTGGGTGTCTAGGACGAGGGAAACATGTGTTGTTATTCAGGAGCTGGAAGCTGATGGTCTACACATCACTTGACCTTGTTTAAAACTTGTGTCTTTGGCTTGCTTCATTGGAGTGTTTTCTCTCTCCTGGGGCTGACATTGTGCGTTATGTATCACACAGGTGACATGTAGAAGTTTCAGAACCCAGAATCGTATAGATCAGTCAAAATGTATTTCTATAGTTTTGTTCAAAGTGTATGGAAAATAACACTGGGCATAATTCATATATTCCAGAATTCGTTGGACCCTCTGCTCATGAGATTCTTTTTATGGTATGTCACAGCAAATTTGGACTTCCATCCCCAATAAACTTTGGGGTTGGAGGACACAAAAAGCTTTTGCTCACACCTAAATTATGTCTGAAAGAAAAGGGTAAATATTATAAGCCCTTTCTAACCTCTCCAAGAGCAGAAATGATTTACAGCTGTGGCATTGAACCCTAATTCCTCGATCTCATTTGAGGAGAGTTCAGTAAGAAACAATGTCTTGATTTTTGTTTGTTTGGTTTCTTCCCTGTTTTCTCATCTTGCTTACCAACAATCCATTGTAATTCCTGAGTTAGTATGGCAGCAGGCTGAGTGTTCCCTGGAGCTCATTAAATGATCTTTTTTTCCTAAAATAACTTTTGTGTCCTTGTTTTCAGCCCCTCTTCTTTCCTCTGCCCTTTACTACAACCAGAGCTCAGCAAAAGCTGACTGGCGTTGTGCAGACCTTACTTAGGGTTAGTCTTTTCTTCATTATTTTATTCATGGCTCCTCCATTTCATTGTTTGCCTTCTCAAAATGTGTTGAAATCTTTCTGTGGTGGATGACTTCCAAAATGTCTTGGCTTTGATTGGTTGATTAAGTTTGGTATTTCTACAGTATTGTTTAAATATGGTTTCAGGAGGAACAGAAAGTGAATATGTTTCCTTGTCTGCCATCTTGAGCTGAAAATCCCTGTGGATTTTAGCATCCAATGTTCCCATGGGAAAAAAACCCAACCTTGGCCTTAATAGATGTGACACTCAAGATTTCAGCTTTTCGTGGGCAATCACTGAGGATTGGAATATGTGGTCATTTCTAAAGGGAAAATAATAACTACCTCATGGAGTAGATTTGAGGATTAAATTAGAGAATGAACATGAAAATGCTTTGTAAGGCTTAAAAGTCTATAAAAATGTTTTTTGTTTTTATTTGATTTGTTGCTATTTCAACTTTACTCGACAGTTGCTTATGACCTTACTTATGTGATAAAATGGCCCCTGGTTTATTGTTTTGAAAGCCAGAATATATTTTTCAATAGCTCGATGGAAATGGCATCATTTGTGAAGGTTAAGGGTGAAGGGATAAATGTTTCTTGACACCTATCACTTTACAGTGTTTTCAGGAACTAATTGACACTTGTATTCCTCTTCCAAATTTTGTTGAGCACCTCCTACGAGCCACATGCTTTACATCAGGTGTTGGAAAGCATTTTCTGGATTTTAAATATCTTAGGCTTTGTGGGCCATATACAGCTTCTGTAGCTTCTCCTCTTTCTTCTTCAACAAGCTTTCTAAACGTGAGAACCATTATTAGCTCACAGTCCCACAGATCCAGGCTGAGAGCCTGACTTGATTTGTGGCCATGATTTGCCGATTCCTGCTCTGCATCCTCACTGAGGAGGGGGACCATGTTTGAGTAATCACTTCTTTGAATCAACTCTTGGTCTTCTGGGGCTTGTCCTTACTCTCCTACACTCTCTAATCAACATGGCATCCAGAGAGATCCTGTTAAAACATAAGTCAGATCATGTCACTGAAATCTCTTCAATGGCTTCTTCACAGAAGAATCAAAGTCCTCAAAGTGCCTCCAGAGCCCTAGAAATGTGGACCTCTGTTTCGTGTCTGACTGTTTCCTTCTCCTCTCCACTTTGCTTGCTCTGTTTTCCACACACTGCCATCCTTTCTGCTCCTTGGGTACTCCAGCCTACTCTAGCCTCATTGACTTTCCATCGGACTGTTCCCTCTACCTGTACTATTCACTTCCCAGATATGCTCCTTGCTCCCTCTTAAATTTTATCTTCCCCAGAAAGTCCTCAGGGATCACTTAGTTTCAGCTAGCAGCCTCCTCCTAGCATCTAGCCATCTCCATCTCCCTTCCCTGCTTGCTGTTTTTCTCCAGCACTTCCCTTATATATTCCCGCACTGTCGCGGCTCAGATTCAGCAAGTGATCATTGCCGCAGCATGGCCTCGGGAACCCTGGCTGCGAACACGATGTCCACACCTGCCTGGTGGCCCCTGCTCGCCTCACGGCCCCTCAGGTGCAGCATGCGCAGGACCCACATTGCAGGCAGAAGACACAGGGCCACTGGCCCCAGCTAGGCAGGCCCCTCGATGCCGTGCTCATGTTGGCTCAGACCTCTTTGCTCTCCGCGCTGCGGTTCAAACCTGTGTGCAGCGCTGTGTGGGCGGGGATCGAAGACCTCCGCCCGCTCCTCAGTGTGTCAGCACGCAGCCCCGCCTCCCATGGGGACCCAGCCTGAGGAGCAGGGGCAGGAGATTCGAGACTAGGGTGGCGCGAAAGGTAGGAGGTGTGGAGAGTATGGGGTTTACAAAAAGTGTTTGCTGACTGATCCAAACAAAAGTGAGACATGGTTGTATCAACGCATTTAAAAAGTCATTAAACTGCCGCTAAGTGTCTGTGATCACCCCGCCTAGGAGAGAGCGTGCACTCCGTGAGGGACACGTGAAAGGCTGAGTGAACGTCTACCTGTGGTCCGTTACCTGGTGCACGGGTGTGTGAATTTTTGCGGAGAGCTCTTAATTTCTGTTGTCTCTGCTGACTTGACACAGTGGTTGGCAAACAGTGACGTGTTCAGTGTATTCAGGACATGATCATGGTTACTAATAATCACTTTGTTTTGCACTGACACCTCCACAGAGAATTTACTACTGAATGTCCACTTTACAGAAGAGAAACTGAGGCGTAGGAAGTGAAGTGACTGAGTAAGAGGAATGACTCAGACAATTGGTGTTAGTAAATTAACCCTGCAGGGGGCCGTTAGACTGTGGTGGCTCTAGTGATGCGGCCGCCTATGTAAAGCAAGGAAAATCTAAGCCTGTCAACGGCTCAGGGTGACGGACACCGCTGAGGACAGCCAGTCACAAACCACCAACTAGGCTTTAAAGCTATAGCAAATCAGTCATTTCCTTGCTTTGCTTCTGCTCTTTTAAAATAAGCATCTCTGCAGCTCCTGTGGCTGGAGTGCTCCTCACCGCTTCCACTTTGGTGGTGCCTGAATTGAATCTAATTTTGCTCACATAAAGTCTTAAAATTTTAAATATGCCTCAGTTTGTCTTTTAGGGCTGGCCGTAGAAGTTGGATTTGTGTCCAGTTTCTAGAACAGTGGTTGTCCTCTGGTCAGGCCTTAGGCGTTCTGTGTACAACGTTCCTCTTCTACCACCACCTTCTGGATGCCTCCACCCTCTACCATCTCCCGCGCATCAGATCCCCTAGATGCTCACATTATAACATCGCAGACACTCCTCTGTCTTCCAGCCAGCGTGTGAACTGAAACATTTCCATTCCTGTTGAAGAGTCTGGTGTGACCACTTTCCCAAACACAGCCACTCCCCAGCTGACCCTGGGTAACCACTCTTCTGAACTTGGTCTCCATCACTGACATGGACATCTTTCTATTTATGCTACATTTTTAAGTATTCATAAACCGCATATAGTATTCTATATTTTGTCTTCTTACTTGCTTTATTTAGTGTTATCTTTGCTAGGTTCATCCATGCTGACACGTAAAGATCTGTCTAGTTCACGTACTTTCCTCGCTATGTAGGATTCCCATGTACGGAAATACAATAATTTATATGTGCTTTTTCCTGTTGATGGATATTTAAATTGTTTCCAATTTTCAGTATGATTTCTTTTAAAAACATGTTTATATACTTTTTAAAGGTTACTTTACATTTACAGTTATTACAAAATATTGCCTATATTCCCTGTGTTGTACAATACATCCTTGAGCCTATTGTGGACCTAGTAGTTTACATCTCTCACTTCCCGACCCCTGTATTGCCCCCTCCTCCCCCTCTGCGCTGGCAACCATTAGTTTGTTCTCTATATCTGTAACTCTCCTTCTGTTTTGTTATATTTGCTAGATAGTTGTATTTTTGAGATTCCATTTATAGGTGATATCCTACAGTATTTGTTTCTGTTTGACTTATTTCACTTACCACAATGCCCTCCAAGGCCATCTATGTTGCTGCAAATGGCAAAGTTTTGTTCTTTTGTAAGGCTGAGTAGTATGCCATTGGTTATATGTACCATATCTTCTTTATCTATTCATCTCTTGATGACACTTAGGTTGCTTCCATATCTTGGTAATTGTACACAAGGATGCTGCGAACATTCGGGTGCATGTATCTTTTCCAGTACATGTTATTGAGAACACGTGTTTTTGGTTTTTTCAGATTTATACCTAAGAGTGGAGTTGCGAGGTCATATAGTAGTTCTCTTTTTAGGTTTTGGAGAACCCTCCATACTGTTTTCCACAGTGGCTGCACCAGTTTACATCCCTACCAACAGTGTACCAGGGTTCCCTTTTCTCTCAAACATTGTAAATTTTCTTCCGAGTGGTAATTGAGATGATAGCTCAATAATAACATAAGATCAGGTGAAGTCTAAAGAAATTTTAGAAAACCTGGATAAAGTAAGAACACATGTGTTCTCTGGCATCTGAATGTTGGAGAGACACCAAGACATGTGGGCCAAGTTGTGGAGAGAAGGGAAACACAGACGCAAGCTTGACATTTGCTGCAGCTTTTCTCCTTGGGGCATTTGCTGATTCAAACGTTACAGCCTAGGAGCTGAAAAGCCAAAGAGTTCAAAAGACTCTAACCACAGAAGCCAAAGAGCAAGAGCCGATTTACATGGATAAAAAGCATTTTAACTATGCCAAAGCAGAAAATGAAAAGAAAGAACTTTGCATTGCATTTAATAAAAGTTTAGGGAGATCTTTGTGGTATATTAGTGAACTTACTGGCGGAAATTTAGCCATGTACATTGTGTTGGAGAGGCACCAAGAGTTCAAGAATTCTCACATTTTGAGTACACAATTACCTTACATGTAGGCCTGGTGGCAGCCATTTACATAACAATGATTTGGAGGATGTGGTGTTAGTCAGCTCTTGCTGTGATAATGCTTTGGAAGAAATCGCCCCAAAACTCAGTTACATAAACAAGAATTTATTTTCCTTGGACCTATGGGCTAGTAGCTGCAGTGGCTCTCTTTTAGACCTCTAGATGGCTGGTTTTGCTCCATGTTTTGGGTCAGTTTGAGGTCTGTCACACACATCTTCCTCTGGAGCCCGAGTGTGAGGCCGCAGCTCCCAGGCCCTGCCTTCTCACAAAGTTCAGTGAAACATAAGAGGTGCATGCAAATAGCAACCATAAGCATGCTGAAGTGGCTATACTAATACCAGAAAATATAGACTTTAAAACAAACAAAAGAGTTACTAGATATGAAAAGGGACATTTTATGATAAAAAAGGGAAGATACCAAAATTTTTAACATATTTGCCCTGAATAAGATAAAACCAAAGTACATGAAGAAGAAAATACCAACACCCATGAAGAATTGAAGGAAGAAATAGATAATTGCACAATATTAGGTAGAGGCTTCAGTACTCCATGGTCAATAATGGATAGAACAATTAGGCAGAAGATCAACAACGTTATAGAAGACTTGGACAAGACTATGAATTAACAAGACCTACTAAACGTCTAGAGAATACTCAACCGAACAGTAAAATGCTCATCCTGCTGAACTACATGTGAAACGTTTCCCAGCATAGACGACATGCTAGGCTGTAAGAAAAGAGATTAAAAGCCACATACATTGCTGGTGGGAATGTAAAATGGCGCGGCCATTTTACAAAACAGCTTGAGAGTTCCTGCAAGTGTTAAACATCGAGTTACCCTATGACCCAGCAGTTCCATTACTAAATATATACCTAAGAGAAATGAAAACTTATGTCTGCACAAAAGCTTGTACGTGAATGTTCAGGGAAACCTATTTCTAAAAACAAAAGGTGGAAATAATTCAAATGTCAATCTGAGAAATGAAGAAACAAAATGTGGAATAGCCGTACAATAGAATAGCATTCAGCTCTAAAAAGGCATGAAATATTGATCCATGTTACAACATGAATGAACCATGAAAGCATTATGTAAAGTTAAAGCAGCCAATCACAAAAGATCACATATTGTATGGTGCCATTTATATGAAGTGCCCAGAATAGCCAATCTGTAGAGACAGGAAGTCGATTAGTGGTTGCCTAGGGCTGAGAGGGTTGAGGAGAATGAAAAAACCTTGTTAATGTGTAATGGGTTTTTTGTGAGGGGACACAAATCTACAATTGGACTGTCGTGATGGTTCCACAAGTCTTTTAGTGGTTACACTAAGAACCACTGAATTGTATACATAAAAGAGTTGAAATTATGGTATGTAAATGACATCCCAATAAAGCTGTTAAAATTATGATAATTTTATAGTTATAAATTTGAAAATTCATCCCAAATTACACATTCTTAACAAATGCAACCTAACAAGACTAACCCAACAAAGAAAAAATATCTAAAACACCTGTATCTACTCAAAAAGTTGTTTGTATAGTTAAGTACCTTTACAGAAAATGATTTCCAGGGATAAATGGGTTTCCACGTAACTTCTTCCAAATATTTAGGGAAGAAGTATTGGTAATCTTACATAAAAATCTTCCAGGAAACAGAAAACTATATATTGCTCAAAGTATTTATAAGGCCAACATAAGCTTCAGATCAAAAGTAAAAAGAAGGGCTTCCCTGATGGTGCAGTGGTTAAGAATCCACCTCCCAATGCAGGGGACACGGGTTCGAGCCCTTGTGGGGGAAGATCCCACATGCCGTGGAGCAGCTACGCCCACGTGCCACAACTGCTGAGCCTGCACTCTGGAGCCTGCGGGCCACAACTGCTGAGCCCGTGTGCCGCAACTACTGAAGCCTGCATGCCTAGAACCCGTGCTCCACAACAAGACAGGCCACCGCAAGGAGAAGCCTACTCACCACAACAAAGAATAGCCCCCCGCTCACCACAACTACAGAAAGCTCGCGTGCAACAATGAAGACCCAATGCAGCCACAAATAAATAAATAAAAAATAAAGTATAGGATCTTAAAAACAAAACAAAACAAAATCTATAAAGAATATTACAAGAATAGAATCACAGGCCAGTTTCTCTTTTGAAAATGCATGCAAAATGTGTAAACAGAAGCACAAACTGTACCCATGGTATGTAAAACAATCATATATCAGAATCAAAGTAGCTTTATTTTGGTAATGCCAGGTTGCTTTAATGTTCAAACATGAAATCCATCCCAGGAATGAATTAGAGTGGGAAAAGAAGTCATTTTAAACGAAGCCTTGGGAATTCCCTGGTTTTCCAGTGGTTAGAACTTGGCGCTTTCACTGCTGGGGCCCTGGGGTCCAATCCCAGGTCAGGGAAATAAGATCCTCCAAGACATGAGGTAGGGCCCCGAAAAAAAAAATAATGAAGTCTTAACCAGGAGAAGCACAAGATCGAATAAACATAACAGATAACACCTTATGAAAAGTAGGTGTAGATTATGGAATATTCTAAAATTTAAAACAAAAAGAAACTTTTAAAGATTCCAAAGGATGTGACTAATATTGTACATAGGCAAAAAATAAAATGAAATAAAATATACAAATGATGGGAGCCCCAGAATCCAGAAGCCCAAGTCCTGTCTCTGAAGATTCTCATTCAGTGGGTTCTGGATTTCCTCTGTGTGTCAAAACCTACAGGTGATTCTGATACGACTCACAGACACAATGTAAAGCTTCTGCTTTGCAGGAGAGAATACCAGATTATTCTGTTATTTTATAGTTACACTAACAGGTTGTACTATTGACGGATAAGTCTGATGTCAAAATGCACTCCCCACTAGGGATAAAAAAGGAACTAGTAGTCTCTACTGCTACTTGGTGGCAGCATGCATGTATTGCAAGAGCAATTATTGTAGGAATCCAAATTAGTGGAACATTTTAGAATTGGAAAACTACATACAGATCATCTAGTCAAGCTTCCAACTGTTATAGTTGTAAAAACTAAGGCCCATATAAATGAAATGATTTATCTCCAAAGAGTGTTAGTGAAAGAGTATGAAATAAAAAATATCTCTGAACTTTTAATTTAGTGCTGTTTTTATTAATCTCAAGCACTAGCTTAAACTTCGGTGTGACAGATTTGGGATTGAATTCTTGCTCAGATTGACTGATTGTGTGCCTTTTAGTAAGTTACTAAAACACGCTTTATTTTTTAACAGGTTTATTTATTTATTTATTTTTGGCTGCATAGGCTCTTCATTGCTGTGTGCGGGCTTTCTCTAGTTGCAGTGAGCGGGGGCTACTCTTTGTTGCAGTGCGCAGGCTTCTCATTGGGGTGGCTTCTCGTTGTTGCTGAGCATGGAGTGTAGGTGTGTGGGCTTCAGTAGTTTTGGTTCACGGGCTCTAGAGCGCAGGCTCGGTAGTTGTGGCGCACGGTCTTAGTTGCTCCGTGGCATGTGCAGTCTCATTTGCAGGTTCTGGGGAGGATTAAATGAGCTCATATGATATCCAATTGACTGAGGCAGAGTAGGCTTGGGATGAATCTTTGCTTGGTTTTCATTAGCTGCGGTGAAGAGGATGACAGCTTGGTGCCTCTCCAAATTTCACATGGGTGTGCCTCCCTTGGGGATCTTGTTAAATGCAGGCTGGTATTCAGTAGTTCTGGGTGGGGCCTGGATTCTGTCCTGCTAAGAAGCTCCTAGGTGACGGTGATGCTGAGGGCAAGCGTCCAGCTCCTGCATTTCTCCCTTTCCAGAAGAGCAGGACGTCTGCCCCCCGGGAGGAGAAAACATCCACAAAGTGACTACTAGGCCCTACCAGCTTCCCTTACAGGCAAGGGACCTTTACCACTGCTCCCAACCATTGTGTCTGAGGCGCAGCAAGCCAAAACACTGAGATGCTGAGGTTTGCAGCAAAGAGGAGGTTTATTCACAGGGCAGCCATGCGAGGAAGTGATGTGAAAATAGGTCTCCAATCCTCCTTCCCGAAAGCAAGGGGCTTGGGGTATCTGTGGGATAAAGAATAAAGAAGCAGGGCAGTATGGGTCATGGGGAGCTTGAGGCAAGGTGATTGGACAAAGATGTGCTCCTCATTGTTCTGAGCTGGTGTAATAGGCTACAGGGCTCAGCACATTCTCAGGCTGGAGTTTTTGGCCCTCTGATGGCAGAAGGCCAAAAGGCACTTGCCCAGGTGGAAGATCGGTGGTCCTCTCCACTCTAAACCAGCTCCGCCTACCTAGGCACAGCTGATTCCAAGGTCCTGGACAATACCGGGGCAAACATCTTTTTGCTTATGCTACATGCTACTTGGAGGACATGCAAGTGTTCAAGGTACCTTGATGAGTGAAGACAGGATTTCACTAATCATGACGCATGGTTTCACTTCCAGGTGAGCAGAAGAGACCTGTAGGCTGAGTCTGGCTCCTGGCACCTGGAATTGGAGGCAGATGGTTTAAAAACGGGCTCCCCCACCCTCTGTGTGATCTGAGGTAAATAGACTATTGATCCTTTTCTCCAATTAAAATGTGTGACTGGAAACACACTTAGTGGCATGTCTGACACACAGTAGTTATGCTACCGTGGGTCATTCTTGGAAACTGAAGCCGTGGTTTTGAGGGATCATCAAAACGAGTACAATGCTTGCCATGTTTCTCCTTGTTCATCCTGGTGACAAACCTGGTAGAGAGAGCTCCATCCTTTCCCACAGGTCCACACCCCTAGTAATTAGAGTGAAGTGGTTATGTCTCACTTAAGGCACCTTTTCCTTTTCCTTCCTTCTTTTTTCTTCATTAATCTTCATCCAACTGGCCTTTCTAAATTTTACACAAAACAAAACCATTTCTCAATGGATTCAGATACTACCCCAAGTTAGTATTCCAACCAAGTTCTTGATCTTCCGGGTCTCATCATCAGAAATTTCTGAGCCTAAATCTTCTCTAGTTTCTAGGATCACTCATTGTCTCATTTCTCCCTTCTCCTTTGAGTTCAGAGTCTTGCCAATTTAGTCCCTTCCCTAACCACAACTGATAATAAGGTGACACAGCAAAGTGATGAAAGTCTAGACGGTCTGGTTTTACTCCTGGGTTTTTGCCACCTACTTACTGTGTGGCATTAGGCAAGCTATTCAATGTCTCCTGGCCTCAGTTTCCCCCCAAACGTGAATATTATGAATATTACCTGCCGGGCTTCCATAGTGGTGCAGTGGTTGGGAGTCCGCCTGCTGATGCAAGGGGCACGGGTTCATGCCCCGGTCCGGGAGGATCCCACATGCCGTGGAGCGGTTGGGCCCGTGAGCCATGGCTGCCGAGCCCGCGTGTCCAGAGCCTGTGATCGGCAGCGGGAGAGGCCACGACAGTGAGTGGCCTGCGTACCACAAAAAAAAAAAAAAGAACATTACCTGCCTATAGGGTTGCCATTATGAGGAATATGTGGGTTAATATTTGGTAAGAACTTAGAATAGTACTTGTTATAGTCTAAGCACTACAGTTGTGCTTTTTAATAATAATAAATGAAATTGCAAATGTATACCTTACTCAACTTTCTGTCATAACTTTGAAGTGTTGGTCTATCTGTTGGGTCTTGTCAGCCTGTAAAGGAGGTGAGGTGTCCGTAGCTTTGGTGTGAGACGTGCTGCCTGCCGAAGCACCGATGCCCGTCAACGCCGTGACCGCCAGAGCCGTGAACGGGTGCTGGAGAAAGCAGGAGCAGAATGGAAGATGACGGCGTGGGAAGGAGGTGTGGTGTCCATAGGTTCGGGGTCTGAGGTGCTGCCTGCTGAAGCACCGATGCCCGCCAAAGCCGTAAATGGGGTGCTGGAGAAAACAGGAGCAGAACGGAAGATGACGGCGTGGGAAGGAGGCGTGGTGTCCATAGGTTCGGGGTCAGACGTGCTGCCTGCTGAAGCACCGATGCCCGGCAAAGGCGTAAATGGGGTGCTGGGGAAAACAGGAGCAGAATGGTAGATGATGGCGTGGGAAGGAGGTGTGGTGTCCATGGGTTCCATATCAGAGCTGCTGCGTGCCTGATCTGAGAGCAGAGAGTGACAGTGGGAGAGCTTCTCACTCCTTTTATATCTGACGGCTCCGCCTGCCTCTGTGACATGTCCATTGTACGTGTCACAGAGAAAGGGCGGGCGTGGCAGGGGGTGAGTCAGGGGGCACATGCGAGCCCAGCTGGTGGAGAAACCCCAGCCCAAAGGCAAAAGGCGGGGCCCCTTGTGGACTTTCTAGTGGCTGGGTCTTCTCGCTGTGGGTGGCAGGTGTTTGGCACGGGATGGGCCACCATGCAGAGACTGTTGGGGACTGTGGAGGCCTTCTCCTTCAGAGCTCACCCTGCCTGGGCACCGGCTCTGCAGGCCCCTCAGCTGCGCGTATGTATCGGCCAGCCCTTCCCCACTACGGGGCCCAGAGTCCAGAGGCTGCTCAGAGCTGAGGGCAGGAGGCACCCAGAGCTTGCCAGGGTGTGGGCCACCTCCTCCGGGGACCTCCCCAGCTTCTCTGCGAGGCCTGGAGACAGGATCGCCTTCTCCAGGGCTGCTCAGCTGCCAGCATCACCGTGAGCCAGGTGGCGAAGGTTTCTGAGCAGGAGATGCAGAGCCCTGATCCGACTGCATGCTGCACCCCACGATGTCCCTTCCTGGCAGGTAGGTTCTTTCTTCACTTCTTTTTTGAAATTTGGTCAGACAACATTTAAACCTTGCACTGTTCTTCAGGGTATACAGATGGTAGTGGCTTAGCCGGGATTCGAAGCAAGCCTGTGTGATTCCAGAGCTCGTGTTCTGGACTGTGGTGCCCCCTTATCATATATGCTTCATGTGTTCCTTGTTTTTCATTTTTTCTTGTAGTCCCTATGGTACTTAGCCCTAAGTGCCATACCTGTAACGAACAGCTACACTGCCCTGTGGGAGGTCTTCTTCTGTTCAACACATGAATTGGTCATCCACCGCACTGTGTTCTAATCTCAGAAGATACAGGTCAGGGACCACCAGTTGTCAGCTGGTGCTACCATTGGTGCTGCCATTCCACATGTCTAACTGAGGCTTGAAGGCCGGATTTTCCCTTTGTCTAGTTTGAAGGATCCAGATATGTAAAGATTGTAGTCTAGATAAATCATGGGCTATCCTGAAAGAAATTCACCAGTGAATTGTTCCGTATGGATTAGAAGCCAGTTTCTCTGGCCTTCCTGGAGTATATCCAGCAAGGCGTCTCATTCATGTCTAGAAAGCCAATATATCCTTTATTGCAACTTCAGCGTGGAGCGATGTATTGGTTTAAAGTATGATCAACACAATTTGGTCATTGTGAGTAGGCCAGCTGGGTCCACTCTTTATTACACATATGTAACTCGAGAGATTCTTATGCCCAAGAGAGGAGACGTACTCTTGGGTGTCTAGGACGAGGGAAACATGTGTTGTTATTCAGGAGCTGGAAGCTGATGGTCTGCACATCACTTGACCTTGTTTAAAACTTGTGTCTTTGGCTTGCTTCATTGGAGTGTTTTCTCTCTCCTGGGGCTGACATTGTGCGTTATGTATCACACAGGTGACATGTAGAAGTTTCAGAACCCAGAATCGTATAGATCAGTCAAAATGTATTTCTATAGTTTTGTTCAAAGTGTATGGAAAATAACACTGGGCATAATTCATATATTCCAGAATTCGTTGGACCCTCTGCTCATGAGATTCTTTTTATGGTATGTCACAGCAAATTTGGACTTCCATCCCCAATAAACTTTGGGGTTGGAGGACACAAAAAGCTTTTGCTCACACCTAAATTATGTCTGAAAGAAAAGGGTAAATATTATAAGCCCTTTCTAACCTCTCCAAGAGCAGAAATGATTTACAGCTGTGGCATTGAACCCTAATTCCTCGATCTCATTTGAGGAGAGTTCAGTAAGAAACAATGTCTTGATTTTTGTTTGTTTGGTTTCTTCCCTGTTTTCTCATCTTGCTTACCAACAATCCATTGTAATTCCTGAGTTAGTATGGCAGCAGGCTGAGTGTTCCCTGGAGCTCATTAAATGATCTTTTTTTCCTAAAATAACTTTTGTGTCCTTGTTTTCAGCCCCTCTTCTTTCCTCTGCCCTTTACTACAACCAGAGCTCAGCAAAAGCTGACTGGCGTTGTGCAGACCTTACTTAGGGTTAGTCTTTTCTTCATTATTTTATTCATGGCTCCTCCATTTCATTGTTTGCCTTCTCGAAATGTGTTGAAATCTTTCTGTGGTGGATGACTTCCAAAATGTCTTGGCTTTGATTGGTTGATTAAGTTTGGTATTTCTACAGTATTGTTTAAATATGGTTTCAGGAGGAACAGAAAGTGAATATGTTTCCTTGTCTGCCATCTTGAGCTGAAAATCCCTGTGGATTTTAGCATCCAATGTTCCCATGGGAAAAAAAAAACAACCTTGGCCTTAATAGATGTGACACTCAAGATTTCAGCTTTTCGTGGGCAATCACTGAGGATTGGAATATGTGGTCATTTCTAAAGGGAAAATAATAACTACCTCATGGAGTAGATTTGAGGATTAAATTAGAGAATGAACATGAAAATGCTTTGTAAGGCTTAAAAGTCTATAAAAATGTTTTTTGTTTTTATTTGATTTGTTGCTATTTCAACTTTACTCGACAGTTGCTTATGACCTTACTTATGTGATAAAATGGCCCCTGGTTTATTGTTCTGAAAGCCAGAATATATTTTTCAATAGCTCGATGGAAATGGCATCATTTGTGAAGGTTAAGGGTGAAGGGATAAATGTTTCTTGACACCTATCACTTTACAGTGTTTTCAGGAACTAATTGACACTTGTATTCCTCTTCCAAATTTTGTTGAGCACCTCCTACGAGCCACATGCTTTACATCAGGTGTTGGAAAGCATTTTCTGGATTTTAAATATCTTAGGCTTTGTGGGCCATATACAGCTTCTGTAGCTTCTCCTCTTTCTTCTTCAACAAGCTTTCTAAACGTGAGAACCATTATTAGCTCACAGTCCCACAATTCCAGGCTGAGAGCCTGATTTGATTTGTGGCCATGATTTGCCGATTCCTGCTCTGCGTCCTCACTGAGGAGGGGGACCATGTTTGAGTAATCACTTCTTTGAATCAACTCTTGGTCTTCTGGGGCTTGTCCTTACTCTCCTACACTCTCTAATCAACATGGCATCCAGAGAGATCCTGTTAAAACATAAGTCAGATCATGTCACTGAAATCTCTTCAATGGCTTCTTCACAGAAGAATCAAAGTCCTCAAAGTGCCTCCAGAGCCCTAGAAATGTGGACCTCTGTTTCGTGTCTGACTGTTTCCTTCTCCTCTCCACTTTGCTTGCTCTGTTTTCCACACACTGCCATCCTTTCTGCTCCTTGGGTACTCCAGCCTACTCTAGCCTCATTGACTTTCCATCGGACTGTTCCCTCTACCTGTACTATTCACTTCCCAGATATGCTCCTTGCTCCCTCTTAAATTTTATCTTCCCCAGAAAGTCCTCAGGGATCACTTAGTTTCAGCTAGCAGCCTCCTCCTAGCATCTAGCCATCTCCATCTCCCTTCCCTGCTTGCTGTTTTTCTCCAGCACTTCCCTTATATATTCCCGCACTGTCGCGGCTCAGATTCAGCAAGTGATCATTGCCGCAGCATGGCCTCGGGGACCCTGGCTGCGAACACGATGTCCACACCTGCCTGGTGGCCCCTGCTCGCCTCACGGCCCCTCAGGTGCAGCATGCGCAGGACCCACATTGCAGGCAGAAGACACAGGGCCACTGGCCCCAGCTAGGCAGGCCCCTCGATGCCGTGCTCATGTTGGCTCAGACCTCTTTGCTCTCCGCGCTGCGGTTCAAACCTGTGTGCAGCGCTGTGTGGGCGGGGATCGAAGACCTCCGCCCGCTCCTCAGTGTGTCAGCACGCAGCCCCGCCTCCCATGGGGACCCAGCCTGAGGAGCAGGGGCAGGAGATTCGAGACTAGGGTGGCGCGAAAGGTAGGAGGTGTGGAGAGTATGGGGTTTACAAAAAGTGTTTGCTGACTGATCCAAACAAAAGTGAGACATGGTTGTATCAACGCATTTAAAAAGTCATTAAACTGCCGCTAAGTGTCTGTGATCACCCCGCCTAGGAGAGAGCGTGCACTCCGTGAGGGACACGTGAAAGGCTGAGTGAACGTCTACCTGTGGTCCGTTACCTGGTGCACGGGTGTGTGAATTTTTGCGGAGAGCTCTTAATTTCTGTTGTCTCTGCTGACTTGACACAGTGGTTGGCAAACAGTGACGTGTTCAGTGTATTCAGGACATGATCATGGTTACTAATAATCACTTTGTTTTGCACTGACACCTCCACAGAGAATTTACTACTGAATGTCCACTTTACAGAAGAGAAACTGAGGCGTAGGAAGTGAAGTGACTGAGTAAGAGGAATGACTCAGACAATTGGTGTTAGTAAATTAACCCTGCAGGGGGCCGTTAGACTGTGGTGGCTCTAGTGATGCGGCCGCCTATGTAAAGCAAGGAAAATCTAAGCCTGTCAACGGCTCAGGGTGACGGACACCGCTGAGGACAGCCAGTCACAAACCACCAACTAGGCTTTAAAGCTATAGCAAATCAGTCATTTCCTTGCTTTGCTTCTGCTCTTTTAAAATAAGCATCTCTGCAGCTCCTGTGGCTGGAGTGCTCCTCACCGCTTCCACTTTGGTGGTGCCTGAATTGAATCTAATTTTGCTCACATAAAGTCTTAAAATTTTAAATATGCCTCAGTTTGTCTTTTAGGGCTGGCCGTAGAAGTTGGATTTGTGTCCAGTTTCTAGAACAGTGGTTGTCCTCTGGTCAGGCCTTAGGCGTTCTGTGTACAACGTTCCTCTTCTACCACCACCTTCTGGATGCCTCCACCCTCTACCATCTCCCGCGCATCAGATCCCCTAGATGCTCACATTATAACATCGCAGACACTCCTCTGTCTTCCAGCCAGCGTGTGAACTGAAACATTTCCATTCCTGTTGAAGAGTCTGGTGTGACCACTTTCCCAAACACAGCCACTCCCCAGCTGACCCTGGGTAACCACTCTTCTGAACTTGGTCTCCATCACTGACATGGACATCTTTCTATTTATGCTACATTTTTAAGTATTCATAAACCGCATATAGTATTCTATATTTTGTCTTCTTACTTGCTTTATTTAGTGTTATCTTTGCTAGGTTCATGCATGCTGACACGTAAAGATCTGTCTAGTTCACGTACTTTCCTCGCTATGTAGGATTCCCATGTACGGAAATACAATAATTTATATGTGCTTTTTCCTGTTGATGGATATTTAAATTGTTTCCAATTTTCAGTATGATTTCTTTTAAAAACATGTTTATATACTTTTTAAAGGTTACTTTACATTTACAGTTATTACAAAATATTGCCTATATTCCCTGTGTTGTACAATACATCCTTGAGCCTATTGTGGACCTAGTAGTTTACATCTCTCACTTCCCGACCCCTGTATTGCCCCCTCCTCCCCCTCTGCGCTGGCAACCATTAGTTTGTTCTCTATATCTGTAACTCTCCTTCTGTTTTGTTATATTTGCTAGATAGTTGTATTTTTGAGATTCCATTTATAGGTGATATCCTACAGTATTTGTTTCTGTTTGACTTATTTCACTTACCACAATGCCCTCCAAGGCCATCTATGTTGCTGCAAATGGCAAAGTTTTGTTCTTTTGTAAGGCTGAGTAGTATGCCATTGGTTATATGTACCACATCTTCTTTATCTATTCATCTCTTGATGACACTTAGGTTGCTTCCATATCTTGGTAATTGTACACAAGGATGCTGCGAACATTGGGGTGCATGTATCTTTTCCAGTACATGTTATTGAGAACACGTGTTTTTGGTTTTTTCAGATTTATACCTAAGAGTGGAGTTGCGAGGTCATATAGTAGTTCTCTTTTTAGGTTTTGGAGAACCCTCCATACTGTTTTCCACAGTGGCTGCACCAGTTTACATCCCTACCAACAGTGTACCAGGGTTCCCTTTTCTCTCAAACATTGTAAATTTTCTTCCGAGTGGTAATTGAGATGATAGCTCAATAATAACATAAGATCAGGTGAAGTCTAAAGAAATTTTAGAAAACCTGGATAAAGTAAGAACACATGTGTTCTCTGGCATCTGAATGTTGGAGAGACACCAAGACATGTGGGCCAAGTTGTGGAGAGAAGGGAAACACAGACGCAAGCTTGACATTTGCTGCAGCTTTTCTCCTTGGGGCATTTGCTGATTCAAACGTTACAGCCTAGGAGCTGAAAAGCCAAAGAGTTCAAAAGACTCTAACCACAGAAGCCAAAGAGCAAGAGCCGATTTACATGGATAAAAAGCATTTTAACTATGCCAAAGCAGAAAATGAAAAGAAAGAACTTTGCATTGCATTTAATAAAAGTTTAGGGAGATCTTTGTGGTATATTAGTGAACTTACTGGCGGAAATTTAGCCATGTACATTGTGTTGGAGAGGCACCAAGAGTTCAAGAATTCTCACATTTTGAGTACACAATTACCTTACATGTAGGCCTGGTGGCAGCCATTTACATAACAATGATTTGGAGGATGTGGTGTTAGTCAGCTCTTGCTGTGATAATGCTTTGGAAGAAATCGCCCCAAAACTCAGTTACATAAACAAGAATTTATTTTCCTTGGACCTATGGGCTAGTAGCTGCAGTGGCTCTCTTTTAGACCTCTAGATGGCTGGTTTTGCTCCATGTTTTGGGTCAGTTTGAGGTCTGTCACACACATCTTCCTCTGGAGCCCGAGTGTGAGGCCGCAGCTCCCAGGCCCTGCCTTCTCACAAAGTTCAGTGAAACATAAGAGGTGCATGCAAATAGCAACCATAAGCATGCTGAAGTGGCTATACTAATACCAGAAAATATAGACTTTAAAACAAACAAAAGAGTTACTAGATATGAAAAGGGACATTTTATGATAAAAAAGGGAAGATACCAAAATTTTTAACATATTTGCCCTGAATAAGATAAAACCAAAGTACATGAAGAAGAAAATACCAACACCCATGAAGAATTGAAGGAAGAAATAGATAATTGCACAATATTAGGTAGAGGCTTCAGTACTCCATGGTCAATAATGGATAGAACAATTAGGCAGAAGATCAACAACGTTATAGAAGACTTGGACAAGACTATGAATTAACAAGACCTACTAAACGTCTAGAGAATACTCAACCGAACAGTAAAATGCTCATCCTGCTGAACTACATGTGAAACGTTTCCCAGCATAGACGACATGCTAGGCTGTAAGAAAAGAGATTAAAAGCCACATACATTGCTGGTGGGAATGTAAAATGGCGCGGCCATTTTACAAAACAGCTTGAGAGTTCCTGCAAGTGTTAAACATCGAGTTACCCTATGACCCAGCAGTTCCATTACTAAATATATACCTAAGAGAAATGAAAACTTATGTCTGCACAAAAGCTTGTACGTGAATGTTCAGGGAAACCTATTTCTAAAAACAAAAGGTGGAAATAATTCAAATGTCAATCTGAGAAATGAAGAAACAAAATGTGGAATAGCCGTACAATAGAATAGCATTCAGCTCTAAAAAGGCATGAAATATTGATCCATGTTACAACATGAATGAACCATGAAAGCATTATGTAAAGTTAAAGCAGCCAATCACAAAAGATCACATATTGTATGGTGCCATTTATATGAAGTGCCCAGAATAGCCAATCTGTAGAGACAGGAAGTCGATTAGTGGTTGCCTAGGGCTGAGAGGGTTGAGGAGAATGAAAAAACCTTGTTAATGTGTAATGGGTTTTTTGTGAGGGGACACAAATCTACAATTGGACTGTCGTGATGGTTCCACAAGTCTTTTAGTGGTTACACTAAGAACCACTGAATTGTATACATAAAAGAGTTGAAATTATGGTATGTAAATGACATCCCAATAAAGCTGTTAAAATTATGATAATTTTATAGTTATAAATTTGAAAATTCATCCCAAATTACACATTCTTAACAAATGCAACCTAACAAGACTAACCCAACAAAGAAAAAATATCTAAAACACCTGTATCTACTCAAAAAGTTGTTTGTATAGTTAAGTACCTTTACAGAAAATGATTTCCAGGGATAAATGGGTTTCCACGTAACTTCTTCCAAATATTTAGGGAAGAAGTATTGGTAATCTTACATAAAAATCTTCCAGGAAACAGAAAACTATATATTGCTCAAAGTATTTATAAGGCCAACATAAGCTTCAGATCAAAAGTAAAAAGAAGGGCTTCCCTGATGGTGCAGTGGTTAAGAATCCACCTCCCAATGCAGGGGACACGGGTTCGAGCCCTTGTGGGGGAAGATCCCACATGCCGTGGAGCAGCTACGCCCACGTGCCACAACTGCTGAGCCTGCACTCTGGAGCCTGCGGGCCACAACTGCTGAGCCCGTGTGCCGCAACTACTGAAGCCTGCATGCCTAGAACCCGTGCTCCACAACAAGACAGGCCACCGCAAGGAGAAGCCTACTCACCACAACAAAGAATAGCCCCCCGCTCACCACAACTACAGAAAGCTCGCGTGCAACAATGAAGACCCAATGCAGCCACAAATAAATAAATAAAAAATAAAGTATAGGATCTTAAAAACAAAACAAAACAAAATCTATAAAGAATATTACAAGAATAGAATCACAGGCCAGTTTCTCTTTTGAAAATGCATGCAAAATGTGTAAACAGAAGCACAAACTGTACCCATGGTATGTAAAACAATCATATATCAGAATCAAAGTAGCTTTATTTTGGTAATGCCAGGTTGCTTTAATGTTCAAACATGAAATCCATCCCAGGAATGAATTAGAGTGGGAAAAGAAGTCATTTTAAACGAAGCCTTGGGAATTCCCTGGTTTTCCAGTGGTTAGAACTTGGCGCTTTCACTGCTGGGGCCCTGGGGTCCAATCCCAGGTCAGGGAAATAAGATCCTCCAAGACATGAGGTAGGGCCCCGAAAAAAAAAATAATGAAGTCTTAACCAGGAGAAGCACAAGATCGAATAAACATAACAGATAACACCTTATGAAAAGTAGGTGTAGATTATGGAATATTCTAAAATTTAAAACAAAAAGAAACTTTTAAAGATTCCAAAGGATGTGACTAATATTGTACATAGGCAAAAAATAAAATGAAATAAAATATACAAATGATGGGAGCCCCAGAATCCAGAAGCCCAAGTCCTGTCTCTGAAGATTCTCATTCAGTGGGTTCTGGATTTCCTCTGTGTGTCAAAACCTACAGGTGATTCTGATACGACTCACAGACACAATGTAAAGCTTCTGCTTTGCAGGAGAGAATACCAGATTATTCTGTTATTTTATAGTTACACTAACAGGTTGTACTATTGACGGATAAGTCTGATGTCAAAATGCACTCCCCACTAGGGATAAAAAAGGAACTAGTAGTCTCTACTGCTACTTGGTGGCAGCATGCATGTATTGCAAGAGCAATTATTGTAGGAATCCAAATTAGTGGAACATTTTAGAATTGGAAAACTACATACAGATCATCTAGTCAAGCTTCCAACTGTTATAGTTGTAAAAACTAAGGCCCATATAAATGAAATGATTTATCTCCAAAGAGTGTTAGTGAAAGAGTATGAAATAAAAAATATCTCTGAACTTTTAATTTAGTGCTGTTTTTATTAATCTCAAGCACTAGCTTAAACTTCGGTGTGACAGATTTGGGATTGAATTCTTGCTCAGATTGACTGATTGTGTGCCTTTTAGTAAGTTACTAAAACACGCTTTATTTTTTAACAGGTTTATTTATTTATTTATTTTTGGCTGCATAGGCTCTTCATTGCTGTGTGCGGGCTTTCTCTAGTTGCAGTGAGCGGGGGCTACTCTTTGTTGCAGTGCGCAGGCTTCTCATTGGGGTGGCTTCTCGTTGTTGCTGAGCATGGAGTGTAGGTGTGTGGGCTTCAGTAGTTTTGGTTCACGGGCTCTAGAGCGCAGGCTCGGTAGTTGTGGCGCACGGTCTTAGTTGCTCCGTGGCATGTGCAGTCTCATTTGCAGGTTCTGGGGAGGATTAAATGAGCTCATATGATATCCAATTGACTGAGGCAGAGTAGGCTTGGGATGAATCTTTGCTTGGTTTTCATTAGCTGCGGTGAAGAGGATGACAGCTTGGTGCCTCTCCAAATTTCACATGGGTGTGCCTCCCTTGGGGATCTTGTTAAATGCAGGCTGGTATTCAGTAGTTCTGGGTGGGGCCTGGATTCTGTCCTGCTAAGAAGCTCCTAGGTGACGGTGATGCTGAGGGCAAGCGTCCAGCTCCTGCATTTCTCCCTTTCCAGAAGAGCAGGACGTCTGCCCCCCGGGAGGAGAAAACATCCACAAAGTGACTACTAGGCCCTACCAGCTTCCCTTACAGGCAAGGGACCTTTACCACTGCTCCCAACCATTGTGTCTGAGGCGCAGCAAGCCAAAACACTGAGATGCTGAGGTTTGCAGCAAAGAGGAGGTTTATTCACAGGGCAGCCATGCGAGGAAGTGATGTGAAAATAGGTCTCCAATCCTCCTTCCCGAAAGCAAGGGGCTTGGGGTATCTGTGGGATAAAGAATAAAGAAGCAGGGCAGTATGGGTCATGGGGAGCTTGAGGCAAGGTGATTGGACAAAGATGTGCTCCTCATTGTTCTGAGCTGGTGTAATAGGCTACAGGGCTCAGCACATTCTCAGGCTGGAGTTTTTGGCCCTCTGATGGCAGAAGGCCAAAAGGCACTTGCCCAGGTGGAAGATCGGTGGTCCTCTCCACTCTAAACCAGCTCCGCCTACCTAGGCACAGCTGATTCCAAGGTCCTGGACAATACCGGGGCAAACATCTTTTTGCTTATGCTACATGCTACTTGGAGGACATGCAAGTGTTCAAGGTACCTTGATGAGTGAAGACAGGATTTCACTAATCATGACGCATGGTTTCACTTCCAGGTGAGCAGAAGAGACCTGTAGGCTGAGTCTGGCTCCTGGCACCTGGAATTGGAGGCAGATGGTTTAAAAACGGGCTCCCCCACCCTCTGTGTGATCTGAGGTAAATAGACTATTGATCCTTTTCTCCAATTAAAATGTGTGACTGGAAACACACTTAGTGGCATGTCTGACACACAGTAGTTATGCTACCGTGGGTCATTCTTGGAAACTGAAGCCGTGGTTTTGAGGGATCATCAAAACGAGTACAATGCTTGCCATGTTTCTCCTTGTTCATCCTGGTGACAAACCTGGTAGAGAGAGCTCCATCCTTTCCCACAGGTCCACACCCCTAGTAATTAGAGTGAAGTGGTTATGTCTCACTTAAGGCACCTTTTCCTTTTCCTTCCTTCTTTTTTCTTCATTAATCTTCATCCAACTGGCCTTTCTAAATTTTACACAAAACAAAACCATTTCTCAATGGATTCAGATACTACCCCAAGTTAGTATTCCAACCAAGTTCTTGATCTTCCGGGTCTCATCATCAGAAATTTCTGAGCCTAAATCTTCTCTAGTTTCTAGGATCACTCATTGTCTCATTTCTCCCTTCTCCTTTGAGTTCAGAGTCTTGCCAATTTAGTCCCTTCCCTAACCACAACTGATAATAAGGTGACACAGCAAAGTGATGAAAGTCTACACGGTCTGGTTTTACTCCTGGGTTTTTGCCACCTACTTACTGTGTGGCATTAGGCAAGCTATTCAATGTCTCCTGGCCTCAGTTTCCCCCCAAACGTGAATATTATGAATATTACCTGCCGGGCTTCCATAGTGGTGCAGTGGTTGGGAGTCCGCCTGCTGATGCAAGGGGCACGGGTTCATGCCCCGGTCCGGGAGGATCCCACATGCCGTGGAGCGGTTGGGCCCGTGAGCCATGGCCGCCGAGCCCGCGTGTCCAGAGCCTGTGATCGGCAGCGGGAGAGGCCACGACAGTGAGTGGCCTGCGTACCACAAAAAAAAAAAAAAGAACATTACCTGCCTATAGGGTTGCCATTATGAGGAATATGTGGGTTAATATTTGGTAAGAACTTAGAATAGTACTTGTTATAGTCTAAGCACTACAGTTGTGCTTTTTAATAATAATAAATGAAATTGCAAATGTATACCTTACTCAACTTTCTGTCATAACTTTGAAGTGTTGGTCTATCTGTTGGGTCTTGTCAGCCTGTAAAGGAGGTGAGGTGTCCGTAGCTTTGGTGTGAGACGTGCTGCCTGCCGAAGCACCGATGCCCGTCAACGCCGTGACCGCCAGAGCCGTGAACGGGTGCTGGAGAAAGCAGGAGCAGAATGGAAGATGACGGCGTGGGAAGGAGGTGTGGTGTCCATAGGTTCGGGGTCTGAGGTGCTGCCTGCTGAAGCACCGATGCCCGCCAAAGCCGTAAATGGGGTGCTGGAGAAAACAGGAGCAGAACGGAAGATGACGGCGTGGGAAGGAGGCGTGGTGTCCATAGGTTCGGGGTCAGACGTGCTGCCTGCTGAAGCACCGATGCCCGGCAAAGGCGTAAATGGGGTGCTGGGGAAAACAGGAGCAGAATGGTAGATGATGGCGTGGGAAGGAGGTGTGGTGTCCATGGGTTTCATATCAGAGCTGCTGCGTGCCTGATCTGAGAGCAGAGAGTGACAGTGGGAGAGCTTCTCACTCCTTTTATATCTGACGGCTCCGCCTGCCTCTGTGACATGTCCATTGTACGTGTCACAGAGAAAGGGCGGGCGTGGCAGGGGGTGAGTCAGGGGGCACATGCGAGCCCAGCTGGTGGAGAAACCCCAGCCCAAAGGCAAAAGGCGGGGCCCCTTGTGGACTTTCTAGTGGCTGGGTCTTCTCGCTGTGGGTGGCAGGTGTTTGGCACGGGATGGGCCACCATGCAGAGACTGTTGGGGACTGTGGAGGCCTTCTCCTTCAGAGCTCACCCTGCCTGGGCACCGGCTCTGCAGGCCCCTCAGCTGCGCGTATGTATCGGCCAGCCCTTCCCCACTACGGGGCCCAGAGTCCAGAGGCTGCTCAGAGCTGAGGGCAGGAGGCACCCAGAGCTTGCCAGGGTGTGGGCCACCTCCTCCGGGGACCTCCCCAGCTTCTCTGCGAGGCCTGGAGACAGGATCGCCTTCTCCAGGGCTGCTCAGCTGCCAGCATCACCGTGAGCCAGGTGGCGAAGGTTTCTGAGCAGGAGATGCAGAGCCCTGATCCGACTGCATGCTGCACCCCACGATGTCCCTTCCTGGCAGGTAGGTTCTTTCTTCACTTCTTTTTTGAAATTTGGTCAGACAACATTTAAACCTTGCACTGTTCTTCAGGGTATACAGATGGTAGTGGCTTAGCCGGGATTCGAAGCAAGCCTGTGTGATTCCAGAGCTCGTGTTCTGGACTGTGGTGCCCCCTTATCATATATGCTTCATGTGTTCCTTGTTTTTCATTTTTTCTTGTAGTCCCTATGGTACTTAGCCCTAAGTGCCATACCTGTAACGAACAGCTACACTGCCCTGTGGGAGGTCTTCTTCTGTTCAACACATGAATTGGTCATCCACCGCACTGTGTTCTAATCTCAGAAGATACAGGTCAGGGACCACCAGTTGTCAGCTGGTGCTACCATTGGTGCTGCCATTCCACATGTCTAACTGAGGCTTGAAGGCCGGATTTTCCCTTTGTCTAGTTTGAAGGATCCAGATATGTAAAGATTGTAGTCTAGATAAATCATGGGCTATCCTGAAAGAAATTCACCAGTGAATTGTTCCGTATGGATTAGAAGCCAGTTTCTCTGGCCTTCCTGGAGTATATCCAGCAAGGCGTCTCATTCATGTCTAGAAAGCCAATATATCCTTTATTGCAACTTCAGCGTGGAGCGATGTATTGGTTTAAAGTATGATCAACACAATTTGGTCATTGTGAGTAGGCCAGCTGGGTCCACTCTTTATTACACATATGTAACTCGAGAGATTCTTATGCCCAAGAGAGGAGACGTACTCTTGGGTGTCTAGGACGAGGGAAACATGTGTTGTTATTCAGGAGCTGGAAGCTGATGGTCTACACATCACTTGACCTTGTTTAAAACTTGTGTCTTTGGCTTGCTTCATTGGAGTGTTTTCTCTCTCCTGGGGCTGACATTGTGCGTTATGTATCACACAGGTGACATGTAGAAGTTTCAGAACCCAGAATCGTATAGATCAGTCAAAATGTATTTCTATAGTTTTGTTCAAAGTGTATGGAAAATAACACTGGGCATAATTCATATATTCCAGAATTCGTTGGACCCTCTGCTCATGAGATTCTTTTTATGGTATGTCACAGCAAATTTGGACTTCCATCCCCAATAAACTTTGGGGTTGGAGGACACAAAAAGCTTTTGCTCACACCTAAATTATGTCTGAAAGAAAAGGGTAAATATTATAAGCCCTTTCTAACCTCTCCAAGAGCAGAAATGATTTACAGCTGTGGCATTGAACCCTAATTCCTCGATCTCATTTGAGGAGAGTTCAGTAAGAAACAATGTCTTGATTTTTGTTTGTTTGGTTTCTTCCCTGTTTTCTCATCTTGCTTACCAACAATCCATTGTAATTCCTGAGTTAGTATGGCAGCAGGCTGAGTGTTCCCTGGAGCTCATTAAATGATCTTTTTTTCCTAAAATAACTTTTGTGTCCTTGTTTTCAGCCCCTCTTCTTTCCTCTGCCCTTTACTACAACCAGAGCTCAGCAAAAGCTGACTGGCGTTGTGCAGACCTTACTTAGGGTTAGTCTTTTCTTCATTATTTTATTCATGGCTCCTCCATTTCATTGTTTGCCTTCTCGAAATGTGTTGAAATCTTTCTGTGGTGGATGACTTCCAAAATGTCTTGGCTTTGATTGGTTGATTAAGTTTGGTATTTCTACAGTATTGTTTAAATATGGTTTCAGGAGGAACAGAAAGTGAATATGTTTCCTTGTCTGCCATCTTGAGCTGAAAATCCCTGTGGATTTTAGCATCCAATGTTCCCATGGGAAAAAAAAAACAACCTTGGCCTTAATAGATGTGACACTCAAGATTTCAGCTTTTCGTGGGCAATCACTGAGGATTGGAATATGTGGTCATTTCTAAAGGGAAAATAATAACTACCTCATGGAGTAGATTTGAGGATTAAATTAGAGAATGAACATGAAAATGCTTTGTAAGGCTTAAAAGTCTATAAAAATGTTTTTTGTTTTTATTTGATTTGTTGCTATTTCAACTTTACTCGACAGTTGCTTATGACCTTACTTATGTGATAAAATGGCCCCTGGTTTATTGTTCTGAAAGCCAGAATATATTTTTCAATAGCTCGATGGAAATGGCATCATTTGTGAAGGTTAAGGGTGAAGGGATAAATGTTTCTTGACACCTATCACTTTACAGTGTTTTCAGGAACTAATTGACACTTGTATTCCTCTTCCAAATTTTGTTGAGCACCTCCTACGAGCCACATGCTTTACATCAGGTGTTGGAAAGCATTTTCTGGATTTTAAATATCTTAGGCTTTGTGGGCCATATACAGCTTCTGTAGCTTCTCCTCTTTCTTCTTCAACAAGCTTTCTAAACGTGAGAACCATTATTAGCTCACAGTCCCACAATTCCAGGCTGAGAGCCTGATTTGATTTGTGGCCATGATTTGCCGATTCCTGCTCTGCGTCCTCACTGAGGAGGGGGACCATGTTTGAGTAATCACTTCTTTGAATCAACTCTTGGTCTTCTGGGGCTTGTCCTTACTCTCCTACACTCTCTAATCAACATGGCATCCAGAGAGATCCTGTTAAAACATAAGTCAGATCATGTCACTGAAATCTCTTCAATGGCTTCTTCACAGAAGAATCAAAGTCCTCAAAGTGCCTCCAGAGCCCTAGAAATGTGGACCTCTGTTTCGTGTCTGACTGTTTCCTTCTCCTCTCCACTTTGCTTGCTCTGTTTTCCACACACTGCCATCCTTTCTGCTCCTTGGGTACTCCAGCCTACTCTAGCCTCATTGACTTTCCATCGGACTGTTCCCTCTACCTGTACTATTCACTTCCCAGATATGCTCCTTGCTCCCTCTTAAATTTTATCTTCCCCAGAAAGTCCTCAGGGATCACTTAGTTTCAGCTAGCAGCCTCCTCCTAGCATCTAGCCATCTCCATCTCCCTTCCCTGCTTGCTGTTTTTCTCCAGCACTTCCCTTATATATTCCCGCACTGTCGCGGCTCAGATTCAGCAAGTGATCATTGCCGCAGCATGGCCTCGGGGACCCTGGCTGCGAACACGATGTCCACACCTGCCTGGTGGCCCCTGCTCGCCTCACGGCCCCTCAGGTGCAGCATGCGCAGGACCCACATTGCAGGCAGAAGACACAGGGCCACTGGCCCCAGCTAGGCAGGCCCCTCGATGCCGTGCTCATGTTGGCTCAGACCTCTTTGCTCTCCGCGCTGCGGTTCAAACCTGTGTGCAGCGCTGTGTGGGCGGGGATCGAAGACCTCCGCCCGCTCCTCAGTGTGTCAGCACGCAGCCCCGCCTCCCATGGGGACCCAGCCTGAGGAGCAGGGGCAGGAGATTCGAGACTAGGGTGGCGCGAAAGGTAGGAGGTGTGGAGAGTATGGGGTTTACAAAAAGTGTTTGCTGACTGATCCAAACAAAAGTGAGACATGGTTGTATCAACGCATTTAAAAAGTCATTAAACTGCCGCTAAGTGTCTGTGATCACCCCGCCTAGGAGAGAGCGTGCACTCCGTGAGGGACATGTGAAAGGCTGAGTGAACGTCTACCTGTGGTCCGTTACCTGGTGCACGGGTGTGTGAATTTTTGCGGAGAGCTCTTAATTTCTGTTGTCTCTGCTGACTTGACACAGTGGTTGGCAAACAGTGACGTGTTCAGTGTATTCAGGACATGATCATGGTTACTAATAATCACTTTGTTTTGCACTGACACCTCCACAGAGAATTTACTACTGAATGTCCACTTTACAGAAGAGAAACTGAGGCGTAGGAAGTGAAGTGACTGAGTAAGAGGAATGACTCAGACAATTGGTGTTAGTAAATTAACCCTGCAGGGGGCCGTTAGACTGTGGTGGCTCTAGTGATGCGGCCGCCTATGTAAAGCAAGGAAAATCTAAGCCTGTCAACGGCTCAGGGTGACGGACACCGCTGAGGACAGCCAGTCACAAACCACCAACTAGGCTTTAAAGCTATAGCAAATCAGTCATTTCCTTGCTTTGCTTCTGCTCTTTTAAAATAAGCATCTCTGCAGCTCCTGTGGCTGGAGTGCTCCTCACCGCTTCCACTTTGGTGGTGCCTGAATTGAATCTAATTTTGCTCACATAAAGTCTTAAAATTTTAAATATGCCTCAGTTTGTCTTTTAGGGCTGGCCGTAGAAGTTGGATTTGTGTCCAGTTTCTAGAACAGTGGTTGTCCTCTGGTCAGGCCTTAGGCGTTCTGTGTACAACGTTCCTCTTCTACCACCACCTTCTGGATGCCTCCACCCTCTACCATCTCCCGCGCATCAGATCCCCTAGATGCTCACATTATAACATCGCAGACACTCCTCTGTCTTCCAGCCAGCGTGTGAACTGAAACATTTCCATTCCTGTTGAAGAGTCTGGTGTGACCACTTTCCCAAACACAGCCACTCCCCAGCTGACCCTGGGTAACCACTCTTCTGAACTTGGTCTCCATCACTGACATGGACATCTTTCTATTTATGCTACATTTTTAAGTATTCATAAACCGCATATAGTATTCTATATTTTGTCTTCTTACTTGCTTTATTTAGTGTTATCTTTGCTAGGTTCATCCATGCTGACACGTAAAGATCTGTCTAGTTCACGTACTTTCCTCGCTATGTAGGATTCCCATGTACGGAAATACAATAATTTATATGTGCTTTTTCCTGTTGATGGATATTTAAATTGTTTCCAATTTTCAGTATGATTTCTTTTAAAAACATGTTTATATACTTTTTAAAGGTTACTTTACATTTACAGTTATTACAAAATATTGCCTATATTCCCTGTGTTGTACAATACATCCTTGAGCCTATTGTGGACCTAGTAGTTTACATCTCTCACTTCCCGACCCCTGTATTGCCCCCTCCTCCCCCTCTGCGCTGGCAACCATTAGTTTGTTCTCTATATCTGTAACTCTCCTTCTGTTTTGTTATATTTGCTAGATAGTTGTATTTTTGAGATTCCATTTATAGGTGATATCCTACAGTATTTGTTTCTGTTTGACTTATTTCACTTACCACAATGCCCTCCAAGGCCATCTATGTTGCTGCAAATGGCAAAGTTTTGTTCTTTTGTAAGGCTGAGTAGTATGCCATTGGTTATATGTACCACATCTTCTTTATCTATTCATCTCTTGATGACACTTAGGTTGCTTCCATATCTTGGTAATTGTACACAAGGATGCTGCGAACATTGGGGTGCATGTATCTTTTCCAGTACATGTTATTGAGAACACGTGTTTTTGGTTTTTTCAGATTTATACCTAAGAGTGGAGTTGCGAGGTCATATAGTAGTTCTCTTTTTAGGTTTTGGAGAATCCTCCATACTGTTTTCCACAGTGGCTGCACCAGTTTACATCCCTACCAACAGTGTACCAGGGTTCCCTTTTCTCTCAAACATTGTAAATTTTCTTCCGAGTGGTAATTGAGATGATAGCTCAATAATAACATAAGATCAGGTGAAGTCTAAAGAAATTTTAGAAAACCTGGATAAAGTAAGAACACATGTGTTCTCTGGCATCTGAATGTTGGAGAGACACCAAGACATGTGGGCCAAGTTGTGGAGAGAAGGGAAACACAGACGCAAGCTTGACATTTGCTGCAGCTTTTCTCCTTGGGGCATTTGCTGATTCAAACGTTACAGCCTAGGAGCTGAAAAGCCAAAGAGTTCAAAAGACTCTAACCACAGAAGCCAAAGAGCAAGAGCCGATTTACATGGATAAAAAGCATTTTAACTATGCCAAAGCAGAAAATGAAAAGAAAGAACTTTGCATTGCATTTAATAAAAGTTTAGGGAGATCTTTGTGGTATATTAGTGAACTTACTGGCGGAAATTTAGCCATGTACATTGTGTTGGAGAGGCACCAAGAGTTCAAGAATTCTCACATTTTGAGTACACAATTACCTTACATGTAGGCCTGGTGGCAGCCATTTACATAACAATGATTTGGAGGATGTGGTGTTAGTCAGCTCTTGCTGTGATAATGCTTTGGAAGAAATCGCCCCAAAACTCAGTTACATAAACAAGAATTTATTTTCCTTGGACCTATGGGCTAGTAGCTGCAGTGGCTCTCTTTTAGACCTCTAGATGGCTGGTTTTGCTCCATGTTTTGGGTCAGTTTGAGGTCTGTCACACACATCTTCCTCTGGAGCCCGAGTGTGAGGCCGCAGCTCCCAGGCCCTGCCTTCTCACAAAGTTCAGTGAAACATAAGAGGTGCATGCAAATAGCAACCATAAGCATGCTGAAGTGGCTATACTAATACCAGAAAATATAGACTTTAAAACAAACAAAAGAGTTACTAGATATGAAAAGGGACATTTTATGATAAAAAAGGGAAGATACCAAAATTTTTAACATATTTGCCCTGAATAAGATAAAACCAAAGTACATGAAGAAGAAAATACCAACACCCATGAAGAATTGAAGGAAGAAATAGATAATTGCACAATATTAGGTAGAGGCTTCAGTACTCCATGGTCAATAATGGATAGAACAATTAGGCAGAAGATCAACAACGTTATAGAAGACTTGGACAAGACTATGAATTAACAAGACCTACTAAACGTCTAGAGAATACTCAACCGAACAGTAAAATGCTCATCCTGCTGAACTACATGTGAAACGTTTCCCAGCATAGACGACATGCTAGGCTGTAAGAAAAGAGATTAAAAGCCACATACATTGCTGGTGGGAATGTAAAATGGCGCGGCCATTTTACAAAAGAGCTTGAGAGTTCCTGCAAGTGTTAAACATCGAGTTACCCTATGACCCAGCAGTTCCATTACTAAATATATACCTAAGAGAAATGAAAACTTATGTCTGCACAAAAGCTTGTACGTGAATGTTCAGGGAAACCTATTTCTAAAAACAAAAGGTGGAAATAATTCAAATGTCAATCTGAGAAATGAAGAAACAAAATGTGGAATAGCCGTACAATAGAATAGCATTCAGCTCTAAAAAGGCATGAAATATTGATCCATGTTACAACATGAATGAACCATGAAAGCATTATGTAAAGTTAAAGCAGCCAATCACAAAAGATCACATATTGTATGGTGCCATTTATATGAAGTGCCCAGAATAGCCAATCTGTAGAGACAGGAAGTCGATTAGTGGTTGCCTAGGGCTGAGAGGGTTGAGGAGAATGAAAAAACCTTGTTAATGTGTAATGGGTTTTTTGTGAGGGGACACAAATCTACAATTGGACTGTCGTGATGGTTCCACAAGTCTTTTAGTGGTTACACTAAGAACCACTGAATTGTATACATAAAAGAGTTGAAATTATGGTATGTAAATGACATCCCAATAAAGCTGTTAAAATTATGATAATTTTATAGTTATAAATTTGAAAATTCATCCCAAATTACACATTCTTAACAAATGCAACCTAACAAGACTAACCCAACAAAGAAAAAATATCTAAAACACCTGTATCTACTCAAAAAGTTGTTTGTATAGTTAAGTACCTTTACAGAAAATGATTTCCAGGGATAAATGGGTTTCCACGTAACTTCTTCCAAATATTTAGGGAAGAAGTATTGGTAATCTTACATAAAAATCTTCCAGGAAACAGAAAACTATATATTGCTCAAAGTATTTATAAGGCCAACATAAGCTTCAGATCAAAAGTAAAAAGAAGGGCTTCCCTGATGGTGCAGTGGTTAAGAATCCACCTCCCAATGCAGGGGACACGGGTTCGAGCCCTTGTGGGGGAAGATCCCACATGCCGTGGAGCAGCTACGCCCACGTGCCACAACTGCTGAGCCTGCACTCTGGAGCCTGCGGGCCACAACTGCTGAGCCCGTGTGCCGCAACTACTGAAGCCTGCATGCCTAGAACCCGTGCTCCACAACAAGACAGGCCACCGCAAGGAGAAGCCTACTCACCACAACAAAGAATAGCCCCCCGCTCACCACAACTACAGAAAGCTCGCGTGCAACAATGAAGACCCAATGCAGCCACAAATAAATAAATAAAAAATAAAGTATAGGATCTTAAAAACAAAACAAAACAAAATCTATAAAGAATATTACAAGAATAGAATCACAGGCCAGTTTCTCTTTTGAAAATGCATGCAAAATGTGTAAACAGAAGCACAAACTGTACCCATGGTATGTAAAACAATCATATATCAGAATCAAAGTAGCTTTATTTTGGTAATGCCAGGTTGCTTTAATGTTCAAACATGAAATCCATCCCAGGAATGAATTAGAGTGGGAAAAGAAGTCATTTTAAACGAAGCCTTGGGAATTCCCTGGTTTTCCAGTGGTTAGAACTTGGCGCTTTCACTGCTGGGGCCCTGGGGTCCAATCCCAGGTCAGGGAAATAAGATCCTCCAAGACATGAGGTAGGGCCCCGAAAAAAAAAAATAATGAAGTCTTAACCAGGAGAAGCACAAGATCGAATAAACATAACAGATAACACCTTATGAAAAGTAGGTGAAGATTATGGAATATTCTAAAATTTAAAACAAAAAGAAACTTTTAAAGATTCCAAAGGATGTGACTAATATTGTACATAGGCAAAAAATAAAATGAAATAAAATATACAAATGATGGAAGCCCCAGAATCCAGAAGCCCAAGTCCTGTCTCTGAAGATTCTCATTCAGTGGGTTCTGGATTTCCTCTGTGTGTCAAAACCTACAGGTGATTCTGATACGACTCACAGACACAATGTAAAGCTTCTGCTTTGCAGGAGAGAATACCAGATTATTCTGTTATTTTATAGTTACACTAACAGGTTGTACTATTGACGGATAAGTCTGATGTCAAAATGCACTCCCCACTAGGGATAAAAAAGGAACTAGTAGTCTCTACTGCTACTTGGTGGCAGCATGCATGTATTGCAAGAGCAATTATTGTAGGAATCCAAATTAGTGGAACATTTTAGAATTGGAAAACTACATACAGATCATCTAGTCAAGCTTCCAACTGTTATAGTTGTAAAAACTAAGGCCCATATAAATGAAATGATTTATCTCCAAAGAGTGTTAGTGAAAGAGTATGAAATAAAAAATATCTCTGAACTTTTAATTTAGTGCTGTTTTTATTAATCTCAAGCACTAGCTTAAACTTCGGTGTGACAGATTTGGGATTGAATTCTTGCTCAGATTGACTGATTGTGTGCCTTTTAGTAAGTTACTAAAACACGCTTTATTTTTTAACAGGTTTATTTATTTATTTATTTTTGGCTGCATAGGCTCTTCATTGCTGTGTGCGGGCTTTCTCTAGTTGCAGTGAGCGGGGGCTACTCTTTGTTGCAGTGCGCAGGCTTCTCATTGGGGTGGCTTCTCGTTGTTGCTGAGCATGGAGTGTAGGTGTGTGGGCTTCAGTAGTTTTCGTTCACGGGCTCTAGAGCGCAGGCTCGGTAGTTGTGGCGCACGGTCTTAGTTGCTCCGTGGCATGTGCAGTCTCATTTGCAGGTTCTGGGGAGGATTAAATGAGCTCATATGATATCCAATTGACTGAGGCAGAGTAGGCTTGGGATGAATCTTTGCTTGGTTTTCATTAGCTGCGGCGAAGAGGATGACAGCTTGGTGCCTCTCCAAATTTCACATGGGTGTGCCTCCCTTGGGGATCTTGTTAAATGCAGGCTGGTATTCAGTAGTTCTGGGTGGGGCCTGGATTCTGTCCTGCTAAGAAGCTCCTAGGTGACGGTGATGCTGAGGGCAAGCGTCCAGCTCCTGCATTTCTCCCTTTCCAGAAGAGCAGGACGTCTGCCCCCCGGGAGGAGAAAACATCCACAAAGTGACTACTAGGCCCTACCAGCTTCCCTTACAGGCAAGGGACCTTTACCACTGCTCCCAACCATTGTGTCTGAGGCGCAGCAAGCCAAAACACTGAGATGCTGAGGTTTGCAGCAAAGAGGAGGTTTATTCACAGGGCAGCCATGCGAGGAAGTGATGTGAAAATAGGTCTCCAATCCTCCTTCCCGAAAGCAAGGGGCTTGGGGTATCTGTGGGATAAAGAATAAAGAAGCAGGGCAGTATGGGTCATGGGGAGCTTGAGGCAAGGTGATTGGACAAAGATGTGCTCCTCATTGTTCTGAGCTGGTGTAATAGGCTACAGGGCTCAGCACATTCTCAGGCTGGAGTTTTTGGCCCTCTGATGGCAGAAGGCCAAAAGGCACTTGCCCAGGTGGAAGATCGGTGGTCCTCTCCACTCTAAACCAGCTCCGCCTACCTAGGCACAGCTGATTCCAAGGTCCTGGACAATACCGGGGCAAACATCTTTTTGCTTATGCTACATGCTACTTGGAGGACATGCAAGTGTTCAAGGTACCTTGATGAGTGAAGACAGGATTTCACTAATCATGACGCATGGTTTCACTTCCAGGTGAGCAGAAGAGACCTGTAGGCTGAGTCTGGCTCCTGGCACCTGGAATTGGAGGCAGATGGTTTAAAAACGGGCTCCCCCACCCTCTGTGTGATCTGAGGTAAATAGACTATTGATCCTTTTCTCCAATTAAAATGTGTGACTGGAAACACACTTAGTGGCATGTCTGACACACAGTAGTTATGCTACCGTGGGTCATTCTTGGAAACTGAAGCCGTGGTTTTGAGGGATCATCAAAACGAGTACAATGCTTGCCATGTTTCTCCTTGTTCATCCTGGTGACAAACCTGGTAGACAGAGCTCCATCCTTTCCCACAGGACCACACCCCTAGTACTTAGAGTGAAGTGGTTATGTCTCACTTAAGGCACCTTTTCCTTTTCCTTCCTTCTTTTTTCTTCATTAATCTTCATCCAACTGGCCTTTCTAAATTTTACACAAAACAAAACCATTTCTCAATGGATTCAGATACTACCCCAAGTTAGTATTCCAACCAAGTTCTTGATCTTCCGGGTCTCATCATCAGAAATTTCTGAGCCTAAATCTTCTCTAGTTTCTAGGATCACTCATTGTCTCATTTCTCCCTTCTCCTTTGAGTTCAGAGTCTTGCCAATTTAGTCCCTTCCCTAACCACAACTGATAATAAGGTGACACAGCAAAGTGATGAAAGTCTACACGGTCTGGTTTTACTCCTGGGTTTTTGCCACCTACTTACTGTGTGGCATTAGGCAAGCTATTCAATGTCTCCTGGCCTCAGTTTCCCCCCAAACGTGAATATTATGAATATTACCTGCCGGGCTTCCATAGTGGTGCAGTGGTTGGGAGTCCGCCTGCTGATGCAAGGGGCACGGGTTCATGCCCCGGTCCGGGAGGATCCCACATGCCGTGGAGCGGTTGGGCCCGTGAGCCATGGCCGCTGAGCCCGCGTGTCCAGAGCCTGTGATCGGCAGCGGGAGAGGCCACGACAGTGAGAGGCTTGCGTACCACAAAAAAAAAAAGAACATTACCTGCCTATAGGGTTGCCATTATGAGGAATATGTGGGTTAATATTTGGTAAGAACTTAGAATAGTACTTGTTATAGTCTAAGCACTACAGTTGTGCTTTTTAATAATAATAAATGAAATTGCAAATGTATACCTTACTCAACTTTCTGTCATAACTTTGAAGTGTTGGTCTATCTGTTGGGTCTTGTCAGCCTGTAAAGGAGGTGAGGTGTCCATAGCTTTGGTGTGAGACGTGCTGCCTGCCGAAGCACCGATGCCCGTCAACGCCGTGACCGCCAGAGCCGTGAACGGGTGCTGGAGAAAGCAGGAGCAGAATGGAAGATGACGGCGTGGGAAGGAGGTGTGGTGTCCATAGGTTCGGGGTCTGAGGTGCTGCCTGCTGAACCACCGATGCCTGCCAAAGCCGTAAATGGGGTGCTGGAGAAAACAGGAGCAGAACGGAAGATGACGGCGTGGGAAGGAGGCGTGGTGTCCATAGGTTCGGGGTCAGACGTGCTGCCTGCTGAAGCACCGATGCCCGGCAAAGGCGTAAATGGGGTGCTGGGGAAAACAGGAGCAGAATGGTAGATGATGGCATGGGAAGGAGGTGTGGTGTCCATGGGTTCCATATCAGAGCTGCTGCGTGCCTGATCTGAGAGCAGAGAGTGACAGTGGGAGAGCTTCTCACTCCTTTTATATCTGACGGCTCCGCCTGCCTCTGTGACATGTCCATTGTACATGTCACAGAGAAAGGGCGGGCGTGGCAGGGGGTGAGTCAGGGGGCACATGCGAGCCCAGCTGGTGGAGAAACCCCAGCCCAAAGGCAAAAGGCGGGGCCCCTTGTGGACTTTCTAGTGGCTGGGTCTTCTCGCTGTGGGTGGCAGGTGTTTGGCACGGGATGGGCCACCATGCAGAGACTGTTGGGGACTGTGGAGGCCTTCTCCTTCAGAGCTCACCCTGCCTGGGCACCGGCTCTGCAGGCCCCTCAGCTGCGCGTATGTATCGGCCAGCCCTTCCCCACTACGGGGCCCAGAGTCCAGAGGCTGCTCAGAGCTGAGGGCAGGAGGCACCCAGAGCTTGCCAGGGTGTGGGCCACCTCCTCCGGGGACCTCCCCAGCTTCTCTGCGAGGCCTGGAGACAGGATCGCCTTCTCCAGGGCTGCTCAGCTGCCAGCATCACCGTGAGCCAGGTGGCGAAGGTTTCTGAGCAGGAGATGCAGAGCCCTGATCCGACTGCATGCTGCACCCCACGATGTCCCTTCCTGGCAGGTAGGTTCTTTCTTCACTTCTTTTTTGAAATTTGGTCAGACAACATTTAAACCTTGCACTGTTCTTCAGGGTATACAGATGGTAGTGGCTTAGCCGGGATTCGAAGCAAGCCTGTGTGATTCCAGAGCTCGTGTTCTGGACTGTGGTGCCCCCTTATCATATATGCTTCATGTGTTCCTTGTTTTTCATTTTTTCTTGTAGTCCCTATGGTACTTAGCCCTAAGTGCCATACCTGTAACGAACAGCTACACTGCCCTGTGGGAGGTCTTCTTCTGTTCAACACATGAATTGGTCATCCACCGCACTGTGTTCTAATCTCAGAAGATACAGGTCAGGGACCACCGGTTGTCAGCTGGTGCTACCATTGGTGCTGCCATTCCACATGTCTAACTGAGGCTTGAAGGCCGGATTTTCCCTTTGTCTAGTTTGAAGGATCCAGATATGTAAAGATTGTAGTCTAGATAAATCATGGGCTATCCTGAAAGAAATTCACCAGTGAATTGTTCCGTATGGATTAGAAGCCAGTTTCTCTGGCCTTCCTGGAGTATATCCAGCAAGGCGTCTCATTGATGTCTAGAAAGCCAATATATCCTTTATTGCAACTTCAGCGTGGAGCGATGTATTGGTTTAAAGTATGATCAACACAATTTGGTCATTGTGAGTAGGCCAGCTGGGTCCACTCTTTATTACACATATGTAACTCGAGAGATTCTTATGCCCAAGAGAGGAGACGTACTCTTGGGTGTCTAGGACGAGGGAAACATGTGTTGTTATTCAGGAGCTGGAAGCTGATGGTCTACACATCACTTGACCTTGTTTAAAACTTGTGTCTTTGGCTTGCTTCATTGGAGTGTTTTCTCTCTCCTGGGGCTGACATTGTGCGTTATGTATCACACAGGTGACATGTAGAAGTTTCAGAACCCAGAATCGTATAGATCAGTCAAAATGTATTTCTATAGTTTTGTTCAAAGTGTATGGAAAATAACACTGGGCATAATTCATATATTCCAGAATTCGTTGGACCCTCTGCTCATGAGATTCTTTTTATGGTATGTCACAGCAAATTTGGACTTCCATCCCCAATAAACTTTGGGGTTGGAGGACACAAAAAGCTTTTGCTCACACCTAAATTATGTCTGAAAGAAAAGGGTAAATATTATAAGCCCTTTCTAACCTCTCCAAGAGCAGAAATGATTTACAGCTGTGGCATTGAACCCTAATTCCTCGATCTCATTTGAGGAGAGTTCAGTAAGAAACAATGTCTTGATTTTTGTTTGTTTGGTTTCTTCCCTGTTTTCTCATCTTGCTTACCAACAATCCATTGTAATTCCTGAGTTAGTATGGCAGCAGGCTGAGTGTTCCCTGGAGCTCATTAAATGATCTTTTTTTCCTAAAATAACTTTTGTGTCCTTGTTTTCAGCCCCTCTTCTTTCCTCTGCCCTTTACTACAACCAGAGCTCAGCAAAAGCTGACTGGCGTTGTGCAGACCTTACTTAGGGTTAGTCTTTTCTTCATTATTTTATTCATGGCTCCTCCATTTCATTGTTTGCCTTCTCGAAATGTGTTGAAATCTTTCTGTGGTGGATGACTTCCAAAATGTCTTGGCTTTGATTGGTTGATTAAGTTTGGTATTTCTACAGTATTGTTTAAATATGGTTTCAGGAGGAACAGAAAGTGAATATGTTTCCTTGTCTGCCATCTTGAGCTGAAAATCCCTGTGGATTTTAGCATCCAATATTCCCATGGGAAAAAAACCCAACCTTGGCCTTAATAGATGTGACACTCAAGATTTCAGCTTTTCGTGGGCAATCACTGAGGATTGGAATATGTGGTCATTTCTAAAGGGAAAATAATAACTACCTCATGGAGTAGATTTGAGGATTAAATTAGAGAATGAACATGAAAATGCTTTGTAAGGCTTAAAAGTCTATAAAAATGTTTTTTGTTTTTATTTGATTTGTTGCTATTTCAACTTTACTCGACAGTTGCTTATGACCTTACTTATGTGATAAAATGGCCCCTGGTTTATTGTTTTGAAAGCCAGAATATATTTTTCAATAGCTCGATGGAAATGGCATCATTTGTGAAGGTTAAGGGTGAAGGGATAAATGTTTCTTGACACCTATCACTTTACAGTGTTTTCAGGAACTAATTGACACTTGTATTCCTCTTCCAAATTTTGTTGAGCACCTCCTACGAGCCACATGCTTTACATCAGGTGTTGGAAAGCATTTTCTGGATTTTAAATATCTTAGGCTTTGTGGGCCATATACAGCTTCTGTAGCTTCTCCTCTTTCTTCTTCAACAAGCTTTCTAAACGTGAGAACCATTATTAGCTCACAGTCCCACAGATCCAGGCTGAGAGCCTGATTTGATTTGTGGCCATGATTTGCCGATTCCTGCTCTGCGTCCTCACTGAGGAGGGGGACCATGTTTGAGTAATCACTTCTTTGAATCAACTCTTGGTCTTCTGGGGCTTGTCCTTACTCTCCTACACTCTCTAATCAACATGGCATCCAGAGAGATCCTGTTAAAACATAAGTCAGATCATGTCACTGAAATCTCTTCAATGGCTTCTTCACAGAAGAATCAAAGTCCTCAAAGTGCCTCCAGAGCCCTAGAAATGTGGACCTCTGTTTCGTGTCTGACTGTTTCCTTCTCCTCTCCACTTTGCTTGCTCTGTTTTCCACACACTGCCATCCTTTCTGCTCCTTGGGTACTCCAGCCTACTCTAGCCTCATTGACTTTCCATCGGACTGTTCCCTCTACCTGTACTATTCACTTCCCAGATATGCTCCTTGCTCCCTCTTAAATTTTATCTTCCCCAGAAAGTCCTCAGGGATCACTTAGTTTCAGCTAGCAGCCTCCTCCTAGCATCTAGCCATCTCCATCTCCCTTCCCTGCTTGCTGTTTTTCTCCAGCACTTCCCTTATATATTCCCGCACTGTCGCGGCTCAGATTCAGCAAGTGATCATTGCCGCAGCATGGCCTCGGGAACCCTGGCTGCGAACACGATGTCCACACCTGCCTGGTGGCCCCTGCTCGCCTCACGGCCCCTCAGGTGCAGCATGCGCAGGACCCACATTGCAGGCAGAAGACACAGGGCCACTGGCCCCAGCTAGGCAGGCCCCTCGATGCCGTGCTCATGTTGGCTCAGACCTCTTTGCTCTCCGCGCTGCGGTTCAAACCTGTGTGCAGCGCTGTGTGGGCGGGGATCGAAGACCTCCGCCCGCTCCTCAGTGTGTCAGCACGCAGCCCCGCCTCCCATGGGGACCCAGCCTGAGGAGCAGGGGCAGGAGATTCGAGACTAGGGTGGCGCGAAAGGTAGGAGGTGTGGAGAGTATGGGGTTTACAAAAAGTGTTTGCTGACTGATCCAAACAAAAGTGAGACATGGTTGTATCAACGCATTTAAAAAGTCATTAAACTGCCGCTAAGTGTCTGTGATCACCCCGCCTAGGAGAGAGCGTGCACTCCGTGAGGGACACATGAAAGGCTGAGTGAACGTCTACCTGTGGTCCGTTACCTGGTGCACGGGTGTGTGAATTTTTGCGGAGAGCTCTTAATTTCTGTTGTCTCTGCTGACTTGACACAGTGGTTGGCAAACAGTGACGTGTTCAGTGTATTCAGGACATGATCATGGTTACTAATAATCACTTTGTTTTGCACTGACACCTCCACAGAGAATTTACTACTGAATGTCCACTTTACAGAAGAGAAACTGAGGCGTAGGAAGTGAAGTGACTGAGTAAGAGGAATGACTCAGACAATTGGTGTTAGTAAATTAACCCTGCAGGGGGCCGTTAGACTGTGGTGGCTCTAGTGATGCGGCCGCCTATGTAAAGCAAGGAAAATCTAAGCCTGTCAATGGCTCAGGGTGACGGACACCGCTGAGGACAGCCAGTCACAAACCACCAACTAGGCTTTAAAGCTATAGCAAATCAGTCATTTCCTTGCTTTGCTTCTGCTCTTTTAAAATAAGCATCTCTGCAGCTCCTGTGGCTGGAGTGCTCCTCACCGCTTCCACTTTGGTGGTGCCTGAATTGAATCTAATTTTGCTCACATAAAGTCTTAAAATTTTAAATATGCCTCAGTTTGTCTTTTAGGGCTGGCCGTAGAAGTTGGATTTGTGTCCAGTTTCTAGAACAGTGGTTGTCCTCTGGTCAGGCCTTAGGCGTTCTGTGTACAACGTTCCTCTTCTACCACCACCTTCTGGATGCCTCCACCCTCTACCATCTCCCGCGCATCAGATCCCCTAGATGCTCACATTATAACATCGCAGACACTCCTCTGTCTTCCAGCCAGCGTGTGAACTGAATCATTTCCATTCCTGTTGAAGAGTCTGGTGTGACCACTTTCCCAAACACAGCCACTCCCCAGCTGACCCTGGGTAACCACTCTTCTGAACTTGGTCTCCATCACTGACATGGACATCTTTCTATTTATGCTACATTTTTAAGTATTCATAAACCGCATATAGTATTCTATATTTTGTCTTCTTACTTGCTTTATTTAGTGTTATCTTTGCTAGGTTCATCCATGCTGACACGTAAAGATCTGTCTAGTTCACGTACTTTCCTCGCTATGTAGGATTCCCATGTACGGAAATACAATAATTTATATGTGCTTTTTCCTGTTGATGGATATTTAAATTGTTTCCAATTTTCAGTATGATTTCTTTTAAAAACATGTTTATATACTTTTTAAAGGTTACTTTACATTTACAGTTATTACAAAATATTGCCTATATTCCCTGTGTTGTACAATACATCCTTGAGCCTATTGTGGACCTAGTAGTTTACATCTCTCACTTCCCGACCCCTGTATTGCCCCCTCCTCCCCCTCTGCGCTGGCAACCATTAGTTTGTTCTCTATATCTGTAACTCTCCTTCTGTTTTGTTATATTTGCTAGATAGTTGTATTTTTGAGATTCCATTTATAGGTGATATCCTACAGTATTTGTTTCTGTTTGACTTATTTCACTTACCACAATGCCCTCCAAGGCCATCTATGTTGCTGCAAATGGCAAAGTTTTGTTCTTTTGTAAGGCTGAGTAGTATGCCATTGGTTATATGTACCACATCTTCTTTATCTATTCATCTCTTGATGACACTTAGGTTGCTTCCATATCTTGGTAATTGTACACAAGGATGCTGCGAACATTGGGGTGCATGTATCTTTTCCAGTACATGTTATTGAGAACACGTGTTTTTGGTTTTTTCAGATTTATACCTAAGAGTGGAGTTGCGAGGTCATATAGTAGTTCTCTTTTTAGGTTTTGGAGAATCCTCCATACTGTTTTCCACAGTGGCTGCACCAGTTTACATCCCTACCAACAGTGTACCAGGGTTCCCTTTTCTCTCAAACATTGTAAATTTTCTTCCGAGTGGTAATTGAGATGATAGCTCAATAATAACATAAGATCAGGTGAAGTCTAAAGAAATTTTAGAAAACCTGGATAAAGTAAGAACACATGTGTTCTCTGGCATCTGAATGTTGGAGAGACACCAAGACATGTGGGCCAAGTTGTGGAGAGAAGGGAAACACAGACGCAAGCTTGACATTTGCTGCAGCTTTTCTCCTTGGGGCATTTGCTGATTCAAACGTTACAGCCTAGGAGCTGAAAAGCGAAAGAGTTCAAAAGACTCTAACCACAGAAGCCAAAGAGCAAGAGCCGATTTACATGGATAAAAAGCATTTTAACTATGCCAAAGCAGAAAATGAAAAGAAAGAACTTTGCATTGCATTTAATAAAAGTTTAGGGAGATCTTTGTGGTATATTAGTGAACTTACTGGCGGAAATTTAGCCATGTACATTGTGTTGGAGAGGCACCAAGAGTTCAAGAATTCTCACATTTTGAGTACACAATTACCTTACATGTAGGCCTGGTGGCAGCCATTTACATAACAATGATTTGGAGGATGTGGTGTTAGTCAGCTCTTGCTGTGATAATGCTTTGGAAGAAATCGCCCCAAAACTCAGTTACATAAACAAGAATTTATTTTCCTTGGACCTATGGGCTAGTAGCTGCAGTGGCTCTCTTTTAGACCTCTAGATGGCTGGTTTTGCTCCATGTTTTGGGTCAGTTTGAGGTCTGTCACACACATCTTCCTCTGGAGCCCGAGTGTGAGGCCGCAGCTCCCAGGCCCTGCCTTCTCACAAAGTTCAGTGAAACATAAGAGGTGCATGCAAATAGCAACCATAAGCATGCTGAAGTGGCTATACTAATACCAGAAAATATAGACTTTAAAACAAACAAAAGAGTTACTAGATATGAAAAGGGACATTTTATGATAAAAAAGGGAAGATACCAAAATTTTTAACATATTTGCCCTGAATAAGATAAAACCAAAGTACATGAAGAAGAAAATACCAACACCCATGAAGAATTGAAGGAAGAAATAGATAATTGCACAATATTAGGTAGAGGCTTCAGTACTCCACGGTCAATAATGGATAGAACAATTAGGCAGAAGATCAACAACGATATAGAAGACTTGGACAAGACTATGAATTAACAAGGCCTACTAAACGTCTAGAGAATACTCAACCGAACAGTAAAATGCTCATCGAGCTCAACTACATGTGAAACGTTTCCCAGCATAGACAACATGCTAGGCTGTAAGAAAAGAGATTAAAAGCCACATACATTGCTGGTGGGAATGTAAAATGGCGCGGCCATTTTACAAAAGAGCTTGAGAGTTCCTGCAAGTGTTAAACATCGAGTTACCCTATGACCCAGCAGTTCCATTACTAAATATATACCTAAGAGAAATGAAAACTTATGTCTGCACAAAAGCTTGTACGTGAATGTTCAGGGAAACCTATTTCTAAAAACAAAAGGTGGAAATAATTCAAATGTCAATCTGATAAATGAAGAAACAAAATGTGGAATAGCCGTACAATAGAATAGCATTCAGCTCTAAAAAGGAATGAAATATCGATCCATGTTACAACATGAATGAACCATGAAAGCATTATGTAAAGTTAAAGCAGCCAATCACAAAAGATCACATATTGTATGGTGCCATTTATATGAAGTGCCCAGAATAGCCAATCTGTAGAGACAGGAAGTCGATTAGTGGTTGCCTAGGGCTGAGAGGGTTGAGGAGAATGAAAAAACCTTGTTAATGTGTAATGGGTTTTTTGTGAGGGGACACAAATCTACAATTGGACTGTCGTGATGGTTCCACAAGTCTTTTAGTGGTTACACTAAGAACCACTGAATTGTATACATAAAAGAGTTGAAATTATGGTATGTAAATGACATCCCAATAAAGCTGTTAAAATTATGATAATTTTATAGTTATAAATTTGAAAATTCATCCCAAATTACACATTCTTAACAAATGCAACCTAACAAGACTAACCCAACAAAGAAAAAATATCTAAAACACCTGTATCTACTCAAAAAGTTGTTTGTATAGTTAAGTACCTTTACAGAAAATGATTTCCAGGGATAAATGGGTTTCCACGTAACTTCTTCCAAATATTTAGGGAAGAAGTATTGGTAATCTTACATAAAAATCTTCCAGGAAACAGAAAACTATATATTGCTCAAAGTATTTATAAGGCCAACATAAGCTTCAGATCAAAAGTAAAAAGAAGGGCTTCCCTGATGGTGCAGTGGTTAAGAATCCACCTCCCAATGCAGGGGACACGGGTTCGAGCCCTTGTGGGGGAAGATCCCACATGCCGTGGAGCAGCTACGCCCACGTGCCACAACTGCTGAGCCTGCACTCTGGAGCCTGCGGGCCACAACTGCTGAGCCCGTGTGCCGCAACTACTGAAGCCTGCATGCCTAGAACCCGTGCTCCACAACAAGACAGGCCACCGCAAGGAGAAGCCTACTCACCACAACAAAGAATAGCCCCCCGCTCACCACAACTACAGAAAGCTCGCGTGCAACAATGAAGACCCAATGCAGCCACAAATAAATAAATAAAAAATAAAGTATAGGATCTTAAAAACAAAACAAAACAAAATCTATAAAGAATATTACAAGAATAGAATCACAGGCCAGTTTCTCTTTTGAAAATGCATGCAAAATATGTAAACAGAAGCACAAACTGTACCCATGGTATGTAAAACAATCATATATCAGAATCAAAGTAGCTTTATTTTGGTAATGCCAGGTTGCTTTAATGTTCAAACATGAAATCCATCCCAGGAATGAATTAGAGTGGGAAAAGAAGTCATTTTAAACGAAGCCTTGGGAATTCCCTGGTTTTCCAGTGGTTAGAACTTGGCGCTTTCACTGCTGGGGCCCTGGGGTCCAATCCCAGGTCAGGGAAATAAGATCCTCCAAGACATGAGGCAGGGCCCCGAAAAAAAAAAAATAATGAAGTCTTAACCAGGAGAAGCACAAGATCAAATAAACATAACAGATAACACCTTATGAAAAGTAGGTGAAGATTATGGAATATTCTAAAATTTAAAACAAAAAGAAACTTTTAAAGATTCCAAAGGATGTGACTAATATTGTACATAGGCAAAAAATAAAATGAAATAAAATATACAAATGATGGGAGCCCCAGAATCCAGAAGCCCAAGTCCTGTCTCTGAAGATTCTCATTCAGTGGGTTCTGGATTTCCTCTGTGTGTCAAAACCTACAGGTGATTCTGATACGACTCACAGACACAATGTAAAGCTTCTGCTTTGCAGGAGAGAATACCAGATTATTCTGTTATTTTATAGTTACACTAACAGGTTGTACTATTGACGGATAAGTCTGATGTCAAAATGCACTCCCCACTAGGGATAAAAAAGGAACTAGTAGTCTCTACTGCTGCTTGGTGGCAGCATGCATGTATTGCAAGAGCAATTATTGTAGGAATCCAAATTAGTGGAACATTTTAGAATTGGAAAACTACATACAGATCATCTAGTCAAGCTTCCAACTGTTATAGTTGTAAAAACTAAGGCCCATATAAATGAAATGATTTATCTCCAAAGAGTGTTAGTGAAAGAGTATGAAATAAAAAATATCTCTGAACTTTTAATTTAGTGCTGTTTTTATTAATCTCAAGCACTAGCTTAAACTTCGGTGTGACAGATTTGGGATTGAATTCTTGCTCAGATTGACTGATTGTGTGCCTTTTAGTAAGTTACTAAAACACGCTTTATTTTGTAACAGGTTTATTTATTTATTTATTTTTGGCTGCATAGGCTCTTCATTGCTGTGTGCGGGCTTTCTCTAGTTGCAGTGAGCGGGGGCTACTCTTTGTTGCAGTGCGCAGGCTTCTCATTGGGGTGGCTTCTCGTTGTTGCTGAGCATGGAGTGTAGGTGTGTGGGCTTCAGTAGTTTTGGTTCACGGGCTCTAGAGCGCAGGCTCGGTAGTTGTGGCGCACGGTCTTAGTTGCTCCGTGGCATGTGCAGTCTCATTTGCAGGTTCTGGGGAGGATTAAATGAGCTCATATGATATCCAATTGACTGAGGCAGAGTAGGCTTGGGATGAATCTTTGCTTGGTTTTCATTAGCTGCGGCGAAGAGGATGACAGCTTGGTGCCTCTCCAAATTTCACATGGGTGTGCCTCCCTTGGGGATCTTGTTAAATGCAGGCTGGTATTCAGTAGTTCTGGGTGGGGCCTGGATTCTGTCCTGCTAAGAAGCTCCTAGGTGACGGTGATGCTGAGGGCAAGCGTCCAGCTCCTGCATTTCTCCCTTTCCAGAAGAGCAGGACGTCTGCCCCCCGGGAGGAGAAAACATCCACAAAGTGACTACTAGGCCCTACCAGCTTCCCTTACAGGCAAGGGACCTTTACCACTGCTCCCAACCATTGTGTCTGAGGCGCAGCAAGCCAAAACACTGAGATGCTGAGGTTTGCAGCAAAGAGGAGGTTTATTCACAGGGCAGCCATGCGAGGAAGTGATGTGAAAATAGGTCTCCAATCCTCCTTCCCGAAAGCAAGGGGCTTGGGGTATCTGTGGGATAAAGAATAAAGAAGCAGGGCAGTATGGGTCATGGGGAGCTTGAGGCAAGGTGATTGGACAAAGATGTGCTCCTCATTGTTCTGAGCTGGTGTAATAGGCTACAGGGCTCAGCACATTCTCAGGCTGGAGTTTTTGGACCTCTGATGGCAGAAGGCCAAAAGGCACTTGCCCAGGTGGAAGATCGGTGGTCCTCTCCACTCTAAACCAGCTCCGCCTACCTAGGCACAGCTGATTCCAAGGTCCTGGACAATACCGGGGCAAACATCTTTTTGCTTATGCTACATGCTACTTGGAGGACATGCAAGTGTTCAAGGTACCTTGATGAGTGAAGACAGGATTTCACTAATCATGACGCATGGTTTCACTTCCAGGTGAGCAGAAGAGACCTGTAGGCTGAGTCTGGCTCCTGGCACCTGGAATTGGAGGCAGATGGTTTAAAAACGGGCTCCCCCACCCTCTGTGTGATCTGAGGTAAATAGACTATTGATCCTTTTCTCCAATTAAAATGTGTGACTGGAAACACACTTAGTGGCATGTCTGACACACAGTAGTTATGCTACCGTGGGTCATTCTTGGAAACTGAAGCCGTGGTTTTGAGGGATCATCAAAACGAGTACAATGCTTGCCATGTTTCTCCTTGTTCATCCTGGTGACAAACCTGGTAGACAGAGCTCCATCCTTTCCCACAGGACCACACCCCTAGTACTTAGAGTGAAGTGGTTATGTCTCACTTAAGGCACCTTTTCCTTTTCCTTCCTTCTTTTTTCTTCATTAATCTTCATCCAACTGGCCTTTCTAAATTTTACACAAAACAAAACCATTTCTCAATGGATTCAGATACTACCCCAAGTTAGTATTCCAACCAAGTTCTTGATCTTCCGGGTCTCATCATCAGAAATTTCTGAGCCTAAATCTTCTCTAGTTTCTAGGATCACTCATTGTCTCATTTCTCCCTTCTCCTTTGAGTTCAGAGTCTTGCCAATTTAGTCCCTTCCCTAACCACAACTGATAATAAGGTGACACAGCAAAGTGATGAAAGTCTACACGGTCTGGTTTTACTCCTGGGTTTTTGCCACCTACTTACTGTGTGGCATTAGGCAAGCTATTCAATGTCTCCTGGCCTCAGTTTCCCCCCAAACGTGAATATTATGAATATTACCTGCCGGGCTTCCATAGTGGTGCAGTGGTTGGGAGTCCGCCTGCTGATGCAAGGGGCACGGGTTCATGCCCCGGTCCGGGAGGATCCCACATGCCGTGGAGCGGTTGGGCCCGTGAGCCATGGCCGCTGAGCCCGCGTGTCCAGAGCCTGTGATCGGCAGCGGGAGAGGCCACGACAGTGAGAGGCTTGCGTACCACAAAAAAAAAAAGAACATTACCTGCCTATAGGGTTGCCATTATGAGGAATATGTGGGTTAATATTTGGTAAGAACTTAGAATAGTACTTGTTATAGTCTAAGCACTACAGTTGTGCTTTTTAATAATAATAAATGAAATTGCAAATGTATACCTTACTCAACTTTCTGTCATAACTTTGAAGTGTTGGTCTATCTGTTGGGTCTTGTCAGCCTGTAAAGGAGGTGAGGTGTCCATAGCTTTGGTGTGAGACGTGCTGCCTGCCGAAGCACCGATGCCCGTCAACGCCGTGACCGCCAGAGCCGTGAACGGGTGCTGGAGAAAGCAGGAGCAGAATGGAAGATGACGGCGTGGGAAGGAGGTGTGGTGTCCATAGGTTCGGGGTCTGAGGTGCTGCCTGCTGAACCACCGATGCCTGCCAAAGCCGTAAATGGGGTGCTGGAGAAAACAGGAGCAGAACGGAAGATGACGGCGTGGGAAGGAGGCGTGGTGTCCATAGGTTCGGGGTCAGACGTGCTGCCTGCTGAAGCACCGATGCCCGGCAAAGGCGTAAATGGGGTGCTGGGGAAAACAGGAGCAGAATGGTAGATGATGGCATGGGAAGGAGGTGTGGTGTCCATGGGTTCCATATCAGAGCTGCTGCGTGCCTGATCTGAGAGCAGAGAGTGACAGTGGGAGAGCTTCTCACTCCTTTTATATCTGACGGCTCCGCCTGCCTCTGTGACATGTCCATTGTACATGTCACAGAGAAAGGGCGGGCGTGGCAGGGGGTGAGTCAGGGGGCACATGCGAGCCCAGCTGGTGGAGAAACCCCAGCCCAAAGGCAAAAGGCGGGGCCCCTTGTGGACTTTCTAGTGGCTGGGTCTTCTCGCTGTGGGTGGCAGGTGTTTGGCACGGGATGGGCCACCATGCAGAGACTGTTGGGGACTGTGGAGGCCTTCTCCTTCAGAGCTCACCCTGCCTGGGCACCGGCTCTGCAGGCCCCTCAGCTGCGCGTATGTATCGGCCAGCCCTTCCCCACTACGGGGCCCAGAGTCCAGAGGCTGCTCAGAGCTGAGGGCAGGAGGCACCCAGAGCTTGCCAGGGTGTGGGCCACCTCCTCCGGGGACCTCCCCAGCTTCTCTGCGAGGCCTGGAGACAGGATCGCCTTCTCCAGGGCTGCTCAGCTGCCAGCATCACCGTGAGCCAGGTGGCGAAGGTTTCTGAGCAGGAGATGCAGAGCCCTGATCCGACTGCATGCTGCACCCCACGATGTCCCTTCCTGGCAGGTAGGTTCTTTCTTCACTTCTTTTTTGAAATTTGGTCAGACAACATTTAAACCTTGCACTGTTCTTCAGGGTATACAGATGGTAGTGGCTTAGCCGGGATTCGAAGCAAGCCTGTGTGATTCCAGAGCTCGTGTTCTGGACTGTGGTGCCCCCTTATCATATATGCTTCATGTGTTCCTTGTTTTTCATTTTTTCTTGTAGTCCCTATGGTACTTAGCCCTAAGTGCCATACCTGTAACGAACAGCTACACTGCCCTGTGGGAGGTCTTCTTCTGTTCAACACATGAATTGGTCATCCACCGCACTGTGTTCTAATCTCAGAAGATACAGGTCAGGGACCACCGGTTGTCAGCTGGTGCTACCATTGGTGCTGCCATTCCACATGTCTAACTGAGGCTTGAAGGCCGGATTTTCCCTTTGTCTAGTTTGAAGGATCCAGATATGTAAAGATTGTAGTCTAGATAAATCATGGGCTATCCTGAAAGAAATTCACCAGTGAATTGTTCCGTATGGATTAGAAGCCAGTTTCTCTGGCCTTCCTGGAGTATATCCAGCAAGGCGTCTCATTGATGTCTAGAAAGCCAATATATCCTTTATTGCAACTTCAGCGTGGAGCGATGTATTGGTTTAAAGTATGATCAACACAATTTGGTCATTGTGAGTAGGCCAGCTGGGTCCACTCTTTATTACACATATGTAACTCGAGAGATTCTTATGCCCAAGAGAGGAGACGTACTCTTGGGTGTCTAGGACGAGGGAAACATGTGTTGTTATTCAGGAGCTGGAAGCTGATGGTCTACACATCACTTGACCTTGTTTAAAACTTGTGTCTTTGGCTTGCTTCATTGGAGTGTTTTCTCTCTCCTGGGGCTGACATTGTGCGTTATGTATCACACAGGTGACATGTAGAAGTTTCAGAACCCAGAATCGTATAGATCAGTCAAAATGTATTTCTATAGTTTTGTTCAAAGTGTATGGAAAATAACACTGGGCATAATTCATATATTCCAGAATTCGTTGGACCCTCTGCTCATGAGATTCTTTTTATGGTATGTCACAGCAAATTTGGACTTCCATCCCCAATAAACTTTGGGGTTGGAGGACACAAAAAGCTTTTGCTCACACCTAAATTATGTCTGAAAGAAAAGGGTAAATATTATAAGCCCTTTCTAACCTCTCCAAGAGCAGAAATGATTTACAGCTGTGGCATTGAACCCTAATTCCTCGATCTCATTTGAGGAGAGTTCAGTAAGAAACAATGTCTTGATTTTTGTTTGTTTGGTTTCTTCCCTGTTTTCTCATCTTGCTTACCAACAATCCATTGTAATTCCTGAGTTAGTATGGCAGCAGGCTGAGTGTTCCCTGGAGCTCATTAAATGATCTTTTTTTCCTAAAATAACTTTTGTGTCCTTGTTTTCAGCCCCTCTTCTTTCCTCTGCCCTTTACTACAACCAGAGCTCAGCAAAAGCTGACTGGCGTTGTGCAGACCTTACTTAGGGTTAGTCTTTTCTTCATTATTTTATTCATGGCTCCTCCATTTCATTGTTTGCCTTCTCGAAATGTGTTGAAATCTTTCTGTGGTGGATGACTTCCAAAATGTCTTGGCTTTGATTGGTTGATTAAGTTTGGTATTTCTACAGTATTGTTTAAATATGGTTTCAGGAGGAACAGAAAGTGAATATGTTTCCTTGTCTGCCATCTTGAGCTGAAAATCCCTGTGGATTTTAGCATCCAATATTCCCATGGGAAAAAAACCCAACCTTGGCCTTAATAGATGTGACACTCAAGATTTCAGCTTTTCGTGGGCAATCACTGAGGATTGGAATATGTGGTCATTTCTAAAGGGAAAATAATAACTACCTCATGGAGTAGATTTGAGGATTAAATTAGAGAATGAACATGAAAATGCTTTGTAAGGCTTAAAAGTCTATAAAAATGTTTTTTGTTTTTATTTGATTTGTTGCTATTTCAACTTTACTCGACAGTTGCTTATGACCTTACTTATGTGATAAAATGGCCCCTGGTTTATTGTTTTGAAAGCCAGAATATATTTTTCAATAGCTCGATGGAAATGGCATCATTTGTGAAGGTTAAGGGTGAAGGGATAAATGTTTCTTGACACCTATCACTTTACAGTGTTTTCAGGAACTAATTGACACTTGTATTCCTCTTCCAAATTTTGTTGAGCACCTCCTACGAGCCACATGCTTTACATCAGGTGTTGGAAAGCATTTTCTGGATTTTAAATATCTTAGGCTTTGTGGGCCATATACAGCTTCTGTAGCTTCTCCTCTTTCTTCTTCAACAAGCTTTCTAAACGTGAGAACCATTATTAGCTCACAGTCCCACAGATCCAGGCTGAGAGCCTGATTTGATTTGTGGCCATGATTTGCCGATTCCTGCTCTGCGTCCTCACTGAGGAGGGGGACCATGTTTGAGTAATCACTTCTTTGAATCAACTCTTGGTCTTCTGGGGCTTGTCCTTACTCTCCTACACTCTCTAATCAACATGGCATCCAGAGAGATCCTGTTAAAACATAAGTCAGATCATGTCACTGAAATCTCTTCAATGGCTTCTTCACAGAAGAATCAAAGTCCTCAAAGTGCCTCCAGAGCCCTAGAAATGTGGACCTCTGTTTCGTGTCTGACTGTTTCCTTCTCCTCTCCACTTTGCTTGCTCTGTTTTCCACACACTGCCATCCTTTCTGCTCCTTGGGTACTCCAGCCTACTCTAGCCTCATTGACTTTCCATCGGACTGTTCCCTCTACCTGTACTATTCACTTCCCAGATATGCTCCTTGCTCCCTCTTAAATTTTATCTTCCCCAGAAAGTCCTCAGGGATCACTTAGTTTCAGCTAGCAGCCTCCTCCTAGCATCTAGCCATCTCCATCTCCCTTCCCTGCTTGCTGTTTTTCTCCAGCACTTCCCTTATATATTCCCGCACTGTCGCGGCTCAGATTCAGCAAGTGATCATTGCCGCAGCATGGCCTCGGGAACCCTGGCTGCGAACACGATGTCCACACCTGCCTGGTGGCCCCTGCTCGCCTCACGGCCCCTCAGGTGCAGCATGCGCAGGACCCACATTGCAGGCAGAAGACACAGGGCCACTGGCCCCAGCTAGGCAGGCCCCTCGATGCCGTGCTCATGTTGGCTCAGACCTCTTTGCTCTCCGCGCTGCGGTTCAAACCTGTGTGCAGCGCTGTGTGGGCGGGGATCGAAGACCTCCGCCCGCTCCTCAGTGTGTCAGCACGCAGCCCCGCCTCCCATGGGGACCCAGCCTGAGGAGCAGGGGCAGGAGATTCGAGACTAGGGTGGCGCGAAAGGTAGGAGGTGTGGAGAGTATGGGGTTTACAAAAAGTGTTTGCTGACTGATCCAAACAAAAGTGAGACATGGTTGTATCAACGCATTTAAAAAGTCATTAAACTGCCGCTAAGTGTCTGTGATCACCCCGCCTAGGAGAGAGCGTGCACTCCGTGAGGGACACATGAAAGGCTGAGTGAACGTCTACCTGTGGTCCGTTACCTGGTGCACGGGTGTGTGAATTTTTGCGGAGAGCTCTTAATTTCTGTTGTCTCTGCTGACTTGACACAGTGGTTGGCAAACAGTGACGTGTTCAGTGTATTCAGGACATGATCATGGTTACTAATAATCACTTTGTTTTGCACTGACACCTCCACAGAGAATTTACTACTGAATGTCCACTTTACAGAAGAGAAACTGAGGCGTAGGAAGTGAAGTGACTGAGTAAGAGGAATGACTCAGACAATTGGTGTTAGTAAATTAACCCTGCAGGGGGCCGTTAGACTGTGGTGGCTCTAGTGATGCGGCCGCCTATGTAAAGCAAGGAAAATCTAAGCCTGTCAATGGCTCAGGGTGACGGACACCGCTGAGGACAGCCAGTCACAAACCACCAACTAGGCTTTAAAGCTATAGCAAATCAGTCATTTCCTTGCTTTGCTTCTGCTCTTTTAAAATAAGCATCTCTGCAGCTCCTGTGGCTGGAGTGCTCCTCACCGCTTCCACTTTGGTGGTGCCTGAATTGAATCTAATTTTGCTCACATAAAGTCTTAAAATTTTAAATATGCCTCAGTTTGTCTTTTAGGGCTGGCCGTAGAAGTTGGATTTGTGTCCAGTTTCTAGAACAGTGGTTGTCCTCTGGTCAGGCCTTAGGCGTTCTGTGTACAACGTTCCTCTTCTACCACCACCTTCTGGATGCCTCCACCCTCTACCATCTCCCGCGCATCAGATCCCCTAGATGCTCACATTATAACATCGCAGACACTCCTCTGTCTTCCAGCCAGCGTGTGAACTGAATCATTTCCATTCCTGTTGAAGAGTCTGGTGTGACCACTTTCCCAAACACAGCCACTCCCCAGCTGACCCTGGGTAACCACTCTTCTGAACTTGGTCTCCATCACTGACATGGACATCTTTCTATTTATGCTACATTTTTAAGTATTCATAAACCGCATATAGTATTCTATATTTTGTCTTCTTACTTGCTTTATTTAGTGTTATCTTTGCTAGGTTCATCCATGCTGACACGTAAAGATCTGTCTAGTTCACGTACTTTCCTCGCTATGTAGGATTCCCATGTACGGAAATACAATAATTTATATGTGCTTTTTCCTGTTGATGGATATTTAAATTGTTTCCAATTTTCAGTATGATTTCTTTTAAAAACATGTTTATATACTTTTTAAAGGTTACTTTACATTTACAGTTATTACAAAATATTGCCTATATTCCCTGTGTTGTACAATACATCCTTGAGCCTATTGTGGACCTAGTAGTTTACATCTCTCACTTCCCGACCCCTGTATTGCCCCCTCCTCCCCCTCTGCGCTGGCAACCATTAGTTTGTTCTCTATATCTGTAACTCTCCTTCTGTTTTGTTATATTTGCTAGATAGTTGTATTTTTGAGATTCCATTTATAGGTGATATCCTACAGTATTTGTTTCTGTTTGACTTATTTCACTTACCACAATGCCCTCCAAGGCCATCTATGTTGCTGCAAATGGCAAAGTTTTGTTCTTTTGTAAGGCTGAGTAGTATGCCATTGGTTATATGTACCACATCTTCTTTATCTATTCATCTCTTGATGACACTTAGGTTGCTTCCATATCTTGGTAATTGTACACAAGGATGCTGCGAACATTGGGGTGCATGTATCTTTTCCAGTACATGTTATTGAGAACACGTGTTTTTGGTTTTTTCAGATTTATACCTAAGAGTGGAGTTGCGAGGTCATATAGTAGTTCTCTTTTTAGGTTTTGGAGAATCCTCCATACTGTTTTCCACAGTGGCTGCACCAGTTTACATCCCTACCAACAGTGTACCAGGGTTCCCTTTTCTCTCAAACATTGTAAATTTTCTTCCGAGTGGTAATTGAGATGATAGCTCAATAATAACATAAGATCAGGTGAAGTCTAAAGAAATTTTAGAAAACCTGGATAAAGTAAGAACACATGTGTTCTCTGGCATCTGAATGTTGGAGAGACACCAAGACATGTGGGCCAAGTTGTGGAGAGAAGGGAAACACAGACGCAAGCTTGACATTTGCTGCAGCTTTTCTCCTTGGGGCATTTGCTGATTCAAACGTTACAGCCTAGGAGCTGAAAAGCGAAAGAGTTCAAAAGACTCTAACCACAGAAGCCAAAGAGCAAGAGCCGATTTACATGGATAAAAAGCATTTTAACTATGCCAAAGCAGAAAATGAAAAGAAAGAACTTTGCATTGCATTTAATAAAAGTTTAGGGAGATCTTTGTGGTATATTAGTGAACTTACTGGCGGAAATTTAGCCATGTACATTGTGTTGGAGAGGCACCAAGAGTTCAAGAATTCTCACATTTTGAGTACACAATTACCTTACATGTAGGCCTGGTGGCAGCCATTTACATAACAATGATTTGGAGGATGTGGTGTTAGTCAGCTCTTGCTGTGATAATGCTTTGGAAGAAATCGCCCCAAAACTCAGTTACATAAACAAGAATTTATTTTCCTTGGACCTATGGGCTAGTAGCTGCAGTGGCTCTCTTTTAGACCTCTAGATGGCTGGTTTTGCTCCATGTTTTGGGTCAGTTTGAGGTCTGTCACACACATCTTCCTCTGGAGCCCGAGTGTGAGGCCGCAGCTCCCAGGCCCTGCCTTCTCACAAAGTTCAGTGAAACATAAGAGGTGCATGCAAATAGCAACCAAAAGCATGCTGAAGTGGCTATACTAATACCAGAAAATATAGACTTTAAAACAAACAAAAGAGTTACTAGATATGAAAAGGGACATTTTATGATAAAAAAGGGAAGATACCAAAATTTTTAACATATTTGCCCTGAATAAGATAAAACCAAAGTACATGAAGAAGAAAATACCAACACCCATGAAGAATTGAAGGAAGAAATAGATAATTGCACAATATTAGGTAGAGGCTTCAGTACTCCACGGTCAATAATGGATAGAACAATTAGGCAGAAGATCAACAACGATATAGAAGACTTGGACAAGACTATGAATTAACAAGGCCTACTAAACGTCTAGAGAATACTCAACCGAACAGTAAAATGCTCATCGAGCTCAACTACATGTGAAACGTTTCCCAGCATAGACAACATGCTAGGCTGTAAGAAAAGAGATTAAAAGCCACATACATTGCTGGTGGGAATGTAAAATGGCGCGGCCATTTTACAAAAGAGCTTGAGAGTTCCTGCAAGTGTTAAACATCGAGTTACCCTATGACCCAGCAGTTCCATTACTAAATATATACCTAAGAGAAATGAAAACTTATGTCTGCACAAAAGCTTGTACGTGAATGTTCAGGGAAACCTATTTCTAAAAACAAAAGGTGGAAATAATTCAAATGTCAATCTGATAAATGAAGAAACAAAATGTGGAATAGCCGTACAATAGAATAGCATTCAGCTCTAAAAAGGAATGAAATATCGATCCATGTTACAACATGAATGAACCATGAAAGCATTATGTAAAGTTAAAGCAGCCAATCACAAAAGATCACATATTGTATGGTGCCATTTATATGAAGTGCCCAGAATAGCCAATCTGTAGAGACAGGAAGTCGATTAGTGGTTGCCTAGGGCTGAGAGGGTTGAGGAGAATGAAAAAACCTTGTTAATGTGTAATGGGTTTTTTGTGAGGGGACACAAATCTACAATTGGACTGTCGTGATGGTTCCACAAGTCTTTTAGTGGTTACACTAAGAACCACTGAATTGTATACATAAAAGAGTTGAAATTATGGTATGTAAATGACATCCCAATAAAGCTGTTAAAATTATGATAATTTTATAGTTATAAATTTGAAAATTCATCCCAAATTACACATTCTTAACAAATGCAACCTAACAAGACTAACCCAACAAAGAAAAAATATCTAAAACACCTGTATCTACTCAAAAAGTTGTTTGTATAGTTAAGTACCTTTACAGAAAATGATTTCCAGGGATAAATGGGTTTCCACGTAACTTCTTCCAAATATTTAGGGAAGAAGTATTGGTAATCTTACATAAAAATCTTCCAGGAAACAGAAAACTATATATTGCTCAAAGTATTTATAAGGCCAACATAAGCTTCAGATCAAAAGTAAAAAGAAGGGCTTCCCTGATGGTGCAGTGGTTAAGAATCCACCTCCCAATGCAGGGGACACGGGTTCGAGCCCTTGTGGGGGAAGATCCCACATGCCGTGGAGCAGCTACGCCCACGTGCCACAACTGCTGAGCCTGCACTCTGGAGCCTGCGGGCCACAACTGCTGAGCCCGTGTGCCGCAACTACTGAAGCCTGCATGCCTAGAACCCGTGCTCCACAACAAGACAGGCCACCGCAAGGAGAAGCCTACTCACCACAACAAAGAATAGCCCCCCGCTCACCACAACTACAGAAAGCTCGCGTGCAACAATGAAGACCCAATGCAGCCACAAATAAATAAATAAAAAATAAAGTATAGGATCTTAAAAACAAAACAAAACAAAATCTATAAAGAATATTACAAGAATAGAATCACAGGCCAGTTTCTCTTTTGAAAATGCATGCAAAATATGTAAACAGAAGCACAAACTGTACCCATGGTATGTAAAACAATCATATATCAGAATCAAAGTAGCTTTATTTTGGTAATGCCAGGTTGCTTTAATGTTCAAACATGAAATCCATCCCAGGAATGAATTAGAGTGGGAAAAGAAGTCATTTTAAATGAAGCCTTGGGAATTCCCTGGTTTTCCAGTGGTTAGAACTTGGCGCTTTCACTGCTGGGGCCCTGGGGTCCAATCCCAGGTCAGGGAAATAAGATCCTCCAAGACATGAGGCAGGGCCCCGAAAAAAAAAAAATAATGAAGTCTTAACCAGGAGAAGCACAAGATCAAATAAACATAACAGATAACACCTTATGAAAAGTAGGTGAAGATTATGGAATATTCTAAAATTTAAAACAAAAAGAAACTTTTAAAGATTCCAAAGGATGTGACTAATATTGTACATAGGCAAAAAATAAAATGAAATAAAATATACAAATGATGGGAGCCCCAGAATCCAGAAGCCCAAGTCCTGTCTCTGAAGATTCTCATTCAGTGGGTTCTGGATTTCCTCTGTGTGTCAAAACCTACAGGTGATTCTGATACGACTCACAGACACAATGTAAAGCTTCTGCTTTGCAGGAGAGAATACCAGATTATTCTGTTATTTTATAGTTACACTAACAGGTTGTACTATTGACGGATAAGTCTGATGTCAAAATGCACTCCCCACTAGGGATAAAAAAGGAACTAGTAGTCTCTACTGCTGCTTGGTGGCAGCATGCATGTATTGCAAGAGCAATTATTGTAGGAATCCAAATTAGTGGAACATTTTAGAATTGGAAAACTACATACAGATCATCTAGTCAAGCTTCCAACTGTTATAGTTGTAAAAACTAAGGCCCATATAAATGAAATGATTTATCTCCAAAGAGTGTTAGTGAAAGAGTATGAAATAAAAAATATCTCTGAACTTTTAATTTAGTGCTGTTTTTATTAATCTCAAGCACTAGCTTAAACTTCGGTGTGACAGATTTGGGATTGAATTCTTGCTCAGATTGACTGATTGTGTGCCTTTTAGTAAGTTACTAAAACACGCTTTATTTTTTAACAGGTTTATTTATTTATTTATTTTTGGCTGCATAGGCTCTTCATTGCTGTGTGCGGGCTTTCTCTAGTTGCAGTGAGCGGGGGCTACTCTTTGTTGCAGTGCGCAGGCTTCTCATTGGGGTGGCTTCTCGTTGTTGCTGAGCATGGAGTGTAGGTGTGTGGGCTTCAGTAGTTTTGGTTCACGGGCTCTAGAGCGCAGGCTCGGTAGTTGTGGCGCACGGTCTTAGTTGCTCCGTGGCATGTGCAGTCTCATTTGCAGGTTCTGGGGAGGATTAAATGAGCTCATATGATATCCAATTGACTGAGGCAGAGTAGGCTTGGGATGAATCTTTGCTTGGTTTTCATTAGCTGCGGCGAAGAGGATGACAGCTTGGTGCCTCTCCAAATTTCACATGGGTGTGCCTCCCTTGGGGATCTTGTTAAATGCAGGCTGGTATTCAGTAGTTCTGGGTGGGGCCTGGATTCTGTCCTGCTAAGAAGCTCCTAGGTGACGGTGATGCTGAGGGCAAGCGTCCAGCTCCTGCATTTCTCCCTTTCCAGAAGAGCAGGACGTCTGCCCCCCGGGAGGAGAAAACATCCACAAAGTGACTACTAGGCCCTACCAGCTTCCCTTACAGGCAAGGGACCTTTACCACTGCTCCCAACCATTGTGTCTGAGGCGCAGCAAGCCAAAACACTGAGATGCTGAGGTTTGCAGCAAAGAGGAGGTTTATTCACAGGGCAGCCATGCGAGGAAGTGATGTGAAAATAGGTCTCCAATCCTCCTTCCCGAAAGCAAGGGGCTTGGGGTATCTGTGGGATAAAGAATAAAGAAGCAGGGCAGTATGGGTCATGGGGAGCTTGAGGCAAGGTGATTGGACAAAGATGTGCTCCTCATTGTTCTGAGCTGGTGTAATAGGCTACTGGGCTCAGCACATTCTCAGGCTGGAGTTTTTGGACCTCTGATGGCAGAAGGCCAAAAGGCACTTGCCCAGGTGGAAGATCGGTGGTCCTCTCCACTCTAAACCAGCTCCGCCTACCTAGGCACAGCTGATTCCAAGGTCCTGGACAATACCGGGGCAAACATCTTTTTGCTTATGCTACATGCTACTTGGAGGACATGCAAGTGTTCAAGGTACCTTGATGAGTGAAGACAGGATTTCACTAATCATGACGCATGGTTTCACTTCCAGGTGAGCAGAAGAGACCTGTAGGCTGAGTCTGGCTCCTGGCACCTGGAATTGGAGGCAGATGGTTTAAAAACGGGCTCCCCCACCCTCTGTGTGATCTGAGGTAAATAGACTATTGATCCTTTTCTCCAATTAAAATGTGTGACTGGAAACACACTTAGTGGCATGTCTGACACACAGTAGTTATGCTACCGTGGGTCATTCTTGGAAACTGAAGCCGTGGTTTTGAGGGATCATCAAAACGAGTACAATGCTTGCCATGTTTCTCCTTGTTCATCCTGGTGACAAACCTGGTAGACAGAGCTCCATCCTTTCCCACAGGACCACACCCCTAGTACTTAGAGTGAAGTGGTTATGTCTCACTTAAGGCACCTTTTCCTTTTCCTTCCTTCTTTTTTCTTCATTAATCTTCATCCAACTGGCCTTTCTAAATTTTACACAAAACAAAACCATTTCTCAATGGATTCAGATACTACCCCAAGTTAGTATTCCAACCAAGTTCTTGATCTTCCGGGTCTCATCATCAGAAATTTCTGAGCCTAAATCTTCTCTAGTTTCTAGGATCACTCATTGTCTCATTTCTCCCTTCTCCTTTGAGTTCAGAGTCTTGCCAATTTAGTCCCTTCCCTAACCACAACTGATAATAAGGTGACACAGCAAAGTGATGAAAGTCTACACGGTCTGGTTTTACTCCTGGGTTTTTGCCACCTACTTACTGTGTGGCATTAGGCAAGCTATTCAATGTCTCCTGGCCTCAGTTTCCCCCCAAACGTGAATATTATGAATATTACCTGCCGGGCTTCCATAGTGGTGCAGTGGTTGGGAGTCCGCCTGCTGATGCAAGGGGCACGGGTTCATGCCCCGGTCCGGGAGGATCCCACATGCCGTGGAGCGGTTGGGCCCGTGAGCCATGGCCGCTGAGCCCGCGTGTCCAGAGCCTGTGATCGGCAGCGGGAGAGGCCACGACAGTGAGAGGCTTGCGTACCACAAAAAAAAAAAGAACATTACCTGCCTATAGGGTTGCCATTATGAGGAATATGTGGGTTAATATTTGGTAAGAACTTAGAATAGTACTTGTTATAGTCTAAGCACTACAGTTGTGCTTTTTAATAATAATAAATGAAATTGCAAATGTATACCTTACTCAACTTTCTGTCATAACTTTGAAGTGTTGGTCTATCTGTTGGGTCTTGTCAGCCTGTAAAGGAGGTGAGGTGTCCGTAGCTTTGGTGTGAGACGTGCTGCCTGCCGAAGCACCGATGCCCGTCAACGCCATGACCGCCAAAGCCGTGAACGGGTGCTGGAGAAAGCAGGAGCAGAATGGAAGATGACGGCGTGGGAAGGAGGTGTGGTGTCCATAGGTTCGGGGTCTGAGGTGCTGCCTGCTGAAGCACCGATGCCCGCCAAAGCCGTAAATGGGGTGCTGGAGAAAACAGGAGCAGAACGGAAGATGACGGCGTGGGAAGGAGGCGTGGTGTCCATAGGTTCGGGGTCAGACGTGCTGCCTGCTGAAGCACCGATGCCCGGCAAAGGCGTAAATGGGGTGCTGGGGAAAACAGGAGCAGAATGGTAGATGATGGCGTGGGAAGGAGGTGTGGTGTCCATGGGTTCCATATCAGAGCTGCTGCGTGCCTGATCTGAGAGCAGAGAGTGACAGTGGGAGAGCTTCTCACTCCTTTTATATCTGACGGCTCCGCCTGCCTCTGTGACATGTCCATTGTACGTGTCACAGAGAAAGGGCGGGCGTGGCAGGGGGTGAGTCAGGGGGCACATGCGAGCCCAGCTGGTGGAGAAACCCCAGCCCAAAGGCAAAAGGCGGGGCCCCTTGTGGACTTTCTAGTGGCTGGGTCTTCTCGCTGTGGGTGGCAGGTGTTTGGCACGGGATGGGCCACCATGCAGAGACTGTTGGGGACTGTGGAGGCCTTCTCCTTCAGAGCTCACCCTGCCTGGGCACCGGCTCTGCAGGCCCCTCAGCTGCGCGTATGTATCGGCCAGCCCTTCCCCACTACGGGGCCCAGAGTCCAGAGGCTGCTCAGAGCTGAGGGCAGGAGGCACCCAGAGCTTGCCAGGGTGTGGGCCACCTCCTCCGGGGACCTCCTCAGCTTCTCTGCGAGGCCTGGAGACAGGATCGCCTTCTCCAGGGCTGCTCAGCTGCCAGCATCACCGTGAGCCAGGTGGCGAAGGTTTCTGAGCAGGAGATGCAGAGCCCTGATCCGACTGCATGCTGCACCCCACGATGTCCCTTCCTGGCAGGTAGGTTCTTTCTTCACTTCTTTTTTGAAATTTGGTCAGACAACATTTAAACCTTGCACTGTTCTTCAGGGTATACAGATGGTAGTGGCTTAGCCGGGATTCGAAGCAAGCCTGTGTGATTCCAGAGCTCGTGTTCTGGACTGTGGTGCCCCCTTATCATATATGCTTCATGTGTTCCTTGTTTTTCATTTTTTCTTGTAGTCCCTATGGTACTTAGCCCTAAGTGCCATACCTGTAACGAACAGCTACACTGCCCTGTGGGAGGTCTTCTTCTGTTCAACACATGAATTGGTCATCCACCGCACTGTGTTCTAATCTCAGAAGATACAGGTCAGGGACCACCGGTTGTCAGCTGGTGCTACCATTGGTGCTGCCATTCCACATGTCTAACTGAGGCTTGAAGGCCGGATTTTCCCTTTGTCTAGTTTGAAGGATCCAGATATGTAAAGATTGTAGTCTAGATAAATCATGGGCTATCCTGAAAGAAATTCACCAGTGAATTGTTCCGTATGGATTAGAAGCCAGTTTCTCTGGCCTTCCTGGAGTATATCCAGCAAGGCGTCTCATTGATGTCTAGAAAGCCAATATATCCTTTATTGCAACTTCAGCGTGGAGCGATGTATTGGTTTAAAGTATGATCAACACAATTTGGTCATTGTGAGTAGGCCAGCTGGGTCCACTCTTTATTACACATATGTAACTCGAGAGATTCTTATGCCCAAGAGAGGAGACGTACTCTTGGGTGTCTAGGACGAGGGAAACATGTGTTGTTATTCAGGAGCTGGAAGCTGATGGTCTACACATCACTTGACCTTGTTTAAAACTTGTGTCTTTGGCTTGCTTCATTGGAGTGTTTTCTCTCTCCTGGGGCTGACATTGTGCGTTATGTATCACACAGGTGACATGTAGAAGTTTCAGAACCCAGAATCGTATAGATCAGTCAAAATGTATTTCTATAGTTTTGTTCAAAGTGTATGGAAAATAACACTGGGCATAATTCATATATTCCAGAATTCGTTGGACCCTCTGCTCATGAGATTCTTTTTATGGTATGTCACAGCAAATTTGGACTTCCATCCCCAATAAACTTTGGGGTTGGAGGACACAAAAAGCTTTTGCTCACACCTAAATTATGTCTGAAAGAAAAGGGTAAATATTATAAGCCCTTTCTAACCTCTCCAAGAGCAGAAATGATTTACAGCTGTGGCATTGAACCCTAATTCCTCGATCTCATTTGAGGAGAGTTCAGTAAGAAACAATGTCTTGATTTTTGTTTGTTTGGTTTCTTCCCTGTTTTCTCATCTTGCTTACCAACAATCCATTGTAATTCCTGAGTTAGTATGGTAGCAGGCTGAGTGTTCCCTGGAGCTCATTAAATGATCTTTTTTTCCTAAAATAACTTTTGTGTCCTTGTTTTCAGCCCCTCTTCTTTCCTCTGCCCTTTACTACAACCAGAGCTCAGCAAAAGCTGACTGGCGTTGTGCAGACCTTACTTAGGGTTAGTCTTTTCTTCATTATTTTATTCATGGCTCCTCCATTTCATTGTTTGCCTTCTCGAAATGTGTTGAAATCTTTCTGTGGTGGATGACTTCCAAAATGTCTTGGCTTTGATTGGTTGATTAAGTTTGGTATTTCTACAGTATTGTTTAAATATGGTTTCAGGAGGAACAGAAAGTGAATATGTTTCCTTGTCTGCCATCTTGAGCTGAAAATCCCTGTGGATTTTAGCATCCAATATTCCCATGGGAAAAAAACCCAACCTTGGCCTTAATAGATGTGACACTCAAGATTTCAGCTTTTCGTGGGCAATCACTGAGGATTGGAATATGTGGTCATTTCTAAAGGGAAAATAATAACTACCTCATGGAGTAGATTTGAGGATTAAATTAGAGAATGAACATGAAAATGCTTTGTAAGGCTTAAAAGTCTATAAAAATGTTTTTTGTTTTTATTTGATTTGTTGCTATTTCAACTTTACTCGACAGTTGCTTATGACCTTACTTATGTGATAAAATGGCCCCTGGTTTATTGTTTTGAAAGCCAGAATATATTTTTCAATAGCTCGATGGAAATGGCATCATTTGTGAAGGTTAAGGGTGAAGGGATAAATGTTTCTTGACACCTATCACTTTACAGTGTTTTCAGGAACTAATTGACACTTGTATTCCTCTTCCAAATTTTGTTGAGCACCTCCTACGAGCCACATGCTTTACATCAGGTGTTGGAAAGCATTTTCTGGATTTTAAATATCTTAGGCTTTGTGGGCCATATACAGCTTCTGTAGCTTCTCCTCTTTCTTCTTCAACAAGCTTTCTAAACGTGAGAACCATTATTAGCTCACAGTCCCACAGATCCAGGCTGAGAGCCTGATTTGATTTGTGGCCATGATTTGCCGATTCCTGCTCTGCGTCCTCACTGAGGAGGGGGACCATGTTTGAGTAATCACTTCTTTGAATCAACTCTTGGTCTTCTGGGGCTTGTCCTTACTCTCCTACACTCTCTAATCAACATGGCATCCAGAGAGATCCTGTTAAAACATAAGTCAGATCATGTCACTGAAATCTCTTCAATGGCTTCTTCACAGAAGAATCAAAGTCCTCAAAGTGCCTCCAGAGCCCTAGAAATGTGGACCTCTGTTTCGTGTCTGACTGTTTCCTTCTCCTCTCCACTTTGCTTGCTCTGTTTTCCACACACTGCCATCCTTTCTGCTCCTTGGGTACTCCAGCCTACTCTAGCCTCATTGACTTTCCATCGGACTGTTCCCTCTACCTGTACTATTCACTTCCCAGATATGCTCCTTGCTCCCTCTTAAATTTTATCTTCCCCAGAAAGTCCTCAGGGATCACTTAGTTTCAGCTAGCAGCCTCCTCCTAGCATCTAGCCATCTCCATCTCCCTTCCCTGCTTGCTGTTTTTCTCCAGCACTTCCCTTATATATTCCCGCACTGTCGCGGCTCAGATTCAGCAAGTGATCATTGCCGCAGCATGGCCTCGGGGACCCTGGCTGCGAACACGATGTCCACACCTGCCTGGTGGCCCCTGCTCGCCTCACGGCCCCTCAGGTGCAGCATGCGCAGGACCCACATTGCAGGCAGAAGACACAGGGCCACTGGCCCCAGCTAGGCAGGCCCCTCGATGCCGTGCTCATGTTGGCTCAGACCTCTTTGCTCTCCGCGCTGCGGTTCAAACCTGTGTGCAGCGCTGTGTGGGCGGGGATCGAAGACCTCCGCCCGCTCCTCAGTGTGTCAGCACGCAGCCCCGCCTCCCATGGGGACCCAGCCTGAGGAGCAGGGGCAGGAGATTCGAGACTAGGGTGGCGCGAAAGGTAGGAGGTGTGGAGAGTATGGGGTTTACAAAAAGTGTTTGCTGACTGATCCAAACAAAAGTGAGACATGGTTGTATCAACGCATTTAAAAAGTCATTAAACTGCCGCTAAGTGTCTGTGATCACCCCGCCTAGGAGAGAGCGTGCACTCCGTGAGGGACACATGAAAGGCTGAGTGAACGTCTACCTGTGGTCCGTTACCTGGTGCACGGGTGTGTGAATTTTTGCGGAGAGCTCTTAATTTCTGTTGTCTCTGCTGACTTGACACAGTGGTTGGCAAACAGTGACGTGTTCAGTGTATTCAGGACATGATCATGGTTACTAATAATCACTTTGTTTTGCACTGACACCTCCACAGAGAATTTACTACTGAATGTCCACTTTACAGAAGAGAAACTGAGGCGTAGGAAGTGAAGTGACTGAGTAAGAGGAATGACTCAGACAATTGGTGTTAGTAAATTAACCCTGCAGGGGGCCGTTAGACTGTGGTGGCTCTAGTGATGCGGCCGCCTATGTAAAGCAAGGAAAATCTAAGCCTGTCAGCGGCTCAGGGTGACGGACACCGCTGAGGACAGCCAGTCACAAACCACCAACTAGGCTTTAAAGCTATAGCAAATCAGTCATTTCCTTGCTTTGCTTCTGCTCTTTTAAAATAAGCATCTCTGCAGCTCCTGTGGCTGGAGTGCTCCTCACCGCTTCCACTTTGGTGGTGCCTGAATTGAATCTAATTTTGCTCACATAAAGTCTTAAAATTTTAAATATGCCTCAGTTTGTCTTTTAGGGCTGGCCGTAGAAGTTGGATTTGTGTCCAGTTTCTAGAACAGTGGTTGTCCTCTGGTCAGGCCTTAGGCGTTCTGTGTACAACGTTCCTCTTCTACCACCACCTTCTGGATGCCTCCACCCTCTACCATCTCCCGCGCATCAGATCCCCTAGATGCTCACATTATAACATCGCAGACACTCCTCTGTCTTCCAGCCAGCGTGTGAACTGAAACATTTCCATTCCTGTTGAAGAGTCTGGTGTGACCACTTTCCCAAACACAGCCACTCCCCAGCTGACCCTGGGTAACCACTCTTCTGAACTTGGTCTCCATCACTGACATGGACATCTTTCTATTTATGCTACATTTTTAAGTATTCATAAACCGCATATAGTATTCTATATTTTGTCTTCTTACTTGCTTTATTTAGTGTTATCTTTGCTAGGTTCATCCATGCTGACACGTAAAGATCTGTCTAGTTCACGTACTTTCCTCGCTATGTAGGATTCCCATGTACGGAAATACAATAATTTATATGTGCTTTTTCCTGTTGATGGATATTTAAATTGTTTCCAATTTTCAGTATGATTTCTTTTAAAAACATGTTTATATACTTTTTAAAGGTTACTTTACATTTATAGTTATTACAAAATATTGCCTATATTCCCTGTGTTGTACAATACATCCTTGAGCCTATTGTGGACCTAGTAGTTTACATCTCTCACTTCCCGACCCCTGTATTGCCCCCTCCTCCCCCTCTGCGCTGGCAACCATTAGTTTGTTCTCTATATCTGTAACTCTCCTTCTGTTTTGTTATATTTGCTAGATAGTTGTATTTTTGAGATTCCATTTATAGGTGATATCCTACAGTATTTGTTTCTGTTTGACTTATTTCACTTACCACAATGCCCTCCAAGGCCATCTATGTTGCTGCAAATGGCAAAGTTTTGTTCTTTTGTAAGGCTGAGTAGTATGCCATTGGTTATATGTACCACATCTTCTTTATCTATTCATCTCTTGATGACACTTAGGTTGCTTCCATATCTTGGTAATTGTACACAAGGATGCTGCGAACATTGGGGTGCATGTATCTTTTCCAGTACATGTTATTGAGAACACGTGTTTTTGGTTTTTTCAGATTTATACCTAAGAGTGGAGTTGCGAGGTCATATAGTAGTTCTCTTTTTAGGTTTTGGAGAACCCTCCATACTGTTTTCCACAGTGGCTGCACCAGTTTACATCCCTACCAACAGTGTACCAGGGTTCCCTTTTCTCTCAAACATTGTAAATTTTCTTCCTAGTGGTAATTGAGATGATAGTTCAATAATAACATAAGATCAGGTGAAGTCTAAAGAAATTTTAGAAAACCTGGATAAAGTAAGAACACATGTGTTCTCTGGCATCTGAATGTTGGAGAGACACCAAGACATGTGGGCCAAGTTGTGGAGAGAAGGGAAACACAGACGCAAGCTTGACATTTGCTGCAGCTTTTCTCCTTGGGGCATTTGCTGATTCAAACGTTACAGCCTAGGAGCTGAAAAGCCAAAGAGTTCAAAAGACTCTAACCACAGAAGCCAAAGAGCAAGAGCCGATTTACATGGATAAAAAGCATTTTAACTATGCCAAAGCAGAAAATGAAAAGAAAGAACTTTGCATTGCATTTAATAAAAGTTTAGGGAGATCTTTGTGGTATATTAGTGAACTTACTGGCGGAAATTTAGCCATGTACATTGTGTTGGAGAGGCACCAAGAGTTCAAGAATTCTCACATTTTGAGTACACAATTACCTTACATGTAGGCCTGGTGGCAGCCATTTACATAACAATGATTTGGAGGATGTGGTGTTAGTCAGCTCTTGCTGTGATAATGCTTTGGAAGAAATCGCCCCAAAACTCAGTTACATAAACAAGAATTTATTTTCCTTGGACCTATGGGCTAGTAGCTGCAGTGGCTCTCTGTTAGACCTCTAGATGGCTGGTTTTGCTCCGTGTTTTGGGTCAGTTTGAGGTCTGTCACACACATCTTCCTCTGGAGCCCGAGTGTGAGGCCGCAGCTCCCAGGCCCTGCCTTCTCACAAAGTTCAGTGAAACATAAGAGGTGCATGCAAATAGCAACCATAAGCATGCTGAAGTGGCTATACTAATACCAGAAAATATAGACTTTAAAACAAACAAAAGAGTTACTAGATATGAAAAGGGACATTTTATGATAAAAAAGGGAAGATACCAAAATTTTTAACATATTTGCCCTGAATAAGATAAAACCAAAGTACATGAAGAAGAAAATACCAACACCCATGAAGAATTGAAGGAAGAAATAGATAATTGCACAATATTAGGTAGAGGCTTCAGTACTCCACGGTCAATAATGGATAGAACAATTAGGCAGAAGATCAACAACGATATAGAAGACTTGGACAAGACTATGCATTAACAAGGCCTACTAAACGTCTAGAGAATACTCAACCGAACAGTAAAATGCTCATCCTGCTCAACTACATGTGAAACGTTTCCCAGCATAGACAACATGCTAGGCTGTAAGAAAAGAGATTAAAAGCCACATACATTGCTGGTGGGAATGTAAAATGGCGCGGCCATTTTACAAAAGAGCTTGAGAGTTCCTGCAAGTGTTAAACATCGAGTTACCCTATGACCCAGCAGTTCCATTACTAAATATATACCTAAGAGAAATGAAAACTTATGTCTGCACAAAAGCTTGTACGTGAATGTTCAGGGAAACCTCTTTCTAAAAACAAAAGGTGGAAATAATTCAAATGTCAATCTGATAAATGAAGAAACAAAATGTGGAATAGCCGTACAATAGAATAGCATTCAGCTCTAAAAAGGCATGAAATATCGATCCATGTTACAACATGAATGAACCATGAAAGCATTATGTAAAGTTAAAGCAGCCAATCACAAAAGATCACATATTGTATGGTGCCATTTATATGAAGTGCCCAGAAGAGCCAATCTGTAGAGACAGGAAGTCGATTAGTGGTTGCCTAGGGCTGAGAGGGTTGAGGAGAATGAAAAAACCTTGTTAATGTGTAATGGGTTTTTTGTGAGGGGACACAAATCTACAATTGGACTGTCGTGATGGTTCCACAAGTCTTTTAGTGGTTACACTAAGAACCACGGAATTGTATACATAAAAGAGTTGAAATTATGGTATGTAAATGACATCCCAATAAAGCTATTAAAATTATGATAATTTTATAGTTATAAATTTGAAAATTCATCCCAAATTACACATTCTTAACAAATGCAACCTAACAAGACTAACCCAACAAAGAAAAAATATCTAAAACACCTGTATCTACTCAAAAAGTTGTTTGTATAGTTAAGTACCTTTACAGAAAATGATTTCCAGGGATAAATGGGTTTCCACGTAACTTCTTCCAAATATTTAGGGAAGAAGTATTGGTAATCTTACATAAAAATCTTCCAGGAAACAGAAAACTATATATTGCTCAAAGTATTTATAAGGCCAACATAAGCTTCAGATCAAAAGTAAAAAGAAGGGCTTCCCTGATGGTGCAGTGGTTAAGAATCCACCTCCCAATGCAGGGGACACGGGTTCGAGCCCTTGTGGGGGAAGATCCCACATGCCGTGGAGCAGCTACGCCCACGTGCCACAACTGCTGAGCCTGCACTCTGGAGCCTGCGGGCCACAACTGCTGAGCCCGTGTGCCGCAACTACTGAAGCCTGCATGCCTAGAACCCGTGCTCCACAACAAGACAGGCCACCGCAAGGAGAAGCCTACTCACCACAACAAAGAATAGCCCCCCGCTCACCACAACTACAGAAAGCTCGCGTGCAACAATGAAGACCCAATGCAGCCACAAATAAATAAATAAAAAATAAAGTATAGGATCTTAAAAACAAAACAAAACAAAATCTATAAAGAATATTACAAGAATAGAATCACAGGCCAGTTTCTCTTTTGAAAATGCATGCAAAATGTGTAAACAGAAGCACAAACTGTACCCATGGTATGTAAAACAATCATATATCAGAATCAAAGTAGCTTTATTTTGGTAATGCCAGGTTGCTTTAATGTTCAAACATGAAATCCATCCCAGGAATGAATTAGAGTGGGAAAAGAAGTCATTTTAAACGAAGCCTTGGGAATTCCCTGGTTTTCCAGTGGTTAGAACTTGGCGCTTTCACTGCTGGGGCCCTGGGGTCCAATCCCAGGTCAGGGAAATAAGATCCTCCAAGACATGAGGCAGGGCCCCGAAAAAAAAAAATAATGAAGTCTTAACCAGGAGAAGCACAAGATCGAATAAACATAACAGATAACACCTTATGAAAAGTAGGTGAAGATTATGGAATATTCTAAAATTTAAAACAAAAAGAAACTTTTAAAGATTCCAAAGGATGTGACTAATATTGTACATAGGCAAAAAATAAAATGAAATAAAATATACAAATGATGGGAGCCCCAGAATCCAGAAGCCCAAGTCCTGTCTCTGAAGATTCTCATTCAGTGGGTTCTGGATTTCCTCTGTGTGTCAAAACCTACAGGTGATTCTGATACGACTCACAGACACAATGTAAAGCTTCTGCTTTGCAGGAGAGAATACCAGATTATTCTGTTATTTTATAGTTACACTAACAGGTTGTACTATTGACGGATAAGTCTGATGTCAAAATGCACTCCCCACTAGGGATAAAAAAGGAACTAGTAGTCTCTACTGCTACTTGGTGGCAGCATGCATGTATTGCAAGAGCAATTATTGTAGGAATCCAAATTAGTGGAACATTTTAGAATTGGAAAACTACATACAGATCATCTAGTCAAGCTTCCAACTGTTATAGTTGTAAAAACTAAGGCCCATATAAATGAAATGATTTATCTCCAAAGAGTGTTAGTGAAAGAGTATGAAATAAAAAATATCTCTGAACTTTTAATTTAGTGCTGTTTTTATTAATCTCAAGCACTAGCTTAAACTTCGGTGTGACAGATTTGGGATTGAATTCTTGCTCAGATTGACTGATTGTGTGCCTTTTAGTAAGTTACTAAAACACGCTTTATTTTTTAACAGGTTTATTTATTTATTTATTTTTGGCTGCATAGGCTCTTCATTGCTGTGTGCGGGCTTTCTCTAGTTGCAGTGAGCGGGGGCTACTCTTTGTTGCAGTGCGCAGGCTTCTCATTGGGGTGGCTTCTCGTTGTTGCTGAGCATGGAGTGTAGGTGTGTGGGCTTCAGTAGTTTTGGTTCACGGGCTCTAGAGCGCAGGCTCGGTAGTTGTGGCGCACGGTCTTAGTTGCTCCGTGGCATGTGCAGTCTCATTTGCAGGTTCTGGGGAGGATTAAATGAGCTCATATGATATCCAATTGACTGAGGCAGAGTAGGCTTGGGATGAATCTTTGCTTGGTTTTCATTAGCTGCGGAGAAGAGGATGACAGCTTGGTGCCTCTCCAAATTTCACATGGGTGTGCCTCCCTTGGGGATCTTGTTAAATGCAGGCTGGTATTCAGTAGTTCTGGGTGGGGCCTGGATTCTGTCCTGCTAAGAAGCTCCTAGGTGACGGTGATGCTGAGGGCAAGCGTCCAGCTCCTGCATTTCTCCCTTTCCAGAAGAGCAGGACGTCAGCCCCCCGGGAGGAGAAAACATCCACAAAGTGACTACTAGGCCCTACCAGCTTCCCTTACAGGCAAGGGACCTTTACCACTGCTCCCAACCATTGTGTCTGAGGCGCAGCAAGCCAAAACACTGAGATGCTGAGGTTTGCAGCAAAGAGGAGGTTTATTCACAGGGCAGCCATGCGAGGAAGTGATGTGAAAATAGGTCTCCAATCCTCCTTCCCGAAAGCAAGGGGCTTGGGGTATCTGTGGGATAAAGAATAAAGAAGCAGGGCAGTATGGGTCATGGGGAGCTTGAGGCAAGGTGATTGGACAAAGATGTGCTCCTCATTGTTCTGAGCTGGTGTAATAGGCTACAGGGCTCAGCACATTCTCAGGCTGGAGTTTTTGGCCCTCTGATGGCAGAAGGCCAAAAGGCTCTTGCCCAGGTGGAAGATCCGTGGTCCTCTCCACTCTAAACCAGCTCCGCCTACCTAGGCACAGCTGATTCCAAGGTCCTGGACAATACCGGGGCAAACATCGTTTTGCTTATGCTACATGCTACTTGGAGGACATGCAAGTGTTCAAGGTACCTTGATGAGTGAAGACAGGATTTCACTAATCATGACGCATGGTTTCACTTCCAGGTGAGCAGAAGAGACCTGTAGGCTGAGTCTGGCTCCTGGCACCTGGAATTGGAGGCAGATGGTTTAAAAACGGGCTCCCCCACCCTCTGTGTGATCTGAGGTAAATAGACTATTGATCCTTTTCTCCAATTAAAATGTGTGACTGGAAACACACTTAGTGGCATGTCTGACACACAGTAGTTATGCTACCGTAGGTCATTCTTGGAAACTGAAGCCGTGGTTTTGAGGGATCATCAAAACGAGTACAATGCTTGCCATGTTTCTCCTTGTTCATCCTGGTGACACACCTGGTAGACAGAGCTCCATCCTTTCCCACAGGACCACACCCCTAGTACTTAGAGTGAAGTGGTTATGTCTCACTTAAGGCACCTTTTCCTTTTCCTTCCTTCTTTTTTCTTCATTAATCTTCATCCAACTGGCCTTTCTAAATTTTACACAAAACAAAACCATTTCTCAATGGATTCAGATACTACCCCAAGTTAGTATTCCAACCAAGTTCTTGATCTTCCGGGTCTCATCATCAGAAATTTCTGAGCCTAAATCTTCTCTAGTTTCTAGGATCACTCATTGTCTCATTTCTCCCTTCTCCTTTGAGTTCAGAGTCTTGCCAATTTAGTCCCTTCCCTAACCACAACTGATAATAAGGTGACACAGCAAAGTGATGAAAGTCTACACGGTCTGGTTTTACTCCTGGGTTTTTGCCACCTACTTACTGTGTGGCATTAGGCAAGCTATTCAATGTCTCCTGGCCTCAGTTTCCCCCCAAACGTGAATATTATGAATATTACCTGCCGGGCTTCCATAGTGGTGCAGTGGTTGGGAGTCCGCCTGCTGATGCAAGGGGCACGGGTTCATGCCCCGGTCCGGGAGGATCCCACATGCCGTGGAGCGGTTGGGCCCGTGAGCCATGGCCGCTGAGCCCGCGTGTCCAGAGCCTGTGATCGGCAGCGGGAGAGGCCACGACAGTGAGAGGCTTGCGTACCACAAAAAAAAAAAGAACATTACCTGCCTATAGGGTTGCCATTATGAGGAATATGTGGGTTAATATTTGGTAAGAACTTAGAATAGTACTTGTTATAGTCTAAGCACTACAGTTGTGCTTTTTAATAATAATAAATGAAATTGCAAATGTATACCTTACTCAACTTTCTGTCATAACTTTGAAGTGTTGGTCTATCTGTTGGGTCTTGTCAGCCTGTAAAGGAGGTGAGGTGTCCATAGCTTTGGTGTGAGACGTGCTGCCTGCCGAAGCACCGATGCCCGTCAACGCCGTGACCGCCAGAGCCGTGAACGGGTGCTGGAGAAAGCAGGAGCAGAATGGAAGATGACGGCGTGGGAAGGAGGTGTGGTGTCCATAGGTTCGGGGTCTGAGGTGCTGCCTGCTGAAGCACCGATGCCTGCCAAAGCCGTAAATGGGGTGCTGGAGAAAACAGGAGCAGAACGGAAGATGACAGCGTGGGAAGGAGGCGTGGTGTCCATAGGTTCGGGGTCAGACGTGCTGCCTGCTGAAGCACCGATGCCCGGCAAAGGCGTAAATGGGGTGCTGGGGAAAACAGGAGCAGAATGGTAGATGATGGCGTGGGAAGGAGGTGTGGTGTCCATGGGTTCCATATCAGAGCTGCTGCGTGCCTGATCTGAGAGCAGAGAGTGACAGTGGGAGAGCTTCTCACTCCTTTTATATCTGACGGCTCTGCCTGCCTCTGTGACATGTCCATTGTACATGTCACAGAGAAAGGGCGGGCGTGGCAGGGGGTGAGTCAGGGGGCACATGCGAGCCCAGCTGGTGGAGAAACCCCAGCCCAAAGGCAAAAGGCGGGGCCCCTTGTGGACTTTCTAGTGGCTGGGTCTTCTCGCTGTGGGTGGCAGGTGTTTGGCACGGGATGGGCCACCATGCAGGGACTGTTGGGGACTGTGGAGGCCTTCTCCTTCAGAGCTCACCCTGCCTGGGCACCGGCTCTGCAGGCCCCTCAGCTGCGCGTATGTATCGGCCAGCCCTTCCCCACTACGGGGCCCAGAGTCCAGAGGCTGCTCAGAGCTGAGGGCAGGAGGCACCCAGAGCTTGCCAGGGTGTGGGCCACCTCCTCCGGGGACCTCCCCAGCTTCTCTGCGAGGCCTGGAGACAGGATCGCCTTCTCCAGGGCTGCTCAGCTGCCAGCATCACCGTGAGCCAGGTGGCGAAGGTTTCTGAGCAGGAGATGCAGAGCCCTGATCCGACTGCATGCTGCACCCCACGATGTCCCTTCCTGGCAGGTAGGTTCTTTCTTCACTTCTTTTTTGAAATTTGGTCAGACAACATTTAAACCTTGCACTGTTCTTCAGGGTATACAGATGGTAGTGGCTTAGCCGGGATTCGAAGCAAGCCTGTGTGATTCCAGAGCTCGTGTTCTGGACTGTGGTGCCCCCTTATCATATATGCTTCATGTGTTCCTTGTTTTTCATTTTTTCTTGTAGTCCCTATGGTACTTAGCCCTAAGTGCCATACCTGTAACGAACAGCTACACTGCCCTGTGGGAGGTCTTCTTCTGTTCAACACATGAATTGGTCATCCACCGCACTGTGTTCTAATCTCAGAAGATACAGGTCAGGGACCACCAGTTGTCAGCTGGTGCTACCATTGGTGCTGCCATTCCACATGTCTAACTGAGGCTTGAAGGCCGGATTTTCCCTTTGTCTAGTTTGAAGGATCCAGATATGTAAAGATTGTAGTCTAGATAAATCATGGGCTATCCTGAAAGAAATTCACCAGTGAATTGTTCCGTATGGATTAGAAGCCAGTTTCTCTGGCCTTCCTGGAGTATATCCAGCAAGGCGTCTCATTCATGTCTAGAAAGCCAATATATCCTTTATTGCAACTTCAGCGTGGAGCGATGTATTGGTTTAAAGTATGATCAACACAATTTGGTCATTGTGAGTAGGCCAGCTGGGTCCACTCTTTATTACACATATGTAACTCGAGAGATTCTTATGCCCAAGAGAGGAGACGTACTCTTGGGTGTCTAGGACGAGGGAAACATGTGTTGTTATTCAGGAGCTGGAAGCTGATGGTCTACACATCACTTGACCTTGTTTAAAACTTGTGTCTTTGGCTTGCTTCATTGGAGTGTTTTCTCTCTCCTGGGGCTGACATTGTGCGTTATGTATCACACAGGTGACATGTAGAAGTTTCAGAACCCAGAATCGTATAGATCAGTCAAAATGTATTTCTATAGTTTTGTTCAAAGTGTATGGAAAATAACACTGGGCATAATTCATATATTCCAGAATTCGTTGGACCCTCTGCTCATGAGATTCTTTTTATGGTATGTCACAGCAAATTTGGACTTCCATCCCCAATAAACTTTGGGGTTGGAGGACACAAAAAGCTTTTGCTCACACCTAAATTATGTCTGAAAGAAAAGGGTAAATATTATAAGCCCTTTCTAACCTCTCCAAGAGCAGAAATGATTTACAGCTGTGGCATTGAACCCTAATTCCTCGATCTCATTTGAGGAGAGTTCAGTAAGAAACAATGTCTTGATTTTTGTTTGTTTGGTTTCTTCCCTGTTTTCTCATCTTGCTTACCAACAATCCATTGTAATTCCTGAGTTAGTATGGCAGCAGGCTGAGTGTTCCCTGGAGCTCATTAAATGACCTTTTTTTCCTAAAATAACTTTTGTGTCCTTGTTTTCAGCTCCTCTTCTTTCCTCTGCCCTTTACTACAACCAGAGCTCAGCAAAAGCTGACTGGCGTTGTGCAGACCTTACTTAGGGTTAGTCTTTTCTTCATTATTTTATTCATGGCTCCTCCATTTCATTGTTTGCCTTCTCGAAATGTGTTGAAATCTTTCTGTGGTGGATGACTTCCAAAATGTCTTGGCTTTGATTGGTTGATTAAGTTTGGTATTTCTACAGTATTGTTTAAATATGGTTTCAGGAGGAACAGAAAGTGAATATGTTTCCTTGTCTGCCATCTTGAGCTGAAAATCCCTGTGGATTTTAGCATCCAATGTTCCCATGGGAAAAAAACCCAACCTTGGCCTTAATAGATGTGACACTCAAGATTTCAGCTTTTCGTGGGCAATCACTGAGGATTGGAATATGTGGTCATTTCTAAAGGGAAAATAATAACTACCTCATGGAGTAGATTTGAGGATTAAATTAGAGAATGAACATGAAAATGCTTTGTAAGGCTTAAAAGTCTATAAAAATGTTTTTTGTTTTTATTTGATTTGTTGCTATTTCAACTTTACTCGACAGTTGCTTATGACCTTACTTATGTGATAAAATGGCCCCTGGTTTATTGTTTTGAAAGCCAGAATATATTTTTCAATAGCTTGATGGAAATGGCATCATTTGTGAAGGTTAAGGGTGAAGGGATAAATGTTTCTTGACACCTATCACTTTACAGTGTTTTCAGGAACTAATTGACACTTGTATTCCTCTTCCAAATTTTGTTGAGCACCTCCTACGAGCCACATGCTTTACATCAGGTGTTGGAAAGCATTTTCTGGATTTTAAATATCTTAGGCTTTGTGGGCCATATACAGCTTCTGTAGCTTCTCCTCTTTCTTCTTCAACAAGCTTTCTAAACGTGAGAACCATTATTAGCTCACAGTCCCACAGATCCAGGCTGAGAGCCTGATTTGATTTGTGGCCATGATTTGCCGATTCCTGCTCTGCGTCCTCACTGAGGAGGGGGACCATGTTTGAGTAATCACTTCTTTGAATCAACTCTTGGTCTTCTGGGGCTTGTCCTTACTCTCCTACACTCTCTAATCAACATGGCATCCAGAGAGATCCTGTTAAAACATAAGTCAGATCATGTCACTGAAATCTCTTCAATGGCTTCTTCACAGAAGAATCAAAGTCCTCAAAGTGCCTCCAGAGCCCTAGAAATGTGGACCTCTGTTTCGTGTCTGACTGTTTCCTTCTCCTCTCCACTTTGCTTGCTCTGTTTTCCACACACTGCCATCCTTTCTGCTCCTTGGGTACTCCAGCCTACTCTAGCCTCATTGACTTTCCATCGGACTGTTCCCTCTACCTGTACTATTCACTTCCCAGATATGCTCCTTGCTCCCTCTTAAATTTTATCTTCCCCAGAAAGTCCTCAGGGATCACTTAGTTTCAGCTAGCAGCCTCCTCCTAGCATCTAGCCATCTCCATCTCCCTTCCCTGCTTGCTGTTTTTCTCCAGCACTTCCCTTATATATTCCCGCACTGTCGCGGCTCAGATTCAGCAAGTGATCATTGCCGCAGCATGGCCTCGGGGACCCTGGCTGCGAACACGATGTCCACACCTGCCTGGTGGCCCCTGCTCGCCTCACGGCCCCTCAGGTGCAGCATGCGCAGGACCCACATTGCAGGCAGAAGACACAGGGCCACTGGCCCCAGCTAGGCAGGCCCCTCGATGCCGTGCTCATGTTGGCTCAGACCTCTTTGCTCTCCGCGCTGCGGTTCAAACCTGTGTGCAGCGCTGTGTGGGCGGGGATCGAAGACCTCCGCCCGCTCCTCAGTGTGTCAGCACGCAGCCCCGCCTCCCATGGGGACCCAGCCTGAGGAGCAGGGGCAGGAGATTCGAGACTAGGGTGGCGCGAAAGGTAGGAGGTGTGGAGAGTATGGGGTTTACAAAAAGTGTTTGCTGACTGATCCAAACAAAAGTGAGACATGGTTGTATCAACGCATTTAAAAAGTCATTAAACTGCCGCTAAGTGTCTGTGATCACCCCGCCTAGGAGAGAGCGTGCACTCCGTGAGGGACACGTGAAAGGCTGAGTGAACGTCTACCTGTGGTCCGTTACCTGGTGCACGGGTGTGTGAATTTTTGCGGAGAGCTCTTAATTTCTGTTGTCTCTGCTGACTTGACACAGTGGTTGGCAAACAGTGACGTGTTCAGTGTATTCAGGACATGATCATGGTTACTAATAATCACTTTGTTTTGCACTGACACCTCCACAGAGAATTTACTACTGAATGTCCACTTTACAGAAGAGAAACTGAGGCGTAGGAAGTGAAGTGACTGAGTAAGAGGAATGACTCAGACAATTGGTGTTAGTAAATTAACCCTGCAGGGGGCCGTTAGACTGTGGTGGCTCTAGTGATGCGGCCGCCTATGTAAAGCAAGGAAAATCTAAGCCTGTCAGCGGCTCAGGGTGACGGACACCGCTGAGGACAGCCAGTCACAAACCACCAACTAGGCTTTAAAGCTATAGCAAATCAGTCATTTCCTTGCTTTGCTTCTGCTCTTTTAAAATAAGCATCTCTGCAGCTCCTGTGGCTGGAGTGCTCCTCACCGCTTCCACTTTGGTGGTGCCTGAATTGAATCTAATTTTGCTCACATAAAGTCTTAAAATTTTAAATATGCCTCAGTTTGTCTTTTAGGGCTGGCCGTAGAAGTTGGATTTGTGTCCAGTTTCTAGAACAGTGGTTGTCCTCTGGTCAGGCCTTAGGCGTTCTGTGTACAACGTTCCTCTTCTACCACCACCTTCTGGATGCCTCCACCCTCTACCATCTCCCGCGCATCAGATCCCCTAGATGCTCACATTATAACATCGCAGACACTCCTCTGTCTTCCAGCCAGCGTGTGAACTGAAACATTTCCATTCCTGTTGAAGAGTCTGGTGTGACCACTTTCCCAAACACAGCCACTCCCCAGCTGACCCTGGGTAACCACTCTTCTGAACTTGGTCTCCATCACTGACATGGACATCTTTCTATTTATGCTACATTTTTAAGTATTCATAAACCGCATATAGTATTCTATATTTTGTCTTCTTACTTGCTTTATTTAGTGTTATCTTTGCTAGGTTCATCCATGCTGACACGTAAAGATCTGTCTAGTTCACGTACTTTCCTCGCTATGTAGGATTCCCATGTACGGAAATACAATAATTTATATGTGCTTTTTCCTGTTGATGGATATTTAAATTGTTTCCAATTTTCAGTATGATTTCTTTTAAAAACATGTTTATATACTTTTTAAAGGTTACTTTACATTTATAGTTATTACAAAATATTGCCTATATTCCCTGTGTTGTACAATACATCCTTGAGCCTATTGTGGACCTAGTAGTTTACATCTCTCACTTCCCGACCCCTGTATTGCCCCCTCCTCCCCCTCTGCGCTGGCAACCATTAGTTTGTTCTCTATATCTGTAACTCTCCTTCTGTTTTGTTATATTTGCTAGATAGTTGTATTTTTGAGATTCCATTTATAGGTGATATCCTACAGTATTTGTTTCTGTTTGACTTATTTCACTTACCACAATGCCCTCCAAGGCCATCTATGTTGCTGCAAATGGCAAAGTTTTGTTCTTTTGTAAGGCTGAGTAGTATGCCATTGGTTATATGTACCACATCTTCTTTATCTATTCATCTCTTGATGACACTTAGGTTGCTTCCATATCTTGGTAATTGTACACAAGGATGCTGCGAACATTGGGGTGCATGTATCTTTTCCAGTACATGTTATTGAGAACACGTGTTTTTGGTTTTTTCAGATTTATACCTAAGAGTGGAGTTGCGAGGTCATATAGTAGTTCTCTTTTTAGGTTTTGGAGAACCCTCCATACTGTTTTCCACAGTGGCTGCACCAGTTTACATCCCTACCAACAGTGTACCAGGGTTCCCTTTTCTCTCAAACATTGTAAATTTTCTTCCTAGTGGTAATTGAGATGATAGTTCAATAATAACATAAGATCAGGTGAAGTCTAAAGAAATTTTAGAAAACCTGGATAAAGTAAGAACACATGTGTTCTCTGGCATCTGAATGTTGGAGAGACACCAAGACATGTGGGCCAAGTTGTGGAGAGAAGGGAAACACAGACGCAAGCTTGACATTTGCTGCAGCTTTTCTCCTTGGGGCATTTGCTGATTCAAACGTTACAGCCTAGGAGCTGAAAAGCCAAAGAGTTCAAAAGACTCTAACCACAGAAGCCAAAGAGCAAGAGCCGATTTACATGGATAAAAAGCATTTTAACTATGCCAAAGCAGAAAATGAAAAGAAAGAACTTTGCATTGCATTTAATAAAAGTTTAGGGAGATGTTTGTGGTATATTAGTGAACTTACTGGCGGAAATTTAGCCATGTACATTGTGTTGGAGAGGCACCAAGAGTTCAAGAATTCTCACATTTTGAGTACACAATTACCTTACATGTAGGCCTGGTGGCAGCCATTTACATAACAATGATTTGGAGGATGTGGTGTTAGTCAGCTCTTGCTGTGATAATGCTTTGGAAGAAATCGCCCCAAAACTCAGTTACATAAACAAGAATTTATTTTCCTTGGACCTATGGGCTAGTAGCTGCAGTGGCTCTCTGTTAGACCTCTAGATGGCTGGTTTTGCTCCGTGTTTTGGGTCAGTTTGAGGTCTGTCACACACATCTTCCTCTGGAGCCCGAGTGTGAGGCCGCAGCTCCCAGGCCCTGCCTTCTCACAAAGTTCAGTGAAACATAAGAGGTGCATGCAAATAGCAACCATAAGCATGCTGAAGTGGCTATACTAATACCAGAAAATATAGACTTTAAAACAAACAAAAGAGTTACTAGATATGAAAAGGGACATTTTATGATAAAAAAGGGAAGATACCAAAATTTTTAACATATTTGCCCTGAATAAGATAAAACCAAAGTACATGAAGAAGAAAATACCAACACCCATGAAGAATTGAAGGAAGAAATAGATAATTGCACAATATTAGGTAGAGGCTTCAGTACTCCACGGTCAATAATGGATAGAACAATTAGGCAGAAGATCAACAACGATATAGAAGACTTGGACAAGACTATGCATTAACAAGGCCTACTAAACGTCTAGAGAATACTCAACCGAACAGTAAAATGCTCATCCTGCTCAACTACATGTGAAACGTTTCCCAGCATAGACAACATGCTAGGCTGTAAGAAAAGAGATTAAAAGCCACATACATTGCTGGTGGGAATGTAAAATGGCGCGGCCATTTTACAAAAGAGCTTGAGAGTTCCTGCAAGTGTTAAACATCGAGTTACCCTATGACCCAGCAGTTCCATTACTAAATATATACCTAAGAGAAATGAAAACTTATGTCTGCACAAAAGCTTGTACGTGAATGTTCAGGGAAACCTCTTTCTAAAAACAAAAGGTGGAAATAATTCAAATGTCAATCTGATAAATGAAGAAACAAAATGTGGAATAGCCGTACAATAGAATAGCATTCAGCTCTAAAAAGGCATGAAATATCGATCCATGTTACAACATGAATGAACCATGAAAGCATTATGTAAAGTTAAAGCAGCCAATCACAAAAGATCACATATTGTATGGTGCCATTTATATGAAGTGCCCAGAAGAGCCAATCTGTAGAGACAGGAAGTCGATTAGTGGTTGCCTAGGGCTGAGAGGGTTGAGGAGAATGAAAAAACCTTGTTAATGTGTAATGGGTTTTTTGTGAGGGGACACAAATCTACAATTGGACTGTCGTGATGGTTCCACAAGTCTTTTAGTGGTTACACTAAGAACCACGGAATTGTATACATAAAAGAGTTGAAATTATGGTATGTAAATGACATCCCAATAAAGCTATTAAAATTATGATAATTTTATAGTTATAAATTTGAAAATTCATCCCAAATTACACATTCTTAACAAATGCAACCTAACAAGACTAACCCAACAAAGAAAAAATATCTAAAACACCTGTATCTACTCAAAAAGTTGTTTGTATAGTTAAGTACCTTTACAGAAAATGATTTCCAGGGATAAATGGGTTTCCACGTAACTTCTTCCAAATATTTAGGGAAGAAGTATTGGTAATCTTACATAAAAATCTTCCAGGAAACAGAAAACTATATATTGCTCAAAGTATTTATAAGGCCAACATAAGCTTCAGATCAAAAGTAAAAAGAAGGGCTTCCCTGATGGTGCAGTGGTTAAGAATCCACCTCCCAATGCAGGGGACACGGGTTCGAGCCCTTGTGGGGGAAGATCCCACATGCCGTGGAGCAGCTACGCCCACGTGCCACAACTGCTGAGCCTGCACTCTGGAGCCTGCGGGCCACAACTGCTGAGCCCGTGTGCCGCAACTACTGAAGCCTGCATGCCTAGAACCCGTGCTCCACAACAAGACAGGCCACCGCAAGGAGAAGCCTACTCACCACAACAAAGAATAGCCCCCCGCTCACCACAACTACAGAAAGCTCGCGTGCAACAATGAAGACCCAATGCAGCCACAAATAAATAAATAAAAAATAAAGTATAGGATCTTAAAAACAAAACAAAACAAAATCTATAAAGAATATTACAAGAATAGAATCACAGGCCAGTTTCTCTTTTGAAAATGCATGCAAAATGTGTAAACAGAAGCACAAACTGTACCCATGGTATGTAAAACAATCATATATCAGAATCAAAGTAGCTTTATTTTGGTAATGCCAGGTTGCTTTAATGTTCAAACATGAAATCCATCCCAGGAATGAATTAGAGTGGGAAAAGAAGTCATTTTAAACGAAGCCTTGGGAATTCCCTGGTTTTCCAGTGGTTAGAACTTGGCGCTTTCACTGCTGGGGCCCTGGGGTCCAATCCCAGGTCAGGGAAATAAGATCCTCCAAGACATGAGGCAGGGCCCCGAAAAAAAAAAATAATGAAGTCTTAACCAGGAGAAGCACAAGATCGAATAAACATAACAGATAACACCTTATGAAAAGTAGGTGAAGATTATGGAATATTCTAAAATTTAAAACAAAAAGAAACTTTTAAAGATTCCAAAGGATGTGACTAATATTGTACATAGGCAAAAAATAAAATGAAATAAAATATACAAATGATGGGAGCCCCAGAATCCAGAAGCCCAAGTCCTGTCTCTGAAGATTCTCATTCAGTGGGTTCTGGATTTCCTCTGTGTGTCAAAACCTACAGGTGATTCTGATACGACTCACAGACACAATGTAAAGCTTCTGCTTTGCAGGAGAGAATACCAGATTATTCTGTTATTTTATAGTTACACTAACAGGTTGTACTATTGACGGATAAGTCTGATGTCAAAATGCACTCCCCACTAGGGATAAAAAAGGAACTAGTAGTCTCTACTGCTACTTGGTGGCAGCATGCATGTATTGCAAGAGCAATTATTGTAGGAATCCAAATTAGTGGAACATTTTAGAATTGGAAAACTACATACAGATCATCTAGTCAAGCTTCCAACTGTTATAGTTGTAAAAACTAAGGCCCATATAAATGAAATGATTTATCTCCAAAGAGTGTTAGTGAAAGAGTATGAAATAAAAAATATCTCTGAACTTTTAATTTAGTGCTGTTTTTATTAATCTCAAGCACTAGCTTAAACTTCGGTGTGACAGATTTGGGATTGAATTCTTGCTCAGATTGACTGATTGTGTGCCTTTTAGTAAGTTACTAAAACACGCTTTATTTTTTAACAGGTTTATTTATTTATTTATTTTTGGCTGCATAGGCTCTTCATTGCTGTGTGCGGGCTTTCTCTAGTTGCAGTGAGCGGGGGCTACTCTTTGTTGCAGTGTGCAGGCTTCTCATTGGGGTGGCTTCTCGTTGTTGCTGAGCATGGAGTGTAGGTGTGTGGGCTTCAGTAGTTTTGGTTCACGGGCTCTAGAGCGCAGGCTCGGTAGTTGTGGCGCACGGTCTTAGTTGCTCCGTGGCATGTGCAGTCTCATTTGCAGGTTCTGGGGAGGATTAAATGAGCTCATATGATATCCAATTGACTGAGGCAGAGTAGGCTTGGGATGAATCTTTGCTTGGTTTTCATTAGCTGCGGAGAAGAGGATGACAGCTTGGTGCCTCTCCAAATTTCACATGGGTGTGCCTCCCTTGGGGATCTTGTTAAATGCAGGCTGGTATTCAGTAGTTCTGGGTGGGGCCTGGATTCTGTCCTGCTAAGAAGCTCCTAGGTGACGGTGATGCTGAGGGCAAGCGTCCAGCTCCTGCATTTCTCCCTTTCCAGAAGAGCAGGACGTCAGCCCCCCGGGAGGAGAAAACATCCACAAAGTGACTACTAGGCCCTACCAGCTTCCCTTACAGGCAAGGGACCTTTACCACTGCTCCCAACCATTGTGTCTGAGGCGCAGCAAGCCAAAACACTGAGATGCTGAGGTTTGCAGCAAAGAGGAGGTTTATTCACAGGGCAGCCATGCGAGGAAGTGATGTGAAAATAGGTCTCCAATCCTCCTTCCCGAAAGCAAGGGGCTTGGGGTATCTGTGGGATAAAGAATAAAGAAGCAGGGCAGTATGGGTCATGGGGAGCTTGAGGCAAGGTGATTGGACAAAGATGTGCTCCTCATTGTTCTGAGCTGGTGTAATAGGCTACAGGGCTCAGCACATTCTCAGGCTGGAGTTTTTGGCCCTCTGATGGCAGAAGGCCAAAAGGCTCTTGCCCAGGTGGAAGATCCGTGGTCCTCTCCACTCTAAACCAGCTCCGCCTACCTAGGCACAGCTGATTCCAAGGTCCTGGACAATACCGGGGCAAACATCGTTTTGCTTATGCTACATGCTACTTGGAGGACATGCAAGTGTTCAAGGTACCTTGATGAGTGAAGACAGGATTTCACTAATCATGACGCATGGTTTCACTTCCAGGTGAGCAGAAGAGACCTGTAGGCTGAGTCTGGCTCCTGGCACCTGGAATTGGAGGCAGATGGTTTAAAAACGGGCTCCCCCACCCTCTGTGTGATCTGAGGTAAATAGACTATTGATCCTTTTCTCCAATTAAAATGTGTGACTGGAAACACACTTAGTGGCATGTCTGACACACAGTAGTTATGCTACCGTAGGTCATTCTTGGAAACTGAAGCCGTGGTTTTGAGGGATCATCAAAACGAGTACAATGCTTGCCATGTTTCTCCTTGTTCATCCTGGTGACACACCTGGTAGACAGAGCTCCATCCTTTCCCACAGGACCACACCCCTAGTACTTAGAGTGAAGTGGTTATGTCTCACTTAAGGCACCTTTTCCTTTTCCTTCCTTCTTTTTTCTTCATTAATCTTCATCCAACTGGCCTTTCTAAATTTTACACAAAACAAAACCATTTCTCAATGGATTCAGATACTACCCCAAGTTAGTATTCCAACCAAGTTCTTGATCTTCCGGGTCTCATCATCAGAAATTTCTGAGCCTAAATCTTCTCTAGTTTCTAGGATCACTCATTGTCTCATTTCTCCCTTCTCCTTTGAGTTCAGAGTCTTGCCAATTTAGTCCCTTCCCTAACCACAACTGATAATAAGGTGACACAGCAAAGTGATGAAAGTCTACACGGTCTGGTTTTACTCCTGGGTTTTTGCCACCTACTTACTGTGTGGCATTAGGCAAGCTATTCAATGTCTCCTGGCCTCAGTTTCCCCCCAAACGTGAATATTATGAATATTACCTGCCGGGCTTCCATAGTGGTGCAGTGGTTGGGAGTCCGCCTGCTGATGCAAGGGGCACGGGTTCATGCCCCGGTCCGGGAGGATCCCACATGCCGTGGAGCGGTTGGGCCCGTGAGCCATGGCCGCTGAGCCCGCGTGTCCAGAGCCTGTGATCGGCAGCGGGAGAGGCCACGACAGTGAGAGGCTTGCGTACCACAAAAAAAAAAAAGAACATTGCCTGCCTATAGGGTTGCCATTATGAGGAATATGTGGGTTAATATTTGGTAAGAACTTAGAATAGTACTTGTTATAGTCTAAGCACTACAGTTGTGCTTTTTAATAATAATAAATGAAATTGCAAATGTATACCTTACTCAACTTTCTGTCATAACTTTGAAGTGTTGGTCTATCTGTTGGGTCTTGTCAGCCTGTAAAGGAGGTGAGGTGTCCATAGCTTTGGTGTGAGACGTGCTGCCTGCCGAAGCACCGATGCCCGTCAACGCCGTGACCGCCAGAGCCGTGAACGGGTGCTGGAGAAAGCAGGAGCAGAATGGAAGATGACGGCGTGGGAAGGAGGTGTGGTGTCCATAGGTTCGGGGTCTGAGGTGCTGCCTGCTGAAGCACCGATGCCTGCCAAAGCCGTAAATGGGGTGCTGGAGAAAACAGGAGCAGAACGGAAGATGACAGCGTGGGAAGGAGGCGTGGTGTCCATAGGTTCGGGGTCAGACGTGCTGCCTGCTGAAGCACCGATGCCCGGCAAAGGCGTAAATGGGGTGCTGGGGAAAACAGGAGCAGAATGGTAGATGATGGCGTGGGAAGGAGGTGTGGTGTCCATGGGTTCCATATCAGAGCTGCTGCGTGCCTGATCTGAGAGCAGAGAGTGACAGTGGGAGAGCTTCTCACTCCTTTTATATCTGACGGCTCTGCCTGCCTCTGTGACATGTCCATTGTACATGTCACAGAGAAAGGGCGGGCGTGGCAGGGGGTGAGTCAGGGGGCACATGCGAGCCCAGCTGGTGGAGAAACCCCAGCCCAAAGGCAAAAGGCGGGGCCCCTTGTGGACTTTCTAGTGGCTGGGTCTTCTCGCTGTGGGTGGCAGGTGTTTGGCACGGGATGGGCCACCATGCAGAGACTGTTGGGGACTGTGGAGGCCTTCTCCTTCAGAGCTCACCCTGCCTGGGCACCGGCTCTGCAGGCCCCTCAGCTGCGCGTATGTATCGGCCAGCCCTTCCCCACTACGGGGCCCAGAGTCCAGAGGCTGCTCAGAGCTGAGGGCAGGAGGCACCCAGAGCTTGCCAGGGTGTGGGCCACCTCCTCCGGGGACCTCCCCAGCTTCTCTGCGAGGCCTGGAGACAGGATCGCCTTCTCCAGGGCTGCTCAGCTGCCAGCATCACCGTGAGCCAGGTGGCGAAGGTTTCTGAGCAGGAGATGCAGAGCCCTGATCCGACTGCATGCTGCACCCCATGATGTCCCTTCCTGGCAGGTAGGTTCTTTCTTCACTTCTTTTTTGAAATTTGGTCAGACAACATTTAAACCTTGCACTGTTCTTCAGGGTATACAGATGGTAGTGGCTTAGCCGGGATTCGAAGCAAGCCTGTGTGATTCCAGAGCTCGTGTTCTGGACTGTGGTGCCCCCTTATCATATATGCTTCATGTGTTCCTTGTTTTTCATTTTTTCTTGTAGTCCCTATGGTACTTAGCCCTAAGTGCCATACCTGTAACGAACAGCTACACTGCCCTGTGGGAGGTCTTCTTCTGTTCAACACATGAATTGGTCATCCACCGCACTGTGTTCTAATCTCAGAAGATACAGGTCAGGGACCACCAGTTGTCAGCTGGTGCTACCATTGGTGCTGCCATTCCACATGTCTAACTGAGGCTTGAAGGCCGGATTTTCCCTTTGTCTAGTTTGAAGGATCCAGATATGTAAAGATTGTAGTCTAGATAAATCATGGGCTATCCTGAAAGAAATTCACCAGTGAATTGTTCCGTATGGATTAGAAGCCAGTTTCTCTGGCCTTCCTGGAGTATATCCAGCAAGGCGTCTCATTGATGTCTAGAAAGCCAATATATCCTTTATTGCAACTTCAGCGTGGAGCGATGTATTGGTTTAAAGTATGATCAACACAATTTGGTCATTGTGAGTAGGCCAGCTGGGTCCACTCTTTATTACACATATGTAACTCGAGAGATTCTTATGCCCAAGAGAGGAGACGTACTCTTGGGTGTCTAGGACGAGGGAAACATGTGTTGTTATTCAGGAGCTGGAAGCTGATGGTCTACACATCACTTGACCTTGTTTAAAACTTGTGTCTTTGGCTTGCTTCATTGGAGTGTTTTCTCTCTCCTGGGGCTGACATTGTGCGTTATGTATCACACAGGTGACATGTAGAAGTTTCAGAACCCAGAATCGTATAGATCAGTCAAAATGTATTTCTATAGTTTTGTTCAAAGTGTATGGAAAATAACACTGGGCATAATTCATATATTCCAGAATTCGTTGGACCCTCTGCTCATGAGATTCTTTTTATGGTATGTCACAGCAAATTTGGACTTCCATCCCCAATAAACTTTGGGGTTGGAGGACACAAAAAGCTTTTGCTCACACCTAAATTATGTCTGAAAGAAAAGGGTAAATATTATAAGCCCTTTCTAACCTCTCCAAGAGCAGAAATGATTTACAGCTGTGGCATTGAACCCTAATTCCTCGATCTCATTTGAGGAGAGTTCAGTAAGAAACAATGTCTTGATTTTTGTTTGTTTGGTTTCTTCCCTGTTTTCTCATCTTGCTTACCAACAATCCATTGTAATTCCTGAGTTAGTATGGCAGCAGGCTGAGTGTTCCCTGGAGCTCATTAAATGACCTTTTTTTCCTAAAATAACTTTTGTGTCCTTGTTTTCAGCTCCTCTTCTTTCCTCTGCCCTTTACTACAACCAGAGCTCAGCAAAAGCTGACTGGCGTTGTGCAGACCTTACTTAGGGTTAGTCTTTTCTTCATTATTTTATTCATGGCTCCTCCATTTCATTGTTTGCCTTCTCGAAATGTGTTGAAATCTTTCTGTGGTGGATGACTTCCAAAATGTCTTGGCTTTGATTGGTTGATTAAGTTTGGTATTTCTACAGTATTGTTTAAATATGGTTTCAGGAGGAACAGAAAGTGAATATGTTTCCTTGTCTGCCATCTTGAGCTGAAAATCCCTGTGGATTTTAGCATCCAATGTTCCCATGGGAAAAAAACCCAACCTTGGCCTTAATAGATGTGACACTCAAGATTTCAGCTTTTCGTGGGCAATCACTGAGGATTGGAATATGTGGTCATTTCTAAAGGGAAAATAATAACTACCTCATGGAGTAGATTTGAGGATTAAATTAGAGAATGAACATGAAAATGCTTTGTAAGGCTTAAAAGTCTATAAAAATGTTTTTTGTTTTTATTTGATTTGTTGCTATTTCAACTTTACTCGACAGTTGCTTATGACCTTACTTATGTGATAAAATGGCCCCTGGTTTATTGTTTTGAAAGCCAGAATATATTTTTCAATAGCTCGATGGAAATGGCATCATTTGTGAAGGTTAAGGGTGAAGGGATAAATGTTTCTTGACACCTATCACTTTACAGTGTTTTCAGGAACTAATTGACACTTGTATTCCTCTTCCAAATTTTGTTGAGCACCTCCTACGAGCCACATGCTTTACATCAGGTGTTGGAAAGCATTTTCTGGATTTTAAATATCTTAGGCTTTGTGGGCCATATACAGCTTCTGTAGCTTCTCCTCTTTCTTCTTCAACAAGCTTTCTAAACGTGAGAACCATTATTAGCTCACAGTCCCACAGATCCAGGCTGAGAGCCTGATTTGATTTGTGGCCATGATTTGCCGATTCCTGCTCTGCGTCCTCACTGAGGAGGGGGACCATGTTTGAGTAATCACTTCTTTGAATCAACTCTTGGTCTTCTGGGGCTTGTCCTTACTCTCCTACACTCTCTAATCAACATGGCATCCAGAGAGATCCTGTTAAAACATAAGTCAGATCATGTCACTGAAATCTCTTCAATGGCTTCTTCACAGAAGAATCAAAGTCCTCAAAGTGCCTCCAGAGCCCTAGAAATGTGGACCTCTGTTTCGTGTCTGACTGTTTCCTTCTCCTCTCCACTTTGCTTGCTCTGTTTTCCACACACTGCCATCCTTTCTGCTCCTTGGGTACTCCAGCCTACTCTAGCCTCATTGACTTTCCATCGGACTGTTCCCTCTACCTGTACTATTCACTTCCCAGATATGCTCCTTGCTCCCTCTTAAATTTTATCTTCCCCAGAAAGTCCTCAGGGATCACTTAGTTTCAGCTAGCAGCCTCCTCCTAGCATCTAGCCATCTCCATCTCCCTTCCCTGCTTTCTGTTTTTCTCCAGCACTTCCCTTATATATTCCCGCACTGTCGCGGCTCAGATTCAGCAAGTGATCATTGCCGCAGCATGGCCTCGGGGACCCTGGCTGCGAACACGATGTCCACACCTGCCTGGTGGCCCCTGCTCGCCTCACGGCCCCTCAGGTGCAGCATGCGCAGGACCCACATTGCAGGCAGAAGACACAGGGCCACTGGCCCCAGCTAGGCAGGCCCCTCGATGCCGTGCTCATGTTGGCTCAGACCTCTTTGCTCTCCGCGCTGCGGTTCAAACCTGTGTGCAGCGCTGTGTGGGCGGGGATCGAAGACCTCCGCCCGCTCCTCAGTGTGTCAGCACGCAGCCCCGCCTCCCATGGGGACCCAGCCTGAGGAGCAGGGGCAGGAGATTCGAGACTAGGGTGGCGCGAAAGGTAAGAGGTGTGGAGAGTATGGGGTTTACAAAAAGTGTTTGCTGACTGATCCAAACAAAAGTGAGACATGGTTGTATCAACGCATTTAAAAAGTCATTAAACTGCCGCTAAGTGTCTGTGATCACCCCGCCTAGGAGAGAGCGTGCACTCCGTGAGGGACACATGAAAGGCTGAGTGAACGTCTACCTGTGGTCCGTTACCTGGTGCACGGGTGTGTGAATTTTTGCGGAGAGCTCTTAATTTCTGTTGTCTCTGCTGACTTGACACAGTGGTTGGCAAACAGTGACGTGTTCAGTGTATTCAGGACATGATCATGGTTACTAATAATCACTTTGTTTTGCACTGACACCTCCACAGAGAATTTACTACTGAATGTCCACTTTACAGAAGAGAAACTGAGGCGTAGGAAGTGAAGTGACTGAGTAAGAGGAATGACTCAGACAATTGGTGTTAGTAAATTAACCCTGCAGGGGGCCGTTAGACTGTGGTGGCTCTAGTGATGCGGCCGCCTATGTAAAGCAAGGAAAATCTAAGCCTGTCAGCGGCTCAGGGTGACGGACACCGCTGAGGACAGCCAGTCACAAACCACCAACTAGGCTTTAAAGCTATAGCAAATCAGTCATTTCCTTGCTTTGCTTCTGCTCTTTTAAAATAAGCATCTCTGCAGCTCCTGTGGCTGGAGTGCTCCTCACCGCTTCCACTTTGGTGGTGCCTGAATTGAATCTAATTTTGCTCACATAAAGTCTTAAAATTTTAAATATGCCTCAGTTTGTCTTTTAGGGCTGGCCGTAGAAGTTGGATTTGTGTCCAGTTTCTAGAACAGTGGTTGTCCTCTGGTCAGGCCTTAGGCGTTCTGTGTACAACGTTCCTCTTCTACCACCACCTTCTGGATGCCTCCACCCTCTACCAGCTCCCGCGCATCAGATCCCCTAGATGCTCACATTATAACATCGCAGACACTCCTCTGTCTTCCAGCCAGCGTGTGAACTGAAACATTTCCATTCCTGTTGAAGAGTCTGGTGTGACCACTTTCCCAAACACAGCCACTCCCCAGCTGACCCTGGGTAACCACTCTTCTGAACTTGGTCTCCATCACTGACATGGACATCTTTCTATTTATGCTACATTTTTAAGTATTCATAAACCGCATATAGTATTCTATATTTTGTCTTCTTACTTGCTTTATTTAGTGTTATCTTTGCTAGGTTCATCCATGCTGACACGTAAAGATCTGTCTAGTTCACGTACTTTCCTCGCTATGTAGGATTCCCATGTACGGAAATACAATAATTTATATGTGCTTTTTCCTGTTGATGGATATTTAAATTGTTTCCAATTTTCAGTATGATTTCTTTTAAAAACATGTTTATATACTTTTTAAAGGTTACTTTACATTTATAGTTATTACAAAATATTGCCTATATTCCCTGTGTTGTACAATACATCCTTGAGCCTATTGTGGACCTAGTAGTTTACATCTCTCACTTCCCGACCCCTGTATTGCCCCCTCCTCCCCCTCTGCGCTGGCAACCATTAGTTTGTTCTCTATATCTGTAACTCTCCTTCTGTTTTGTTATATTTGCTAGATAGTTGTATTTTTGAGATTCCATTTATAGGTGATATCCTACAGTATTTGTTTCTGTTTGACTTATTTCACTTACCACAATGCCCTCCAAGGCCATCTATGTTGCTGCAAATGGCAAAGTTTTGTTCTTTTGTAAGGCTGAGTAGTATGCCATTGGTTATATGTACCACATCTTCTTTATCTATTCATCTCTTGATGACACTTAGGTTGCTTCCATATCTTGGTAATTGTACACAAGGATGCTGCGAACATTGGGGTGCATGTATCTTTTCCAGTACATGTTATTGAGAACACGTGTTTTTGGTTTTTTCAGATTTATACCTAAGAGTGGAGTTGCGAGGTCATATAGTAGTTCTCTTTTTAGGTTTTGGAGAACCCTCCATACTGTTTTCCACAGTGGCTGCACCAGTTTACATCCCTACCAACAGTGTACCAGGGTTCCCTTTTCTCTCAAACATTGTAAATTTTCTTCCTAGTGGTAATTGAGATGATAGTTCAATAATAACATAAGATCAGGTGAAGTCTAAAGAAATTTTAGAAAACCTGGATAAAGTAAGAACACATGTGTTCTCTGGCATCTGAATGTTGGAGAGACACCAAGACATGTGGGCCAAGTTGTGGAGAGAAGGGAAACACAGACGCAAGCTTGACATTTGCTGCAGCTTTTCTCCTTGGGGCATTTGCTGATTCAAACGTTACAGCCTAGGAGCTGAAAAGCCAAAGAGTTCAAAAGACTCTAACCACAGAAGCCAAAGAGCAAGAGCCAATTTACATGGATAAAAAGCATTTTAACTATGCCAAAGCAGAAAATGAAAAGAAAGAACTTTGCATTGCATTTAATAAAAGTTTAGGGAGATGTTTGTGGTATATTAGTGAACTTACTGGCGGAAATTTAGCCATGTACATTGTGTTGGAGAGGCACCAAGAGTTCAAGAATTCTCACATTTTGAGTACACAATTACCTTACATGTAGGCCTGGTGGCAGCCATTTACATAACAATGATTTGGAGGATGTGGTGTTAGTCAGCTCTTGCTGTGATAATGCTTTGGAAGAAATCGCCCCAAAACTCAGTTACATAAACAAGAATTTATTTTCCTTGGACCTATGGGCTAGTAGCTGCAGTGGCTCTCTGTTAGACCTCTAGATGGCTGGTTTTGCTCCGTGTTTTGGGTCAGTTTGAGGTCTGTCACACACATCTTCCTCTGGAGCCCGAGTGTGAGGCCGCAGCTCCCAGGCCCTGCCTTCTCACAAAGTTCAGTGAAACATAAGAGGTGCATGCAAATAGCAACCATAAGCATGCTGAAGTGGCTATACTAATACCAGAAAATATAGACTTTAAAACAAACAAAAGAGTTACTAGATATGAAAAGGGACATTTTATGATAAAAAAGGGAAGATACCAAAATTTTTAACATATTTGCCCTGAATAAGATAAAACCAAAGTACATGAAGAAGAAAATACCAACACCCATGAAGAATTGAAGGAAGAAATAGATAATTGCACAATATTAGGTAGAGGCTTCAGTACTCCACGGTCAATAATGGATAGAACAATTAGGCAGAAGATCAACAACGATATAGAAGACTTGGACAAGACTATGCATTAACAAGGCCTACTAAACGTCTAGAGAATACTCAACCGAACAGTAAAATGCTCATCCTGCTCAACTACATGTGAAACGTTTCCCAGCATAGACAACATGCTAGGCTGTAAGAAAAGAGATTAAAAGCCACATACATTGCTGGTGGGAATGTAAAATGGCGCGGCCATTTTACAAAAGAGCTTGAGAGTTCCTGCAAGTGTTAAACATCGAGTTACCCTATGACCCAGCAGTTCCATTACTAAATATATACCTAAGAGAAATGAAAACTTATGTCTGCACAAAAGCTTGTACGTGAATGTTCAGGGAAACCTCTTTCTAAAAACAAAAGGTGGAAATAATTCAAATGTCAATCTGATAAATGAAGAAACAAAATGTGGAATAGCCGTACAATAGAATAGCATTCAGCTCTAAAAAGGCATGAAATATCGATCCATGTTACAACATGAATGAACCATGAAAGCATTATGTAAAGTTAAAGCAGCCAATCACAAAAGATCACATATTGTATGGTGCCATTTATATGAAGTGCCCAGAAGAGCCAATCTGTAGAGACAGGAAGTCGATTAGTGGTTGCCTAGGGCTGAGAGGGTTGAGGAGAATGAAAAAACCTTGTTAATGTGTAATGGGTTTTTTGTGAGGGGACACAAATCTACAATTGGACTGTCGTGATGGTTCCACAAGTCTTTTAGTGGTTACACTAAGAACCACTGAATTGTATACATAAAAGAGTTGAAATTATGGTATGTAAATGACATCCCAATAAAGCTATTAAAATTATGATAATTTTATAGTTATAAATTTGAAAATTCATCCCAAATTACACATTCTTAACAAATGCAACCTAACAAGACTAACCCAACAAAGAAAAAATATCTAAAACACCTGTATCTACTCAAAAAGTTGTTTGTATAGTTAAGTACCTTTACAGAAAATGATTTCCAGGGATAAATGGGTTTCCACGTAACTTCTTCCAAATATTTAGGGAAGAAGTATTGGTAATCTTACATAAAAATCTTCCAGGAAACAGAAAACTATATATTGCTCAAAGTATTTATAAGGCCAACATAAGCTTCAGATCAAAAGTAAAAAGAAGGGCTTCCCTGATGGTGCAGTGGTTAAGAATCCACCTCCCAATGCAGGGGACACGGGTTCGAGCCCTTGTGGGGGAAGATCCCACATGCCGTGGAGCAGCTACGCCCACGTGCCACAACTGCTGAGCCTGCACTCTGGAGCCTGCGGGCCACAACTGCTGAGCCCGTGTGCCGCAACTACTGAAGCCTGCATGCCTAGAACCCGTGCTCCACAACAAGACAGGCCACCGCAAGGAGAAGCCTACTCACCACAACAAAGAATAGCCCCCCGCTCACCACAACTACAGAAAGCTCGCGTGCAACAATGAAGACCCAATGCAGCCACAAATAAATAAATAAAAAATAAAGTATAGGATCTTAAAAACAAAACAAAACAAAATCTATAAAGAATATTACAAGAATAGAATCACAGGCCAGTTTCTCTTTTGAAAATGCATGCAAAATGTGTAAACAGAAGCACAAACTGTACCCATGGTATGTAAAACAATCATATATCAGAATCAAAGTAGCTTTATTTTGGTAATGCCAGGTTGCTTTAATGTTCAAACATGAAATCCATCCCAGGAATGAATTAGAGTGGGAAAAGAAGTCATTTTAAACGAAGCCTTGGGAATTCCCTGGTTTTCCAGTGGTTAGAACTTGGCGCTTTCACTGCTGGGGCCCTGGGGTCCAATCCCAGGTCAGGGAAATAAGATCCTCCAAGACATGAGGCAGGGCCCCGAAAAAAAAAAATAATGAAGTCTTAACCAGGAGAAGCACAAGATCGAATAAACATAACAGATAACACCTTATGAAAAGTAGGTGAAGATTATGGAATATTCTAAAATTTAAAACAAAAAGAAACTTTTAAAGATTCCAAAGGATGTGACTAATATTGTACATAGGCAAAAAATAAAATGAAATAAAATATACAAATGATGGGAGCCCCAGAATCCAGAAGCCCAAGTCCTGTCTCTGAAGATTCTCATTCAGTGGGTTCTGGATTTCCTCTGTGTGTCAAAACCTACAGGTGATTCTGATACGACTCACAGACACAATGTAAAGCTTCTGCTTTGCAGGAGAGAATACCAGATTATTCTGTTATTTTATAGTTACACTAACAGGTTGTACTATTGACGGATAAGTCTGATGTCAAAATGCACTCCCCACTAGGGATAAAAAAGGAACTAGTAGTCTCTACTGCTACTTGGTGGCAGCATGCATGTATTGCAAGAGCAATTATTGTAGGAATCCAAATTAGTGGAACATTTTAGAATTGGAAAACTACATACAGATCATCTAGTCAAGCTTCCAACTGTTATAGTTGTAAAAACTAAGGCCCATATAAATGAAATGATTTATCTCCAAAGAGTGTTAGTGAAAGAGTATGAAATAAAAAATATCTCTGAACTTTTAATTTAGTGCTGTTTTTATTAATCTCAAGCACTAGCTTAAACTTCGGTGTGACAGATTTGGGATTGAATTCTTGCTCAGATTGACTGATTGTGTGCCTTTTAGTAAGTTACTAAAACACGCTTTATTTTTTAACAGGTTTATTTATTTATTTATTTTTGGCTGCATAGGCTCTTCATTGCTGTGTGCGGGCTTTCTCTAGTTGCAGTGAGCGGGGGCTACTCTTTGTTGCAGTGCGCAGGCTTCTCATTGGGGTGGCTTCTCGTTGTTGCTGAGCATGGAGTGTAGGTGTGTGGGCTTCAGTAGTTTTGGTTCACGGGCTCTAGAGCGCAGGCTCGGTAGTTGTGGCGCACGGTCTTAGTTGCTCCGTGGCATGTGCAGTCTCATTTGCAGGTTCTGGGGAGGATTAAATGAGCTCATATGATATCCAATTGACTGAGGCAGAGTAGGCTTGGGATGAATCTTTGCTTGGTTTTCATTAGCTGCGGAGAAGAGGATGACAGCTTGGTGCCTCTCCAAATTTCACATGGGTGTGCCTCCCTTGGGGATCTTGTTAAATGCAGGCTGGTATTCAGTAGTTCTGGGTGGGGCCTGGATTCTGTCCTGCTAAGAAGCTCCTAGGTGACGGTGATGCTGAGGGCAAGCGTCCAGCTCCTGCATTTCTCCCTTTCCAGAAGAGCAGGACGTCAGCCCCCCGGGAGGAGAAAACATCCACAAAGTGACTACTAGGCCCTACCAGCTTCCCTTACAGGCAAGGGACCTTTACCACTGCTCCCAACCATTGTGTCTGAGGCGCAGCAAGCCAAAACACTGAGATGCTGAGGTTTGCAGCAAAGAGGAGGTTTATTCACAGGGCAGCCATGCGAGGAAGTGATGTGAAAATAGGTCTCCAATCCTCCTTCCCGAAAGCAAGGGGCTTGGGGTATCTGTGGGATAAAGAATAAAGAAGCAGGGCAGTATGGGTCATGGGGAGCTTGAGGCAAGGTGATTGGACAAAGATGTGCTCCTCATTGTTCTGAGCTGGTGTAATAGGCTACAGGGCTCAGCACATTCTCAGGCTGGAGTTTTTGGCCCTCTGATGGCAGAAGGCCAAAAGGCTCTTGCCCAGGTGGAAGATCCGTGGTCCTCTCCACTCTAAACCAGCTCCGCCTACCTAGGCACAGCTGATTCCAAGGTCCTGGACAATACCGGGGCAAACATCGTTTTGCTTATGCTACATGCTACTTGGAGGACATGCAAGTGTTCAAGGTACCTTGATGAGTGAAGACAGGATTTCACTAATCATGACGCATGGTTTCACTTCCAGGTGAGCAGAAGAGACCTGTAGGCTGAGTCTGGCTCCTGGCACCTGGAATTGGAGGCAGATGGTTTAAAAACGGGCTCCCCCACCCTCTGTGTGATCTGAGGTAAATAGACTATTGATCCTTTTCTCCAATTAAAATGTGTGACTGGAAACACACTTAGTGGCATGTCTGACACACAGTAGTTATGCTACCGTAGGTCATTCTTGGAAACTGAAGCCGTGGTTTTGAGGGATCATCAAAACGAGTACAATGCTTGCCATGTTTCTCCTTGTTCATCCTGGTGACACACCTGGTAGACAGAGCTCCATCCTTTCCCACAGGACCACACCCCTAGTACTTAGAGTGAAGTGGTTATGTCTCACTTAAGGCACCTTTTCCTTTTCCTTCCTTCTTTTTTCTTCATTAATCTTCATCCAACTGGCCTTTCTAAATTTTACACAAAACAAAACCATTTCTCAATGGATTCAGATACTACCCCAAGTTAGTATTCCAACCAAGTTCTTGATCTTCCGGGTCTCATCATCAGAAATTTCTGAGCCTAAATCTTCTCTAGTTTCTAGGATCACTCATTGTCTCATTTCTCCCTTCTCCTTTGAGTTCAGAGTCTTGCCAATTTAGTCCCTTCCCTAACCACAACTGATAATAAGGTGACACAGCAAAGTGATGAAAGTCTACACGGTCTGGTTTTACTCCTGGGTTTTTGCCACCTACTTACTGTGTGGCATTAGGCAAGCTATTCAATGTCTCCTGGCCTCAGTTTCCCCCCAAACGTGAATATTATGAATATTACCTGCCGGGCTTCCATAGTGGTGCAGTGGTTGGGAGTCCGCCTGCTGATGCAAGGGGCACGGGTTCATGCCCCGGTCCGGGAGGATCCCACATGCCGTGGAGCGGTTGGGCCCGTGAGCCATGGCCGCTGAGCCCGCGTGTCCAGAGCCTGTGATCGGCAGCGGGAGAGGCCACGACAGTGAGAGGCTTGCGTACCACAAAAAAAAAAAAGAACATTGCCTGCCTATAGGGTTGCCATTATGAGGAATATGTGGGTTAATATTTGGTAAGAACTTAGAATAGTACTTGTTATAGTCTAAGCACTACAGTTGTGCTTTTTAATAATAATAAATGAAATTGCAAATGTATACCTTACTCAACTTTCTGTCATAACTTTGAAGTGTTGGTCTATCTGTTGGGTCTTGTCAGCCTGTAAAGGAGGTGAGGTGTCCATAGCTTTGGTGTGAGACGTGCTGCCTGCCGAAGCACCGATGCCCGTCAACGCCGTGACCGCCAGAGCCGTGAACGGGTGCTGGAGAAAGCAGGAGCAGAATGGAAGATGACGGCGTGGGAAGGAGGTGTGGTGTCCATAGGTTCGGGGTCTGAGGTGCTGCCTGCTGAAGCACCGATGCCTGCCAAAGCCGTAAATGGGGTGCTGGAGAAAACAGGAGCAGAACGGAAGATGACAGCGTGGGAAGGAGGCGTGGTGTCCATAGGTTCGGGGTCAGACGTGCTGCCTGCTGAAGCACCGATGCCCGGCAAAGGCGTAAATGGGGTGCTGGGGAAAACAGGAGCAGAATGGTAGATGATGGCGTGGGAAGGAGGTGTGGTGTCCATGGGTTCCATATCAGAGCTGCTGCGTGCCTGATCTGAGAGCAGAGAGTGACAGTGGGAGAGCTTCTCACTCCTTTTATATCTGACGGCTCTGCCTGCCTCTGTGACATGTCCATTGTACATGTCACAGAGAAAGGGCGGGCGTGGCAGGGGGTGAGTCAGGGGGCACATGCGAGCCCAGCTGGTGGAGAAACCCCAGCCCAAAGGCAAAAGGCGGGGCCCCTTGTGGACTTTCTAGTGGCTGGGTCTTCTCGCTGTGGGTGGCAGGTGTTTGGCACGGGATGGGCCACCATGCAGGGACTGTTGGGGACTGTGGAGGCCTTCTCCTTCAGAGCTCACCCTGCCTGGGCACCGGCTCTGCAGGCCCCTCAGCTGCGCGTATGTATCGGCCAGCCCTTCCCCACTACGGGGCCCAGAGTCCAGAGGCTGCTCAGAGCTGAGGGCAGGAGGCACCCAGAGCTTGCCAGGGTGTGGGCCACCTCCTCCGGGGACCTCCCCAGCTTCTCTGCGAGGCCTGGAGACAGGATCGCCTTCTCCAGGGCTGCTCAGCTGCCAGCATCACCGTGAGCCAGGTGGCGAAGGTTTCTGAGCAGGAGATGCAGAGCCCTGATCCGACTGCATGCTGCACCCCACGATGTCCCTTCCTGGCAGGTAGGTTCTTTCTTCACTTCTTTTTTGAAATTTGGTCAGACAACATTTAAACCTTGCACTGTTCTTCAGGGTATACAGATGGTAGTGGCTTAGCCGGGATTCGAAGCAAGCCTGTGTGATTCCAGAGCTCGTGTTCTGGACTGTGGTGCCCCCTTATCATATATGCTTCATGTGTTCCTTGTTTTTCATTTTTTCTTGTAGTCCCTATGGTACTTAGCCCTAAGTGCCATACCTGTAACGAACAGCTACACTGCCCTGTGGGAGGTCTTCTTCTGTTCAACACATGAATTGGTCATCCACCGCACTGTGTTCTAATCTCAGAAGATACAGGTCAGGGACCACCAGTTGTCAGCTGGTGCTACCATTGGTGCTGCCATTCCACATGTCTAACTGAGGCTTGAAGGCCGGATTTTCCCTTTGTCTAGTTTGAAGGATCCAGATATGTAAAGATTGTAGTCTAGATAAATCATGGGCTATCCTGAAAGAAATTCACCAGTGAATTGTTCCGTATGGATTAGAAGCCAGTTTCTCTGGCCTTCCTGGAGTATATCCAGCAAGGCGTCTCATTCATGTCTAGAAAGCCAATATATCCTTTATTGCAACTTCAGCGTGGAGCGATGTATTGGTTTAAAGTATGATCAACACAATTTGGTCATTGTGAGTAGGCCAGCTGGGTCCACTCTTTATTACACATATGTAACTCGAGAGATTCTTATGCCCAAGAGAGGAGACGTACTCTTGGGTGTCTAGGACGAGGGAAACATGTGTTGTTATTCAGGAGCTGGAAGCTGATGGTCTACACATCACTTGACCTTGTTTAAAACTTGTGTCTTTGGCTTGCTTCATTGGAGTGTTTTCTCTCTCCTGGGGCTGACATTGTGCGTTATGTATCACACAGGTGACATGTAGAAGTTTCAGAACCCAGAATCGTATAGATCAGTCAAAATGTATTTCTATAGTTTTGTTCAAAGTGTATGGAAAATAACACTGGGCATAATTCATATATTCCAGAATTCGTTGGACCCTCTGCTCATGAGATTCTTTTTATGGTATGTCACAGCAAATTTGGACTTCCATCCCCAATAAACTTTGGGGTTGGAGGACACAAAAAGCTTTTGCTCACACCTAAATTATGTCTGAAAGAAAAGGGTAAATATTATAAGCCCTTTCTAACCTCTCCAAGAGCAGAAATGATTTACAGCTGTGGCATTGAACCCTAATTCCTCGATCTCATTTGAGGAGAGTTCAGTAAGAAACAATGTCTTGATTTTTGTTTGTTTGGTTTCTTCCCTGTTTTCTCATCTTGCTTACCAACAATCCATTGTAATTCCTGAGTTAGTATGGCAGCAGGCTGAGTGTTCCCTGGAGCTCATTAAATGACCTTTTTTTCCTAAAATAACTTTTGTGTCCTTGTTTTCAGCCCCTCTTCTTTCCTCTGCCCTTTACTACAACCAGAGCTCAGCAAAAGCTGACTGGCGTTGTGCAGACCTTACTTAGGGTTAGTCTTTTCTTCATTATTTTATTCATGGCTCCTCCATTTCATTGTTTGCCTTCTCGAAATGTGTTGAAATCTTTCTGTGGTGGATGACTTCCAAAATGTCTTGGCTTTGATTGGTTGATTAAGTTTGGTATTTCTACAGTATTGTTTAAATATGGTTTCAGGAGGAACAGAAAGTGAATATGTTTCCTTGTCTGCCATCTTGAGCTGAAAATCCCTGTGGATTTTAGCATCCAATGTTCCCATGGGAAAAAAACCCAACCTTGGCCTTAATAGATGTGACACTCAAGATTTCAGCTTTTCGTGGGCAATCACTGAGGATTGGAATATGTGGTCATTTCTAAAGGGAAAATAATAACTACCTCATGGAGTAGATTTGAGGATTAAATTAGAGAATGAACATGAAAATGCTTTGTAAGGCTTAAAAGTCTATAAAAATGTTTTTTGTTTTTATTTGATTTGTTGCTATTTCAACTTTACTCGACAGTTGCTTATGACCTTACTTATGTGATAAAATGGCCCCTGGTTTATTGTTTTGAAAGCCAGAATATATTTTTCAATAGCTCGATGGAAATGGCATCATTTGTGAAGGTTAAGGGTGAAGGGATAAATGTTTCTTGACACCTATCACTTTACAGTGTTTTCAGGAACTAATTGACACTTGTATTCCTCTTCCAAATTTTGTTGAGCACCTCCTACGAGCCACATGCTTTACATCAGGTGTTGGAAAGCATTTTCTGGATTTTAAATATCTTAGGCTTTGTGGGCCATATACAGCTTCTGTAGCTTCTCCTCTTTCTTCTTCAACAAGCTTTCTAAACGTGAGAACCATTATTAGCTCACAGTCCCACAGATCCAGGCTGAGAGCCTGATTTGATTTGTGGCCATGATTTGCCAATTCCTGCTCTGCGTCCTCACTGAGGAGGGGGACCATGTTTGAGTAATCACTTCTTTGAATCAACTCTTGGTCTTCTGGGGCTTGTCCTTACTCTCCTACACTCTCTAATCAACATGGCATCCAGAGAGATCCTGTTAAAACATAAGTCAGATCATGTCACTGAAATCTCTTCAATGGCTTCTTCACAGAAGAATCAAAGTCCTCAAAGTGCCTCCAGAGCCCTAGAAATGTGGACCTCTGTTTCGTGTCTGACTGTTTCCTTCTCCTCTCCACTTTGCTTGCTCTGTTTTCCACACACTGCCATCCTTTCTGCTCCTTGGGTACTCCAGCCTACTCTAGCCTCATTGACTTTCCATCGGACTGTTCCCTCTACCTGTACTATTCACTTCCCAGATATGCTCCTTGCTCCCTCTTAAATTTTATCTTCCCCAGAAAGTCCTCAGGGATCACTTAGTTTCAGCTAGCAGCCTCCTCCTAGCATCTAGCCATCTCCATCTCCCTTCCCTGCTTGCTGTTTTTCTCCAGCACTTCCCTTATATATTCCCGCACTGTCGCGGCTCAGATTCAGCAAGTGATCATTGCCGCAGCATGGCCTCGGGGACCCTGGCTGCGAACACGATGTCCACACCTGCCTGGTGCCCCCTGCTCGCCTCACGGCCCCTCAGGTGCAGCATGCGCAGGACCCACATTGCAGGCAGAAGACACAGGGCCACTGGCCCCAGCTAGGCAGGCCCCTCGATGCCGTGCTCATGTTGGCTCAGACCTCTTTGCTCTCCGCGCTGCGGTTCAAACCTGTGTGCAGCGCTGTGTGGGCGGGGATCGAAGACCTCCGCCCGCTCCTCAGTGTGTCAGCACGCAGCCCCGCCTCCCATGGGGACCCAGCCTGAGGAGCAGGGGCAGGAGATTCGAGACTAGGGTGGCGCGAAAGGTAGGAGGTGTGGAGAGTATGGGGTTTACAAAAAGTGTTTGCTGACTGATCCAAACAAAAGTGAGACATGGTTGTATCAACGCATTTAAAAAGTCATTAAACTGCCGCTAAGTGTCTGTGATCACCCCGCCTAGGAGAGAGCGTGCACTCCGTGAGGGACACATGAAAGGCTGAGTGAACGTCTACCTGTGGTCCGTTACCTGGTGCACGGGTGTGTGAATTTTTGCGGAGAGCTCTTAATTTCTGTTGTCTCTGCTGACTTGACACAGTGGTTGGCAAACAGTGACGTGTTCAGTGTATTCAGGACATGATCATGGTTACTAATAATCACTTTGTTTTGCACTGACACCTCCACAGAGAATTTACTACTGAATGTCCACTTTACAGAAGAGAAACTGAGGCGTAGGAAGTGAAGTGACTGAGTAAGAGGAATGACTCAGACAATTGGTGTTAGTAAATTAACCCTGCAGGGGGCCGTTAGACTGTGGTGGCTCTAGTGATGCGGCCGCCTATGTAAAGCAAGGAAAATCTAAGCCTGTCAGCGGCTCAGGGTGACGGACACCGCTGAGGACAGCCAGTCACAAACCACCAACTAGGCTTTAAAGCTATAGCAAATCAGTCATTTCCTTGCTTTGCTTCTGCTCTTTTAAAATAAGCATCTCTGCAGCTCCTGTGGCTGGAGTGCTCCTCACCGCTTCCACTTTGGTGGTGCCTGAATTGAATCTAATTTTGCTCACATAAAGTCTTAAAATTTTAAATATGCCTCAGTTTGTCTTTTAGGGCTGGCCGTAGAAGTTGGATTTGTGTCCAGTTTCTAGAACAGTGGTTGTCCTCTGGTCAGGCCTTAGGCGTTCTGTGTACAACGTTCCTCTTCTACCACCACCTTCTGGATGCCTCCACCCTCTACCAGCTCCCGCGCATCAGATCCCCTAGATGCTCACATTATAACATCGCAGACACTCCTCTGTCTTCCAGCCAGCGTGTGAACTGAAACATTTCCATTCCTGTTGAAGAGTCTGGTGTGACCACTTTCCCAAACACAGCCACTCCCCAGCTGACCCTGGGTAACCACTCTTCTGAACTTGGTCTCCATCACTGACATGGACATCTTTCTATTTATGCTACATTTTTAAGTATTCATAAACCGCATATAGTATTCTATATTTTGTCTTCTTACTTGCTTTATTTAGTGTTATCTTTGCTAGGTTCATGCATGCTGACACGTAAAGATCTGTCTAGTTCACGTACTTTCCTCGCTATGTAGGATTCCCATGTACGGAAATACAATAATTTATATGTGCTTTTTCCTGTTGATGGATATTTAAATTGTTTCCAATTTTCAGTATGATTTCTTTTAAAAACATGTTTATATACTTTTTAAAGGTTACTTTACATTTACAGTTATTACAAAATATTGCCTATATTCCCTGTGTTGTACAATACATCCTTGAGCCTATTGTGGACCTAGTAGTTTACATCTCTCACTTCCCGACCCCTGTATTGCCCCCTCCTCCCCCTCTGCGCTGGCAACCATTAGTTTGTTCTCTATATCTGTAACTCTCCTTCTGTTTTGTTATATTTGCTAGATAGTTGTATTTTTGAGATTCCATTTATAGGTGATATCCTACAGTATTTGTTTCTGTTTGACTTATTTCACTTACCACAATGCCCTCCAAGGCCATCTATGTTGCTGCAAATGGCAAAGTTTTGTTCTTTTGTAAGGCTGAGTAGTATGCCATTGGTTATATGTACCACATCTTCTTTATCTATTCATCTCTTGATGACACTTAGGTTGCTTCCATATCTTGGTAATTGTACACAAGGATGCTGCGAACATTGGGGTGCATGTATCTTTTCCAGTACATGTTATTGAGAACACGTGTTTTTGGTTTTTTCAGATTTATACCTAAGAGTGGAGTTGCGAGGTCATATAGTAGTTCTCTTTTTAGGTTTTGGAGAACCCTCCATACTGTTTTCCACAGTGGCTGCACCAGTTTACATCCCTACCAACAGTGTACCAGGGTTCCCTTTTCTCTCAAACATTGTAAATTTTCTTCCGAGTGGTAATTGAGATGATAGTTCAATAATAACATAAGATCAGGTGAAGTCTAAAGAAATTTTAGAAAACCTGGATAAAGTAAGAACACATGTGTTCTCTGGCATCTGAATGTTGGAGAGACACCAAGACATGTGGGCCAAGTTGTGGAGAGAAGGGAAACACAGACGCAAGCTTGACATTTGCTGCAGCTTTTCTCCTTGGGGCATTTGCTGATTCAAACGTTACAGCCTAGGAGCTGAAAAGCCAAAGAGTTCAAAAGACTCTAACCACAGAAGCCAAAGAGCAAGAGCCGATTTACATGGATAAAAAGCATTTTAACTATGCCAAAGCAGAAAATGAAAAGAAAGAACTTTGCATTGCATTTAATAAAAGTTTAGGGAGATCTTTGTGGTATATTAGTGAACTTACTGGCGGAAATTTAGCCATGTACATTGTGTTGGAGAGGCACCAAGAGTTCAAGAATTCTCACATTTTGAGTACACAATTACCTTACATGTAGGCCTGGTGGCAGCCATTTACATAACAATGATTTGGAGGATGTGGTGTTAGTCAGCTCTTGCTGTGATAATGCTTTGGAAGAAATCGCCCCAAAACTCAGTTACATAAACAAGAATTTATTTTCCTTGGACCTATGGGCTAGTAGCTGCAGTGGCTCTCTGTTAGACCTCTAGATGGCTGGTTTTGCTCCGTGTTTTGGGTCAGTTTGAGGTCTGTCACACACATCTTCCTCTGGAGCCCGAGTGTGAGGCCGCAGCTCCCAGGCCCTGCCTTCTCACAAAGTTCAGTGAAACATAAGAGGTGCATGCAAATAGCAACCATAAGCATGCTGAAGTGGCTATACTAATACCAGAAAATATAGACTTTAAAACAAACAAAAGAGTTACTAGATATGAAAAGGGACATTTTATGATAAAAAAGGGAAGATACCAAAATTTTTAACATATTTGCCCTGAATAAGATAAAACCAAAGTACATGAAGAAGAAAATACCAACACCCATGAAGAATTGAAGGAAGAAATAGATAATTGCACAATATTAGGTAGAGGCTTCAGTACTCCACGGTCAATAATGGATAGAACAATTAGGCAGAAGATCAACAACGATATAGAAGACTTGGACAAGACTATGCATTAACAAGGCCTACTAAACGTCTAGAGAATACTCAACCGAACAGTAAAATGCTCATCCTGCTCAACTACATGTGAAACGTTTCCCAGCATAGACAACATGCTAGGCTGTAAGAAAAGAGATTAAAAGCCACATACATTGCTGGTGGGAATGTAAAATGGCGCGGCCATTTTACAAAAGAGCTTGAGAGTTCCTGCAAGTGTTAAACATCGAGTTACCCTATGACCCAGCAGTTCCATTACTAAATATATACCTAAGAGAAATGAAAACTTATGTCTGCACAAAAGCTTGTACGTGAATGTTCAGGGAAACCTCTTTCTAAAAACAAAAGGTGGAAATAATTCAAATGTCAATCTGATAAATGAAGAAACAAAATGTGGAATAGCCGTACAATAGAATAGCATTCAGCTCTAAAAAGGCATGAAATATCGATCCATGTTACAACATGAATGAACCATGAAAGCATTATGTAAAGTTAAAGCAGCCAATCACAAAAGATCACATATTGTATGGTGCCATTTATATGAAGTGCCCAGAAGAGCCAATCTGTAGAGACAGGAAGTCGATTAGTGGTTGCCTAGGGCTGAGAGGGTTGAGGAGAATGAAAAAACCTTGTTAATGTGTAATGGGTTTTTTGTGAGGGGACACAAATCTACAATTGGACTGTCGTGATGGTTCCACAAGTCTTTTAGTGGTTACACTAAGAACCACGGAATTGTATACATAAAAGAGTTGAAATTATGGTATGTAAATGACATCCCAATAAAGCTATTAAAATTATGATAATTTTATAGTTATAAATTTGAAAATTCATCCCAAATTACACATTCTTAACAAATGCAACCTAACAAGACTAACCCAACAAAGAAAAAATATCTAAAACACCTGTATCTACTCAAAAAGTTGTTTGTATAGTTAAGTACCTTTACAGAAAATGATTTCCAGGGATAAATGGGTTTCCACGTAACTTCTTCCAAATATTTAGGGAAGAAGTATTGGTAATCTTACATAAAAATCTTCCAGGAAACAGAAAACTATATATTGCTCAAAGTATTTATAAGGCCAACATAAGCTTCAGATCAAAAGTAAAAAGAAGGGCTTCCCTGATGGTGCAGTGGTTAAGAATCCACCTCCCAATGCAGGGGACACGGGTTCGAGCCCTTGTGGGGGAAGATCCCACATGCCGTGGAGCAGCTACGCCCACGTGCCACAACTGCTGAGCCGGCGCTCTGGAGCCTGCGGGCCACAACTGCTGAGCCCGTGTGCCGCAACTACTGAAGCCTGCATGCCTAGAACCCGTGCTCCACAACAAGACAGGCCACCGCAAGGAGAAGCCTACTCACCACAACAAAGAATAGCCCCCCGCTCACCACAACTACAGAAAGCTCGCGTGCAACAATGAAGACCCAAAGCAGCCACAAATAAATAAATAAAAAATAAAGTATAGGATCTTAAAAACAAAACAAAACAAAATCTATAAAGAATATTACAAGAATAGAATCACAGGCCAGTTTCTCTTTTGAAAATGCATGCAAAATGTGTAAACAGAAGCACAAACTGTACCCATGGTATGTAAAACAATCATATATCAGAATCAAAGTAGCTTTATTTTGGTAATGCCAGGTTGCTTTAATGTTCAAACATGAAATCCATCCCAGGAATGAATTAGAGTGGGAAAAGAAGTCATTTTAAACGAAGCCTTGGAAATTCCCTGGTTTTCCAGTGGTTAGAACTGGGCGCTTTCACTGCTGGGGCCCTGGGGTCCTATCCCAGGTCAGGGAAATAAGATCCTCCAAGACATGAGGCAGGGCCCCGAAAAAAAAAAATAATGAAGTCTTAACCAGGAGAAGCACAAGATCGAATAAACATAACAGATAACACCTTATGAAAAGTAGGTGAAGATTATGGAATATTCTAAAATTTAAAACAAAAAGAAACTTTTAAAGATTCCAAAGGATGTGACTAATATTGTACATAGGCAAAAAATAAAATGAAATAAAATATACAAATGATGGGAGCCCCAGAATCCAGAAGCCCAAGTCCTGTCTCTGAAGATTCTCATTCAGTGGGTTCTGGATTTCCTCTGTGTGTCAAAACCTACAGGTGATTCTGATACGACTCACAGACACAATGTAAAGCTTCTGCTTTGCAGGAGAGAATACCAGATTATTCTGTTATTTTATAGTTACACTAACAGGTTGTACTATTGACGGATAAGTCTGATGTCAAAATGCACTCCCCACTAGGGATAAAAAAGGAACTAGTAGTCTCTACTGCTACTTGGTGGCAGCATGCATGTATTGCAAGAGCAATTATTGTAGGAATCCAAATTAGTGGAACATTTTAGAATTGGAAAACTACATACAGATCATCTAGTCAAGCTTCCAACTGTTATAGTTGTAAAAACTAAGGCCCATATAAATGAAATGATTTATCTCCAAAGAGTGTTAGTGAAAGAGTATGAAATAAAAAATATCTCTGAACTTTTAATTTAGTGCTGTTTTTATTAATCTCAAGCACTAGCTTAAACTTCGGTGTGACAGATTTGGGATTGAATTCTTGCTCAGATTGACTGATTGTGTGCCTTTTAGTAAGTTACTAAAACACGCTTTATTTTTTAACAGGTTTATTTATTTATTTATTTTTGGCTGCATAGGCTCTTCATTGCTGTGTGCGGGCTTTCTCTAGTTGCAGTGAGCGGGGGCTACTCTTTGTTGCAGTGCGCAGGCTTCTCATTGGGGTGGCTTCTCGTTGTTGCTGAGCATGGAGTGTAGGTGTGTGGGCTTCAGTAGTTTTGGTTCACGGGCTCTAGAGCGCAGGCTCGGTAGTTGTGGCGCACGGTCTTAGTTGCTCCGTGGCATGTGCAGTCTCATTTGCAGGTTCTGGGGAGGATTAAATGAGCTCATATGATATCCAATTGACTGAGGCAGAGTAGGCTTGGGATGAATCTTTGCTTGGTTTTCATTAGCTGCGGAGAAGAGGATGACAGCTTGGTGCCTCTCCAAATTTCACATGGGTGTGCCTCCCTTGGGGATCTTGTTAAATGCAGGCTGGTATTCAGTAGTTCTGGGTGGGGCCTGGATTCTGTCCTGCTAAGAAGCTCCTAGGTGACGGTGATGCTGAGGGCAAGCGTCCAGCTCCTGCATTTCTCCCTTTCCAGAAGAGCAGGACGTCAGCCCCCCGGGAGGAGAAAACATCCACAAAGTGACTACTAGGCCCTACCAGCTTCCCTTACAGGCAAGGGACCTTTACCACTGCTCCCAACCATTGTGTCTGAGGCGCAGCAAGCCAAAACACTGAGATGCTGAGGTTTGCAGCAAAGAGGAGGTTTATTCACAGGGCAGCCATGCGAGGAAGTGATGTGAAAATAGGTCTCCAATCCTCCTTCCCGAAAGCAAGGGGCTTGGGGTATCTGTGGGATAAAGAATAAAGAAGCAGGGCAGTATGGGTCATGGGGAGCTTGAGGCAAGGTGATTGGACAAAGATGTGCTCCTCATTGTTCTGAGCTGGTGTAATAGGCTACAGGGCTCAGCACATTCTCAGGCTGGAGTTTTTGGCCCTCTGATGGCAGAAGGCCAAAAGGCTCTTGCCCAGGTGGAAGATCCGTGGTCCTCTCCACTCTAAACCAGCTCCGCCTACCTAGGCACAGCTGATTCCAAGGTCCTGGACAATACCGGGGCAAACATCGTTTTGCTTATGCTACATGCTACTTGGAGGACATGCAAGTGTTCAAGGTACCTTGATGAGTGAAGACAGGATTTCACTAATCATGACGCATGGTTTCACTTCCAGGTGAGCAGAAGAGACCTGTAGGCTGAGTCTGGCTCCTGGCACCTGGAATTGGAGGCAGATGGTTTAAAAACGGGCTCCCCCACCCTCTGTGTGATCTGAGGTAAATAGACTATTGATCCTTTTCTCCAATTAAAATGTGTGACTGGAAACACACTTAGTGGCATGTCTGACACACAGTAGTTATGCTACCGTAGGTCATTCTTGGAAACTGAAGCCGTGGTTTTGAGGGATCATCAAAACGAGTACAATGCTTGCCATGTTTCTCCTTGTTCATCCTGGTGACACACCTGGTAGACAGAGCTCCATCCTTTCCCACAGGACCACACCCCTAGTACTTAGAGTGAAGTGGTTATGTCTCACTTAAGGCACCTTTTCCTTTTCCTTCCTTCTTTTTTCTTCATTAATCTTCATCCAACTGGCCTTTCTAAATTTTACACAAAACAAAACCATTTCTCAATGGATTCAGATACTACCCCAAGTTAGTATTCCAACCAAGTTCTTGATCTTCCGGGTCTCATCATCAGAAATTTCTGAGCCTAAATCTTCTCTAGTTTCTAGGATCACTCATTGTCTCATTTCTCCCTTCTCCTTTGAGTTCAGAGTCTTGCCAATTTAGTCCCTTCCCTAACCACAACTGATAATAAGGTGACACAGCAAAGTGATGAAAGTCTACACGGTCTGGTTTTACTCCTGGGTTTTTGCCACCTACTTACTGTGTGGCATTAGGCAAGCTATTCAATGTCTCCTGGCCTCAGTTTCCCCCCAAACGTGAATATTATGAATATTACCTGCCGGGCTTCCATAGTGGTGCAGTGGTTGGGAGTCCGCCTGCTGATGCAAGGGGCACGGGTTCATGCCCCGGTCCGGGAGGATCCCACATGCCGTGGAGCGGTTGGGCCCGTGAGCCATGGCCGCTGAGCCCGCGTGTCCAGAGCCTGTGATCGGCAGCGGGAGAGGCCACGACAGTGAGAGGCTTGCGTACCACAAAAAAAAAAAAGAACATTGCCTGCCTATAGGGTTGCCATTATGAGGAATATGTGGGTTAATATTTGGTAAGAACTTAGAATAGTACTTGTTATAGTCTAAGCACTACAGTTGTGCTTTTTAATAATAATAAATGAAATTGCAAATGTATACCTTACTCAACTTTCTGTCATAACTTTGAAGTGTTGGTCTATCTGTTGGGTCTTGTCAGCCTGTAAAGGAGGTGAGGTGTCCATAGCTTTGGTGTGAGACGTGCTGCCTGCCGAAGCACCGATGCCCGTCAACGCCGTGACCGCCAGAGCCGTGAACGGGTGCTGGAGAAAGCAGGAGCAGAATGGAAGATGACGGCGTGGGAAGGAGGTGTGGTGTCCATAGGTTCGGGGTCTGAGGTGCTGCCTGCTGAAGCACCGATGCCTGCCAAAGCCGTAAATGGGGTGCTGGAGAAAACAGGAGCAGAACGGAAGATGACAGCGTGGGAAGGAGGCGTGGTGTCCATAGGTTCGGGGTCAGACGTGCTGCCTGCTGAAGCACCGATGCCCGGCAAAGGCGTAAATGGGGTGCTGGGGAAAACAGGAGCAGAATGGTAGATGATGGCGTGGGAAGGAGGTGTGGTGTCCATGGGTTCCATATCAGAGCTGCTGCGTGCCTGATCTGAGAGCAGAGAGTGACAGTGGGAGAGCTTCTCACTCCTTTTATATCTGACGGCTCTGCCTGCCTCTGTGACATGTCCATTGTACATGTCACAGAGAAAGGGCGGGCGTGGCAGGGGGTGAGTCAGGGGGCACATGCGAGCCCAGCTGGTGGAGAAACCCCAGCCCAAAGGCAAAAGGCGGGGCCCCTTGTGGACTTTCTAGTGGCTGGGTCTTCTCGCTGTGGGTGGCAGGTGTTTGGCACGGGATGGGCCACCATGCAGGGACTGTTGGGGACTGTGGAGGCCTTCTCCTTCAGAGCTCACCCTGCCTGGGCACCGGCTCTGCAGGCCCCTCAGCTGCGCGTATGTATCGGCCAGCCCTTCCCCACTACGGGGCCCAGAGTCCAGAGGCTGCTCAGAGCTGAGGGCAGGAGGCACCCAGAGCTTGCCAGGGTGTGGGCCACCTCCTCCGGGGACCTCCCCAGCTTCTCTGCGAGGCCTGGAGACAGGATCGCCTTCTCCAGGGCTGCTCAGCTGCCAGCATCACCGTGAGCCAGGTGGCGAAGGTTTCTGAGCAGGAGATGCAGAGCCCTGATCCGACTGCATGCTGCACCCCACGATGTCCCTTCCTGGCAGGTAGGTTCTTTCTTCACTTCTTTTTTGAAATTTGGTCAGACAACATTTAAACCTTGCACTGTTCTTCAGGGTATACAGATGGTAGTGGCTTAGCCGGGATTCGAAGCAAGCCTGTGTGATTCCAGAGCTCGTGTTCTGGACTGTGGTGCCCCCTTATCATATATGCTTCATGTGTTCCTTGTTTTTCATTTTTTCTTGTAGTCCCTATGGTACTTAGCCCTAAGTGCCATACCTGTAACGAACAGCTACACTGCCCTGTGGGAGGTCTTCTTCTGTTCAACACATGAATTGGTCATCCACCGCACTGTGTTCTAATCTCAGAAGATACAGGTCAGGGACCACCAGTTGTCAGCTGGTGCTACCATTGGTGCTGCCATTCCACATGTCTAACTGAGGCTTGAAGGCCGGATTTTCCCTTTGTCTAGTTTGAAGGATCCAGATATGTAAAGATTGTAGTCTAGATAAATCATGGGCTATCCTGAAAGAAATTCACCAGTGAATTGTTCCGTATGGATTAGAAGCCAGTTTCTCTGGCCTTCCTGGAGTATATCCAGCAAGGCGTCTCATTCATGTCTAGAAAGCCAATATATCCTTTATTGCAACTTCAGCGTGGAGCGATGTATTGGTTTAAAGTATGATCAACACAATTTGGTCATTGTGAGTAGGCCAGCTGGGTCCACTCTTTATTACACATATGTAACTCGAGAGATTCTTATGCCCAAGAGAGGAGACGTACTCTTGGGTGTCTAGGACGAGGGAAACATGTGTTGTTATTCAGGAGCTGGAAGCTGATGGTCTACACATCACTTGACCTTGTTTAAAACTTGTGTCTTTGGCTTGCTTCATTGGAGTGTTTTCTCTCTCCTGGGGCTGACATTGTGCGTTATGTATCACACAGGTGACATGTAGAAGTTTCAGAACCCAGAATCGTATAGATCAGTCAAAATGTATTTCTATAGTTTTGTTCAAAGTGTATGGAAAATAACACTGGGCATAATTCATATATTCCAGAATTCGTTGGACCCTCTGCTCATGAGATTCTTTTTATGGTATGTCACAGCAAATTTGGACTTCCATCCCCAATAAACTTTGGGGTTGGAGGACACAAAAAGCTTTTGCTCACACCTAAATTATGTCTGAAAGAAAAGGGTAAATATTATAAGCCCTTTCTAACCTCTCCAAGAGCAGAAATGATTTACAGCTGTGGCATTGAACCCTAATTCCTCGATCTCATTTGAGGAGAGTTCAGTAAGAAACAATGTCTTGATTTTTGTTTGTTTGGTTTCTTCCCTGTTTTCTCATCTTGCTTACCAACAATCCATTGTAATTCCTGAGTTAGTATGGCAGCAGGCTGAGTGTTCCCTGGAGCTCATTAAATGACCTTTTTTTCCTAAAATAACTTTTGTGTCCTTGTTTTCAGCTCCTCTTCTTTCCTCTGCCCTTTACTACAACCAGAGCTCAGCAAAAGCTGACTGGCGTTGTGCAGACCTTACTTAGGGTTAGTCTTTTCTTCATTATTTTATTCATGGCTCCTCCATTTCATTGTTTGCCTTCTCGAAATGTGTTGAAATCTTTCTGTGGTGGATGACTTCCAAAATGTCTTGGCTTTGATTGGTTGATTAAGTTTGGTATTTCTACAGTATTGTTTAAATATGGTTTCAGGAGGAACAGAAAGTGAATATGTTTCCTTGTCTGCCATCTTGAGCTGAAAATCCCTGTGGATTTTAGCATCCAATGTTCCCATGGGAAAAAAACCCAACCTTGGCCTTAATAGATGTGACACTCAAGATTTCAGCTTTTCGTGGGCAATCACTGAGGATTGGAATATGTGGTCATTTCTAAAGGGAAAATAATAACTACCTCATGGAGTAGATTTGAGGATTAAATTAGAGAATGAACATGAAAATGCTTTGTAAGGCTTAAAAGTCTATAAAAATGTTTTTTGTTTTTATTTGATTTGTTGCTATTTCAACTTTACTCGACAGTTGCTTATGACCTTACTTATGTGATAAAATGGCCCCTGGTTTATTGTTTTGAAAGCCAGAATATATTTTTCAATAGCTCGATGGAAATGGCATCATTTGTGAAGGTTAAGGGTGAAGGGATAAATGTTTCTTGACACCTATCACTTTACAGTGTTTTCAGGAACTAATTGACACTTGTATTCCTCTTCCAAATTTTGTTGAGCACCTCCTACGAGCCACATGCTTTACATCAGGTGTTGGAAAGCATTTTCTGGATTTTAAATATCTTAGGCTTTGTGGGCCATATACAGCTTCTGTAGCTTCTCCTCTTTCTTCTTCAACAAGCTTTCTAAACGTGAGAACCATTATTAGCTCACAGTCCCACAGATCCAGGCTGAGAGCCTGATTTGATTTGTGGCCATGATTTGCCAATTCCTGCTCTGCGTCCTCACTGAGGAGGGGGACCATGTTTGAGTAATCACTTCTTTGAATCAACTCTTGGTCTTCTGGGGCTTGTCCTTACTCTCCTACACTCTCTAATCAACATGGCATCCAGAGAGATCCTGTTAAAACATAAGTCAGATCATGTCACTGAAATCTCTTCAATGGCTTCTTCACAGAAGAATCAAAGTCCTCAAAGTGCCTCCAGAGCCCTAGAAATGTGGACCTCTGTTTCGTGTCTGACTGTTTCCTTCTCCTCTCCACTTTGCTTGCTCTGTTTTCCACACACTGCCATCCTTTCTGCTCCTTGGGTACTCCAGCCTACTCTAGCCTCATTGACTTTCCATCGGACTGTTCCCTCTACCTGTACTATTCACTTCCCAGATATGCTCCTTGCTCCCTCTTAAATTTTATCTTCCCCAGAAAGTCCTCAGGGATCACTTAGTTTCAGCTAGCAGCCTCCTCCTAGCATCTAGCCATCTCCATCTCCCTTCCCTGCTTGCTGTTTTTCTCCAGCACTTCCCTTATATATTCCCGCACTGTCGCGGCTCAGATTCAGCAAGTGATCATTGCCGCAGCATGGCCTCGGGGACCCTGGCTGCGAACACGATGTCCACACCTGCCTGGTGGCCCCTGCTCGCCTCACGGCCCCTCAGGTGCAGCATGCGCAGGACCCACATTGCAGGCAGAAGACACAGGGCCACTGGCCCCAGCTAGGCAGGCCCCTCGATGCCGTGCTCATGTTGGCTCAGACCTCTTTGCTCTCCGCGCTGCGGTTCAAACCTGTGTGCAGCGCTGTGTGGGCGGGGATCGAAGACCTCCGCCCGCTCCTCAGTGTGTCAGCACGCAGCCCCGCCTCCCATGGGGACCCAGCCTGAGGAGCAGGGGCAGGAGATTCGAGACTAGGGTGGCGCGAAAGGTAGGAGGTGTGGAGAGTATGGGGTTTACAAAAAGTGTTTGCTGACTGATCCAAACAAAAGTGAGACATGGTTGTATCAACGCATTTAAAAAGTCATTAAACTGCCGCTAAGTGTCTGTGATCACCCCGCCTAGGAGAGAGCGTGCACTCCGTGAGGGACACATGAAAGGCTGAGTGAACGTCTACCTGTGGTCCGTTACCTGGTGCACGGGTGTGTGAATTTTTGCGGAGAGCTCTTAATTTCTGTTGTCTCTGCTGACTTGACACAGTGGTTGGCAAACAGTGACGTGTTCAGTGTATTCAGGACATGATCATGGTTACTAATAATCACTTTGTTTTGCACTGACACCTCCACAGAGAATTTACTACTGAATGTCCACTTTACAGAAGAGAAACTGAGGCGTAGGAAGTGAAGTGACTGAGTAAGAGGAATGACTCAGACAATTGGTGTTAGTAAATTAACCCTGCAGGGGGCCGTTAGACTGTGGTGGCTCTAGTGATGCGGCCGCCTATGTAAAGCAAGGAAAATCTAAGCCTGTCAGCGGCTCAGGGTGACGGACACCGCTGAGGACAGCCAGTCACAAACCACCAACTAGGCTTTAAAGCTATAGCAAATCAGTCATTTCCTTGCTTTGCTTCTGCTCTTTTAAAATAAGCATCTCTGCAGCTCCTGTGGCTGGAGTGCTCCTCACCGCTTCCACTTTGGTGGTGCCTGAATTGAATCTAATTTTGCTCACATAAAGTCTTAAAATTTTAAATATGCCTCAGTTTGTCTTTTAGGGCTGGCCGTAGAAGTTGGATTTGTGTCCAGTTTCTAGAACAGTGGTTGTCCTCTGGTCAGGCCTTAGGCGTTCTGTGTACAACGTTCCTCTTCTACCACCACCTTCTGGATGCCTCCACCCTCTACCAGCTCCCGCGCATCAGATCCCCTAGATGCTCACATTATAACATCGCAGACACTCCTCTGTCTTCCAGCCAGCGTGTGAACTGAAACATTTCCATTCCTGTTGAAGAGTCTGGTGTGACCACTTTCCCAAACACAGCCACTCCCCAGCTGACCCTGGGTAACCACTCTTCTGAACTTGGTCTCCATCACTGACATGGACATCTTTCTATTTATGCTACATTTTTAAGTATTCATAAACCGCATATAGTATTCTATATTTTGTCTTCTTACTTGCTTTATTTAGTGTTATCTTTGCTAGGTTCATGCATGCTGACACGTAAAGATCTGTCTAGTTCACGTACTTTCCTCGCTATGTAGGATTCCCATGTACGGAAATACAATAATTTATATGTGCTTTTTCCTGTTGATGGATATTTAAATTGTTTCCAATTTTCAGTATGATTTCTTTTAAAAACATGTTTATATACTTTTTAAAGGTTACTTTACATTTACAGTTATTACAAAATATTGCCTATATTCCCTGTGTTGTACAATACATCCTTGAGCCTATTGTGGACCTAGTAGTTTACATCTCTCACTTCCCGACCCCTGTATTGCCCCCTCCTCCCCCTCTGCGCTGGCAACCATTAGTTTGTTCTCTATATCTGTAACTCTCCTTCTGTTTTGTTATATTTGCTAGATAGTTGTATTTTTGAGATTCCATTTATAGGTGATATCCTACAGTATTTGTTTCTGTTTGACTTATTTCACTTACCACAATGCCCTCCAAGGCCATCTATGTTGCTGCAAATGGCAAAGTTTTGTTCTTTTGTAAGGCTGAGTAGTATGCCATTGGTTATATGTACCACATCTTCTTTATCTATTCATCTCTTGATGACACTTAGGTTGCTTCCATATCTTGGTAATTGTACACAAGGATGCTGCGAACATTGGGGTGCATGTATCTTTTCCAGTACATGTTATTGAGAACACGTGTTTTTGGTTTTTTCAGATTTATACCTAAGAGTGGAGTTGCGAGGTCATATAGTAGTTCTCTTTTTAGGTTTTGGAGAACCCTCCATACTGTTTTCCACAGTGGCTGCACCAGTTTACATCCCTACCAACAGTGTACCAGGGTTCCCTTTTCTCTCAAACATTGTAAATTTTCTTCCTAGTGGTAATTGAGATGATAGTTCAATAATAACATAAGATCAGGTGAAGTCTAAAGAAATTTTAGAAAACCTGGATAAAGTAAGAACACATGTGTTCTCTGGCATCTGAATGTTGGAGAGACACCAAGACATGTGGGCCAAGTTGTGGAGAGAAGGGAAACACAGACGCAAGCTTGACATTTGCTGCAGCTTTTCTCCTTGGGGCATTTGCTGATTCAAACGTTACAGCCTAGGAGCTGAAAAGCCAAAGAGTTCAAAAGACTCTAACCACAGAAGCCAAAGAGCAAGAGCCGATTTACATGGATAAAAAGCATTTTAACTATGCCAAAGCAGAAAATGAAAAGAAAGAACTTTGCATTGCATTTAATAAAAGTTTAGGGAGATCTTTGTGGTATATTAGTGAACTTACTGGCGGAAATTTAGCCATGTACATTGTGTTGGAGAGGCACCAAGAGTTCAAGAATTCTCACATTTTGAGTACACAATTACCTTACATGTAGGCCTGGTGGCAGCCATTTACATAACAATGATTTGGAGGATGTGGTGTTAGTCAGCTCTTGCTGTGATAATGCTTTGGAAGAAATCGCCCCAAAACTCAGTTACATAAACAAGAATTTATTTTCCTTGGACCTATGGGCTAGTAGCTGCAGTGGCTCTCTGTTAGACCTCTAGATGGCTGGTTTTGCTCCGTGTTTTGGGTCAGTTTGAGGTCTGTCACACACATCTTCCTCTGGAGCCCGAGTGTGAGGCCGCAGCTCCCAGGCCCTGCCTTCTCACAAAGTTCAGTGAAACATAAGAGGTGCATGCAAATAGCAACCATAAGCATGCTGAAGTGGCTATACTAATACCAGAAAATATAGACTTTAAAACAAACAAAAGAGTTACTAGATATGAAAAGGGACATTTTATGATAAAAAAGGGAAGATACCAAAATTTTTAACATATTTGCCCTGAATAAGATAAAACCAAAGTACATGAAGAAGAAAATACCAACACCCATGAAGAATTGAAGGAAGAAATAGATAATTGCACAATATTAGGTAGAGGCTTCAGTACTCCACGGTCAATAATGGATAGAACAATTAGGCAGAAGATCAACAACGATATAGAAGACTTGGACAAGACTATGCATTAACAAGGCCTACTAAACGTCTAGAGAATACTCAACCGAACAGTAAAATGCTCATCCTGCTCAACTACATGTGAAACGTTTCCCAGCATAGACGACATGCTAGGCTGTAAGAAAAGAGATTAAAAGCCACATACATTGCTGGTGGGAATGTAAAATGGCGCGGCCATTTTACAAAAGAGCTTGAGAGTTCCTGCAAGTGTTAAACATCGAGTTACCCTATGACCCAGCAGTTCCATTACTAAATATATACCTAAGAGAAATGAAAACTTATGTCTGCACAAAAGCTTGTACGTGAATGTTCAGGGAAACCTCTTTCTAAAAACAAAAGGTGGAAATAATTCAAATGTCAATCTGATAAATGAAGAAACAAAATGTGGAATAGCCGTACAATAGAATAGCATTCAGCTCTAAAAAGGCATGAAATATCGATCCATGTTACAACATGAATGAACCATGAAAGCATTATGTAAAGTTAAAGCAGCCAATCACAAAAGATCACATATTGTATGGTGCCATTTATATGAAGTGCCCAGAAGAGCCAATCTGTAGAGACAGGAAGTCGATTAGTGGTTGCCTAGGGCTGAGAGGGTTGAGGAGAATGAAAAAACCTTGTTAATGTGTAATGGGTTTTTTGTGAGGGGACACAAATCTACAATTGGACTGTCGTGATGGTTCCACAAGTCTTTTAGTGGTTACACTAAGAACCACTGAATTGTATACATAAAAGAGTTGAAATTATGGTATGTAAATGACATCCCAATAAAGCTGTTAAAATTATGATAATTTTATAGTTATAAATTTGAAAATTCATCCCAAATTACACATTCTTAACAAATGCAACCTAACAAGACTAACCCAACAAAGAAAAAATATCTAAAACACCTGTATCTACTCAAAAAGTTGTTTGTATAGTTAAGTACCTTTACAGAAAATGATTTCCAGGGATAAATGGGTTTCCACGTAACTTCTTCCAAATATTTAGGGAAGAAGTATTGGTAATCTTACATAAAAATCTTCCAGGAAACAGAAAACTATATATTGCTCAAAGTATTTATAAGGCCAACATAAGCTTCAGATCAAAAGTAAAAAGAAGGGCTTCCCTGATGGTGCAGTGGTTAAGAATCCACCTCCCAATGCAGGGGACACGGGTTCGAGCCCTTGTGGGGGAAGATCCCACATGCCGTGGAGCAGCTACGCCCACGTGCCACAACTGCTGAGCCTGCACTCTGGAGCCTGCGGGCCACAACTGCTGAGCCCGTGTGCCGCAACTACTGAAGCCTGCATGCCTAGAACCCGTGCTCCACAACAAGACAGGCCACCGCAAGGAGAAGCCTACTCACCACAACAAAGAATAGCCCCCCGCTCACCACAACTACAGAAAGCTCGCGTGCAACAATGAAGACCCAATGCAGCCACAAATAAATAAATAAAAAATAAAGTATAGGATCTTAAAAACAAAACAAAACAAAATCTATAAAGAATATTACAAGAATAGAATCACAGGCCAGTTTCTCTTTTGAAAATGCATGCAAAATGTGTAAACAGAAGCACAAACTGTACCCATGGTATGTAAAACAATCATATATCAGAATCAAAGTAGCTTTATTTTGGTAATGCCAGGTTGCTTTAATGTTCAAACATGAAATCCATCCCAGGAATGAATTAGAGTGGGAAAAGAAGTCATTTTAAACGAAGCCTTGGGAATTCCCTGGTTTTCCAGTGGTTAGAACTTGGCGCTTTCACTGCTGGGGCCCTGGGGTCCAATCCCAGGTCAGGGAAATAAGATCCTCCAAGACATGAGGCAGGGCCCCGAAAAAAAAAAATAATGAAGTCTTAACCAGGAGAAGCACAAGATCGAATAAACATAACAGATAACACCTTATGAAAAGTAGGTGAAGATTATGGAATATTCTAAAATTTAAAACAAAAAGAAACTTTTAAAGATTCCAAAGGATGTGACTAATATTGTACATAGGCAAAAAATAAAATGAAATAAAATATACAAATGATGGGAGCCCCAGAATCCAGAAGCCCAAGTCCTGTCTCTGAAGATTCTCATTCAGTGGGTTCTGGATTTCCTCTGTGTGTCAAAACCTACAGGTGATTCTGATACGACTCACAGACACAATGTAAAGCTTCTGCTTTGCAGGAGAGAATACCAGATTATTCTGTTATTTTATAGTTACACTAACAGGTTGTACTATTGACGGATAAGTCTGATGTCAAAATGCACTCCCCACTAGGGATAAAAAAGGAACTAGTAGTCTCTACTGCTACTTGGTGGCAGCATGCATGTATTGCAAGAGCAATTATTGTAGGAATCCAAATTAGTGGAACATTTTAGAATTGGAAAACTACATACAGATCATCTAGTCAAGCTTCCAACTGTTATAGTTGTAAAAACTAAGGCCCATATAAATGAAATGATTTATCTCCAAAGAGTGTTAGTGAAAGAGTATGAAATAAAAAATATCTCTGAACTTTTAATTTAGTGCTGTTTTTATTAATCTCAAGCACTAGCTTAAACTTCGGTGTGACAGATTTGGGATTGAATTCTTGCTCAGATTGACTGATTGTGTGCCTTTTAGTAAGTTACTAAAACACGCTTTATTTTTTAACAGGTTTATTTATTTATTTATTTTTGGCTGCATAGGCTCTTCATTGCTGTGTGCGGGCTTTCTCTAGTTGCAGTGAGCGGGGGCTACTCTTTGTTGCAGTGTGCAGGCTTCTCATTGGGGTGGCTTCTCGTTGTTGCTGAGCATGGAGTGTAGGTGTGTGGGCTTCAGTAGTTTTGGTTCACGGGCTCTAGAGCGCAGGCTCGGTAGTTGTGGCGCACGGTCTTAGTTGCTCCGTGGCATGTGCAGTCTCATTTGCAGGTTCTGGGGAGGATTAAATGAGCTCATATGATATCCAATTGACTGAGGCAGAGTAGGCTTGGGATGAATCTTTGCTTGGTTTTCATTAGCTGCGGAGAAGAGGATGACAGCTTGGTGCCTCTCCAAATTTCACATGGGTGTGCCTCCCTTGGGGATCTTGTTAAATGCAGGCTGGTATTCAGTAGTTCTGGGTGGGGCCTGGATTCTGTCCTGCTAAGAAGCTCCTAGGTGACGGTGATGCTGAGGGCAAGCGTCCAGCTCCTGCATTTCTCCCTTTCCAGAAGAGCAGGACGTCAGCCCCCCGGGAGGAGAAAACATCCACAAAGTGACTACTAGGCCCTACCAGCTTCCCTTACAGGCAAGGGACCTTTACCACTGCTCCCAACCATTGTGTCTGAGGCGCAGCAAGCCAAAACACTGAGATGCTGAGGTTTGCAGCAAAGAGGAGGTTTATTCACAGGGCAGCCATGCGAGGAAGTGATGTGAAAATAGGTCTCCAATCCTCCTTCCCGAAAGCAAGGGGCTTGGGGTATCTGTGGGATAAAGAATAAAGAAGCAGGGCAGTATGGGTCATGGGGAGCTTGAGGCAAGGTGATTGGACAAAGATGTGCTCCTCATTGTTCTGAGCTGGTGTAATAGGCTACAGGGCTCAGCACATTCTCAGGCTGGAGTTTTTGGCCCTCTGATGGCAGAAGGCCAAAAGGCTCTTGCCCAGGTGGAAGATCCGTGGTCCTCTCCACTCTAAACCAGCTCCGCCTACCTAGGCACAGCTGATTCCAAGGTCCTGGACAATACCGGGGCAAACATCGTTTTGCTTATGCTACATGCTACTTGGAGGACATGCAAGTGTTCAAGGTACCTTGATGAGTGAAGACAGGATTTCACTAATCATGACGCATGGTTTCACTTCCAGGTGAGCAGAAGAGACCTGTAGGCTGAGTCTGGCTCCTGGCACCTGGAATTGGAGGCAGATGGTTTAAAAACGGGCTCCCCCACCCTCTGTGTGATCTGAGGTAAATAGACTATTGATCCTTTTCTCCAATTAAAATGTGTGACTGGAAACACACTTAGTGGCATGTCTGACACACAGTAGTTATGCTACCGTAGGTCATTCTTGGAAACTGAAGCCGTGGTTTTGAGGGATCATCAAAACGAGTACAATGCTTGCCATGTTTCTCCTTGTTCATCCTGGTGACACACCTGGTAGACAGAGCTCCATCCTTTCCCACAGGACCACACCCCTAGTACTTAGAGTGAAGTGGTTATGTCTCACTTAAGGCACCTTTTCCTTTTCCTTCCTTCTTTTTTCTTCATTAATCTTCATCCAACTGGCCTTTCTAAATTTTACACAAAACAAAACCATTTCTCAATGGATTCAGATACTACCCCAAGTTAGTATTCCAACCAAGTTCTTGATCTTCCGGGTCTCATCATCAGAAATTTCTGAGCCTAAATCTTCTCTAGTTTCTAGGATCACTCATTGTCTCATTTCTCCCTTCTCCTTTGAGTTCAGAGTCTTGCCAATTTAGTCCCTTCCCTAACCACAACTGATAATAAGGTGACACAGCAAAGTGATGAAAGTCTACACGGTCTGGTTTTACTCCTGGGTTTTTGCCACCTACTTACTGTGTGGCATTAGGCAAGCTATTCAATGTCTCCTGGCCTCAGTTTCCCCCCAAACGTGAATATTATGAATATTACCTGCCGGGCTTCCATAGTGGTGCAGTGGTTGGGAGTCCGCCTGCTGATGCAAGGGGCACGGGTTCATGCCCCGGTCCGGGAGGATCCCACATGCCGTGGAGCGGTTGGGCCCGTGAGCCATGGCCGCTGAGCCCGCGTGTCCAGAGCCTGTGATCGGCAGCGGGAGAGGCCACGACAGTGAGAGGCTTGCGTACCACAAAAAAAAAAAGAACATTGCCTGCCTATAGGGTTGCCATTATGAGGAATATGTGGGTTAATATTTGGTAAGAACTTAGAATAGTACTTGTTATAGTCTAAGCACTACAGTTGTGCTTTTTAATAATAATAAATGAAATTGCAAATGTATACCTTACTCAACTTTCTGTCATAACTTTGAAGTGTTGGTCTATCTGTTGGGTCTTGTCAGCCTGTAAAGGAGGTGAGGTGTCCATAGCTTTGGTGTGAGACGTGCTGCCTGCCGAAGCACCGATGCCCGTCAACGCCGTGACCGCCAGAGCCGTGAACGGGTGCTGGAGAAAGCAGGAGCAGAATGGAAGATGACGGCGTGGGAAGGAGGTGTGGTGTCCATAGGTTCGGGGTCTGAGGTGCTGCCTGCTGAACCACCGATGCCTGCCAAAGCCGTAAATGGGGTGCTGGAGAAAACAGGAGCAGAACGGAAGATGACAGCGTGGGAAGGAGGCGTGGTGTCCATAGGTTCGGGGTCAGACGTGCTGCCTGCTGAAGCACCGATGCCCGGCAAAGGCGTAAATGGGGTGCTGGGGAAAACAGGAGCAGAATGGTAGATGATGGCGTGGGAAGGAGGTGTGGTGTCCATGGGTTCCATATCAGAGCTGCTGCGTGCCTGATCTGAGAGCAGAGAGTGACAGTGGGAGAGCTTCTCACTCCTTTTATATCTGACGGCTCTGCCTGCCTCTGTGACATGTCCATTGTACATGTCACAGAGAAAGGGCGGGCGTGGCAGGGGGTGAGTCAGGGGGCACATGCGAGCCCAGCTGGTGGAGAAACCCCAGCCCAAAGGCAAAAGGCGGGGCCCCTTGTGGACTTTCTAGTGGCTGGGTCTTCTCGCTGTGGGTGGCAGGTGTTTGGCACGGGATGGGCCACCATGCAGAGACTGTTGGGGACTGTGGAGGCCTTCTCCTTCAGAGCTCACCCTGCCTGGGCACCGGCTCTGCAGGCCCCTCAGCTGCGCGTATGTATCGGCCAGCCCTTCCCCACTACGGGGCCCAGAGGCCAGAGGCTGCTCAGAGCTGAGGGCAGGAGGCACCCAGAGCTTGCCAGGGTGTGGGCCACCTCCTCCGGGGACCTCCCCAGCTTCTCTGCGAGGCCTGGAGACAGGATCGCCTTCTCCAGGGCTGCTCAGCTGCCAGCATCACCGTGAGCCAGGTGGCGAAGGTTTCTGAGCAGGAGATGCAGAGCCCTGATCCGACTGCATGCTGCACCCCACGATGTCCCTTCCTGGCAGGTAGGTTCTTTCTTCACTTCTCTTTTGAAATTTGGTCAGACAACATTTAAACCTTGCACTGTTCTTCAGGGTATACAGATGGTAGTGGCTTAGCCGGGATTCGAAGCAAGCCTGTGTGATTCCAGAGCTCGTGTTCTGGACTGTGGTGCCCCCTTATCATATATGCTTCATGTCTTCCTTGTTTTTCAATTTTTCTTGTAGTCCTTATGGTACTTAGCCCTAAGTGCCATACCTGTAACGAACAGCTACACTGCCCTGTGGGAGGTCTTCTTCTGTTCAACACATGAATTGGTCATCCACCGCACTGTGTTCTAATCTCAGAAGATACAGGTCAGGGACCACCAGTTGTCAGCTGGTGCTACCATTGGCGCTGCCATTCCACATGTCTAACTGAGGCTTGAAGGCCGGATTTTCCCTTTGTCTAGTTTGAAGGATCCAGATATGTAAAGATTGTAGTCTAGATAAATCATGGGCTATCCTGAAAGAAATTCACCAGTGAATTGTTCCGTATGGATTAGAAGCCAGTTTCTCTGGCCTTCCTGGAGTATATCCAGCAAGGCGTCTCATTCATGTCTAGAAAGCCAATATATCCTTTATTGCAACTTCAGCGTGGAGCGATGTATTGGTTTAAAGTATGATCAACACAATTTGGTCATTGTGAGTAGGCCAGCTGGGTCCACTCTTTATTACACATATGTAACTCGAGAGATTCTTATGCCCAAGAGAGGAGACGTACTCTTGGGTATCTAGGACGAGGGAAACATGTGTTGTTATTCAGGAGCTGGAAGCTGATGGTCTACACATCACTTGACCTTGTTTAAAACTTGTGTCTTTGGCTTGCTTCATTGGAGTGTTTTCTATCTCCTGAGGCTGACATTGTGTGTTATGTATCACACAGGTGACATGTAGAAGTTTCAGAACCCAGAATCGTATAGATCAGTCAAAATGTATTTCTATAGTTTTGTTCAAAGTGTATGGAAAATAACACTGGGCATAATTCATATATTCCAGAATTCGTTGGACCCTCTGCTCATGAGATTCTTTTTATGGTATGTCACAGCAAATTTGGACTTCCATCCCCAATAAACTTTGGGGTTGGAGGACACAAAAAGCTTTTGCTCACACCTAAATTATGTCTGAAAGAAAAGGGTAAATATTATAAGCCCTTTCTAACCTCTCCAAGAGCAGAAATGATTTACAGCTGTGGCATTGAACCCTAATTCCTCGATCTCATTTGAGGAGAGTTCAGTAAGAAACAATGTCTTGATTTTTGTTTGTTTGGTTTCTTCCCTGTTTTCTCATCTTGCTTACCAACAATCCATTGTAATTCATGAGTTAGTATGGCAGCAGGCTGAGTGTTCCCTGGAGCTCATTAAATGATCTTTTTTTCCTAAAATAACTTTTGTCTCCTTGTTTTCAGCCCCTCTTCTTTCCTCTGCCCTTTACTACAACCAGAGCTCAGCCAAAGCTGACTGGCTTTGTGCAGACCTTACTTAGGGTTAGTCTTTTCTTCATTATTTTATTCATGGCTCCTCCATTTCATTGTTTGCCTTCTCGAAATGTGTTGAAATCTTTCTGTGGTGGATGACTTCCAAAATGTCTTGGCTTTGATTGGTTGATTAAGTTTGGTATTTCTACAGTATTGTTTAAATATGGTTTCAGGAGGAACAGAAAGTGAATATGTTTCCTTGTCTGCCATCTTGAGCTGAAAATCCCTGTGGATTTTAGCATCCAATGTTCCCATGGGAAAAAAACCCAACCTTGGCATTAATAGATGTGACACTCAAGATTTCAGCTTTTCGTGGGCAATCACTGAGGATTGGAATATGTGGTCATTTCTAAAGGGAAAATAATAACTACCTCATGGAGTAGATTTGAGGATTAAATTAGAGAATGAACATGAAAATGCTTTGTAAGGCTTAAAAGTCTATAAAAAGGTTTTTTGTTTTTATTTGATTTGTTGCTATTTCAACTTTACTCGACAGTTGCTTATGACCTTACTTATGTGATAAAATGGCCCCTGGTTTATTGTTTTGAAAGCCAGAATATATTTTTCAATAGCTCGATGGAAATGGCATCATTTGTGAAGGTTAAGGGTGAAGGGATAAATGTTTCTTGACACCTATCACTTTACAGTGTTTTCAGGAACTAATTGACACTTGTATTCCTCTTCCAAATTTTGTTGAGCACCTCCTACGAGCCACATGCTTTACGTCAGGTGTTGGAAAGCATTTTCTGGATTTTAAATATCTTAGGCTTTGTGGGCCATATACAGCTTCTGTAGCTTCTCCTCTTTCTTCTTCAACAAGCTTTCTAAACGTGAGAACCATTATTAGCTCACAGTCCCACAGATCCAGGCTGAGAGCCTGATTTGATTTGTGGCCATGATTTGCCGATTCCTGCTCTGCGTCCTCACTGAGGAGGGGGACCATGTTTGAGTAATCACTTCTTTGAATCAACTCTTGGTCTTCTGGGGCTTGTCCTTACTCTCCTACACTCTCTAATCAACATGGCATCCAGAGAGATCCTGTTAAAACATAAGTCAGATCATGTCACTGAAATCTCTTCAATGGCTTCTTCACAGAAGAATCAAAGTCCTCAAAGTGCCTCCAGAGCCCTAGAAATGTGGACCTCTGTTTCGTGTCTGACTGTTTCCTTCTCCTCTCCACTTTGCTTGCTCTGTTTTCCACACACTGCCATCCTTTCTGCTCCTTGGGTACTCCAGCCTACTCTAGCCTCATTGACTTTCCATCGGACTGTTCCCTCTACCTGTACTATTCACTTCCCAGATATGCTCCTTGCTCCCTCTTAAATTTTATCTTCCCCAGAAAGTCCTCAGGGATCACTTAGTTTCAGCTAGCAGCCTCCTCCTAGCATCTAACCATCTCCATCTCCCTTCCCTGCTTGCTGTTTTTCTCCAGCACTTCCCTTATATACGCCCGCACTGTCGCGGCTCAGATTCAGCAAGTGATCATTGCCGCAGCATGGCCTCGGGGACCCTGGCTGCGGACACGATGTCCACACCTGCCTGGTGGCCCCTGCTCGCCTCACGGCCCCTCAGGTGCAGCATGCGCAGGACCCACATTGCAGGCAGAAGACACAGGGCCACTGGCCCCAGCTAGGCAGGCCCCTCGATGCCGTGCTCATGTTGGCTCAGACCTCTTCGCTCTCCGCGCTGCGGTTCAAACCTGTGGGCAGCGCTGTGTGGGCGGGGATCGAAGACCTCCGCCCGCTCCTCAGTGTGTCAGCACGCAGCCCCGCCTCCCATGGGGAGCCAGCCTGAGGAGCAGGGGCAGGAGATTCGAGACTAGGGTGGCGCGAAAGGTAGGAGGTGTGGAGAGTATGGGGTTTACAAAAAGTGTTTGCTGACTGATCCAAACAAAAGTGAGACATGGTTGTATCAACGCATTTAAAAAGTCATTAAACTGCCGCTAAGTGTCTGTGATCACCCCGCCTAGGAGAGAGCGTGCACTCCGTGAGGGACACATGAAAGGCTGAGTGAACGTCTACCTGTGGTCCGTTACCTGGTGCACGGGTGTGTGAATTTTTGCGGAGAGCTCTTAATTTCTGTTGTCTCTGCTGACTTGACACGGTGGTTGGCAAACAGTGACGTGTTCAGTGTATTCAGGACATGATCATGGTTACTAATAATCACTTTGTTTTGCGCTGACACCTCCACAGAGAATTTACTACTGAATGTCCACTTTACAGAAGAGAAACTGAGGCGTAGGAAGTGAATTGATGAGTAAGAGGAATGACTCAGACAATTGGTGTTAGTAAATTAACCCTGCAGGGGGCCGTTAGACTGTGGTGGCTCTAGTGATGCGGCCGCCTATGTAAAGCAAGGAAAATCTAAGCCTGTCAACGGCTCAGGGTGATGGACACCGCTGAGGACAGCCAGTCACAAACCACCAACTAGGCTTTAAAGCTATAGCAAATCAGTCATTACCTTGCTTTGCTTCTGCTCTTTTAAAATAAGCATCTCTGCAGCTCCTGTGGCTGGAGTGCTCCTCACCGCTTCCACTTTGGTGGTGCCTGAATTGAATCTAATTTTGCTCACATAAAGTCTTAAAATTTTAAATATGCCTCAGTTTGTCTTTTAGGGCTGGCCGTAGAAGTTGGATTTGTGTCCAGTTTCTAGAACAGTGGTTGTCCTCTGGTCAGGCCTTAGGCGTTCTGTGTACAACGTTCCTCTTCTACCACCACCTTCTGGATGCCTCCACCCTCTACCATCTCCCGCGCATCAGATCCCCTAGATGCTCACATTATAACATCGCAGACACTCCTCTGTCTTCCAGCCAGCATGTGAACTGAAACATTTCCATTCCTGTTGAAGAGTCTGGTGTGACCACTTTCCCAAACACAGCCACTCCCCAGTTGACCCTGGGTAACCACTCTTCTGAACTTGGTCTCCATCACTGACACGGACATCTTTCTATTTATGCTACATTTTTAAGTATTCATAAACCGCATATAGTATTCTATATTTTGTCTTCTTACTTGCTTTATTTAGTGTTATCTTTGCTAGGTTCATGCATGCTGACACGTAAAGATCTGTCTAGTTCACGTACTTTCCTCGCTATGTAGGATTCCCATGTACGGAAATACAATAATTCATATGTGCTTTCTCCTGTTGATGGATATTTAAATTGTTTCCAATTTTCAGTATGATTTCTTTTAAAAACATGTTTATATACTTTTTAAAGGTTACTTTACATTTACAGTTATTACAAAATATTGCCTATATTCCCTGTGTTGTACAATACATCCTTGAGCCTATTGTGGACCTAGTAGTTTATATCTCTCACTTCCCGACCCCTGTATTGCCCCCTCCTCCCCCTCTGTGCTGGCAACCATTAGTTTGTTCTCTATATCTGTAACTCTCCTTCTGTTTTGTTATATTTGATAGATAGTTGTATTTTTGAGATTCCATATATAGGTGATATCCTACAGTATTTGTTTCTGTTTGACTTATTTCCCTTACCACAATGCCCTCCAAGGCCATCTATGTTGCTGCAAATGGCAAAGTTTTGTTCTTTTGTAAGGCTGAGTAGTATGCCATTGGTTATATGTACCACATCTTCTTTATCTATTCATCTCTTGATGACACTTAGGTTGCTTCCATATCTTGGTAATTGTACACAAGGATGCTGCGAACATTGGGGTGCATGTATCTTTTCCAGTACATGTTATTGAGAACACGTGTTTTTGGTTTTTTCAGATTTATACCTAAGAGTGGAGTTGCAAGGTCATATAGTAGTTCTCTTTTTAGGTTTTGGAGAACCCTCCATACTGTTTTCCACAGTGGCTGCACCAGTTTACATCCCTACCAACAGTGTACCAGGGTTCCCTTTTCTCTCAAACATTGTAAATTTTCTTCCTAGTGGTAATTGAGATGATAGTTCAATAATAACATAAGATCAGGTGAAGTCTAAAGAAATTTTAGAAAACCTGGATAAAGTAAGAACACATGTGTTCTCTGGCATCTGAATGTTGGAGAGACACCAAGATATGTGGGCCAAGTTGTGGAGAGAAGGGAAACACAGACGCAAGCTTGACATTTGCTGCAGCTTTTCTCCTTGGGGCATTTGCTGATTCAAACGTTACAGCCTAGGAGCTGAAAAGCCAAAGAGTTCAAAAGACTCTAACCACAGAAGCCAAAGAGCAAGAGCCGATTTACATGGATAAAAAGCATTTTAACTATGCCAAAGCAGAAAATGAAAAGAAAGAACTTTGCATTGCATTTAATAAAAGTTTAGGGAGATCTTTGTGGTATATTAGTGAACTTACTGGCGGAAATTTAGCCATGTACATTGTGTTGGAGAGGCACCAAGAGTTCAAGAATTCTCACATTTTGAGTACACAATTACCTTACATGTAGGCCTGGTGGCAGCCATTTACATAACAATGATTTGGAGGATGTGGTGTTAGTCAGCTCTTGCTGTGATAATGCTTTGGAAGAAATCGCCCCAAAACTCAGTTACATAAACAAGAATTTATTTTCCTTGGACCTATGGGCTAGTAGCTGCAGTGGCTCTCTTTTAGACCTCTAGATGGCTGGTTTTGCTCCGTGTTTTGGGTCAGTTTGAGGTCTGTCACACACATCTTCCTCTGGAGCCCAAGTGTGAGGCTGCAGCTCCCAGGCCCTGCCTTCTCACAAAGTTCAGTGAAACATAAGAGGTGCATGCAAATAGCAACCATAAGCATGCTGAAGTGGCTATACTAATACCAGAAAGTATAGACTTTAAAACAAACAAAAGAGTTACTAGATATGAGAAGGGACATTTTATGATAAAAAAGGGAAGATACCAAAATTTTTAACATATTTGCCCTGAATAAGATAAAACCAAAGTACATGAAGAAGAAAATACCAACACCCATGAAGAATTGAAGGAAGAAATAGATAATTGCACAATATTAGGTAGAGGCTTCAGTACTCCACGGTCAATAATGGATAGAACAATTAGGCAGAAGATCAACAACGATATAGAAGACTTGGACAAGACTGTGAATTAACAAGACCTACTAAATGTCTAGAGAATACTCAACCGAACAGTAAAATGCTCATCCTGCTCAACTACATGTGAAACGTTTCCCAGCATAGACGACATGCTAGGCTGTAAGAAAAAAGATTAAAAGCCACATACATTGCTGGTGGGAATGTAAAATGGCGCGGCCATTTTACAAAACAGCTTGAGGGTTCCTACAAGTGTTAAACATCGAGTTACCCTATGACCCAGCAGTTCCATTACTAAATATATACCTAAGAGAAATGAAAACTTATGTCTGCACAAAAGCTTGTACGTGAATGTTCAGGGAAACCTATTTCTAAAAACAAAAGGTGGAAATAATTCAAATGTCAATCTGATAAATGAAGAAACAAAATGTGGAATAGCCGTACAATAGAATAGCATTCAGCTCTAAAAAGGCATGAAATATTGATCCATGTTACAACATGAATGAACCATGAAAGCATTATGTAAAGTTAAAGCAGCCAATCACAAAAGATCACATATTGTATGGTGCCATTTATATGAAGTGCCCAGAATAGCCAATCTGTAGAGACAGGAAGTCGATTAGTGGTTGCCTAGGGCTGAGAGGGTTGAGGAGAATGAAAAAACCTTGTTAATGTGTAATGGGTTTTTTGTGAGGGGACAAAAATCTACAATTGGACTGTCGTGATGGTTCCACAAGTCTTTTAGTGGTTACACTAAGAACCACTGAATTGTATACATAAAAGAGTTGAAATTATGGTATGTAAATTACATCCCAATAAAGCTGTTAAAATTATGATAATTTTATAGTTATAAATTTGAAAATTCATCCAAAATTACACATTCTTAACAAATGCAACCTAACAAGACTAACCCAACAAAGAAAAAATATCTAAAACACCTGTATCTACTCAAAAAGTTGTTTGTATAGTTAAGTACCTTTACAGAAAATGATTTCCAGGGATAAATGGGTTTCCACGTAACTTCTTCCAAATATTTAGGGAAGAAGTATTGGTAATCTTACATAAAAATCTTCCAGGAAACAGAAAACTATATATTGCTCAAAGTATTTATAAGGCCAACATAAGCTTCAGATCAAAAGTAAAAAGAAGGGCTTCCCTGATGGTGCAGTGGTTAAGAATCCACCTCCCAATGCAGGGGACACGGGTTCGAGCCCTTGTGGGGGAAGATCCCACATGCCGTGGAGCAGCTACGCCCACGTGCCACAACTGCTGAGCCTGCACTCTGGAGCCTGCGGGCCACAACTGCTGAGCCCGTGTGCCGCAACTACTGAAGCCTGCATGCCTAGAACCCATGCTCCACAACAAGACAGGCCACCGCAAGGAGAAGCCTACTCACCACAACAAAGAATAGCCCCCCGCTCACAACAACTAGAGAAAGCTCGCGTGCAACAATGAAGACCCAATGCAGCCACAAATAAATAAATAAAAAATAAAGTATAGGATCTTAAAAACAAAACAAAACAAAATCTATAAAGAATATTACAAGAATAGAATCACAGGCCAGTTTCTCTTTTGAAAATGCATGCAAAATGTGTAAACAGAAGCACAAACTGTACCCATGGTATGTAAAACAATCATATATCAGAATCAAAGTAGCTTTATTTTGGTAATGCCAGGTTGCTTTAATGTTCAAACATGAACTCCATCCCAGGAATGAATTAGAGTGGGAAAAGAAGTCATTTTAAACGAAGCCTTGGGAATTCCCTGGTTTTCTAGTGGTTAGAACTTGGCGCTTTCACTGCTGGGGCCCTGGGGTCCAATCCCAGGTCAGGGAAATAAGATCCTTCAAGACATGAGGCAGTGCCCCGGAAAAAAAAAAAATGAAATCTTAACCAGGAGAAGCACAAGATCGAATAAACATAACAGATAACACCTTATGAAAAGTAGGTGAAGATTATGGAATATTCTAAAATTTAAAACAAAAAGAAACTTTTAAAGATTCCAAAGGATGTGACTAATATTGTACATAGGCAAAAAATAAAATGAAATAAAATATACAAATGATGGGAGCCCCAGAATCCAGAAGCCCAAGTCCTGTCTCTGAAGATTCTCATTCAGTGGGTCCTGGATTTCCTCTGTGTGTCAAAACCTACCGGTGATTCTGATACGACTCACAGACACAATGTAAAGCTTCTGCTTTGCAGGAGAGAATACCAGATTATTCTGTTATTTTATAGTTACACTAACAGGTTGTACTATTGACGGATAAGTCTGATGTCAAAATGCACTCCCCACTAGGGATAAAAAAGGAACTAGTAGTCTCTACTGCTACTTGGTGGCAGCATGCATGTATTGCAAGAGCAATTATTGTAGGAATCCAAATTAGTGGAACATTTTAGAATTGGAAAACTACATACAGATCATCTAGTCAAGCTTCCAACTGTTATAGTTGTAAAAACTAAGGCCCATATAAATGAAATGATTTATCTCCAAAGAGTGTTAGTGAAAGTGTATGAAATAAAAAGTATCTCTGAACTTTTAATTTAGTGCTGTTTTTATTAATCTCAAGTACTAGCTTAAACTTCGGTGTGACAGATTTGGGATTGAATTCTTGCTCAGATTGACTGATTGTGTGCCTTTTAGTAAGTTACTAAAACACGCTTTATTTTTTAACAGGTTTATTTATTTATTTATTTTTGGCTGCATAGGCTCTTCATTGCTGTGTGCGGGCTTTCTCTAGTTGCAGTGAGCGGGGGCTACTCTTTGTTGCAGTGCACAGGCTTCTCATTGGGGTGGCTTCTCGTTGTTGCTGAGCATGGAGTGTAGGTGTGTGGGCTTCAGTAGTTTTGGTTCACGGGCTCTAGAGCGCAGGCTCGGTAGTTGTGGCGCACGGTCTTAGTTGCTCCGTGGCATGTGCAGTCTCATTTGCAGGTTCTGGGGAGGATTAAATGAGCTCATATGATATCCAATTGACTGAGGCAGAGTAGGCTTGGGATGAATCTTTGCTTGGTTTTCATTAGCTGCGGAGAAGAGGATGACAGCTTGTTGCCTCTCCAAATTTCACATGGATGTGCCTCCCTTGGGGATCTTGTTAAATGCAGGCTGGTATTCAGTAGTTCTGTGTGGGGCCTGGATTCTGTCCTGCTAAGAAGCTCCTAGGTGACGGTGATGCTGAGGTCAACCGTCCAGGTCCTGCATTTCTCCCTTTCTGGAAGAGCAGGACGTCTGCCCCCCGGGAGGAGAAAACATCCACAAAGTGACTACTAGGCACCAGCTTCCCTTACAGGCAAGGGACCTTTACCACTGCTCCCAACCATTGTGTCTGAGGCGCAGCAAGCCAAAACACTGAGATGCTGAGGTTTGCAGCAAAGAGGAGGTTTATTCACAGGGCAGCCATGCGAGGAAGTGACGTGAAAATAGGTCTCCAATCCTCCTTCCCGAAAGCAAGGGGCTTGGGGTATCTGTGGGATAAAGAATAAAGAAGCAGGGCAGTATGGGTCATGGGGAGCTTGAGGCAAGGTGATTGGACAAAGATGTGCTCCTCATTGTTCTGAGCTGGTGTAATAGGCTACAGGTCTCAGCACATTCTCAGGCTGGAGTTTTTGGCCCTCTGATGGCAGAAGGCCAAAAGGCACTTGCCCAGGTGGAAGATCGGTGGTCCTCTCCACTCTAAACCAGCTCCGCCTACCTAGGCACAGCTGATTCCAAGTTCCTGGACGATACCGGGGCAAACATCGTTTTGCTTATGCTACATGCTACTTGGAGGACGTGCAAGTATTCAAGGTACCTTGATGAGTGAAGACAGGATTTCACTAATCATGACGCATGGTTTCACTTCCAGGTGAGCAGAAGAGACCTGTAGGCTGAGTCTGGCTCCTGGCACCTGGAATTGGAGGCAGATGGTTTAAAAACGGGCTCCCCCACCCTCTGTGTGATCTGAGGTAGATAGACTATTGATCCTTTCCTCCAATTAAAATGTGTGACTGGAAACACACTTAGTGGCATGTCTGACACACAGTAGTTTTGCTACCGTAGGTCATTCTTGGAAACTGAAGCCGTGGTTTTGAGGGATCATCAAAACGAGTACAATGCTTGCCATGTTTCTCCTTGTTCATCCTGGTGACAAACCTGGTAGAGAGAGCTCCATCCTCTCCCACAGGACCACACCCCTAGTACTTAGAGTGAAGTGGTTATGTCTCACTTAAGGCACCTTTTCCTTTTCCTTCCTTCTTTTTTCTTCATTAATCTTCATCCAACTGGCCTTTCTATATTTTACACAAAACAAAACCATTTCTCAATGGATTCAGATACTACCCCAAGTTAGTATTCCAACCAAGTTCTTGATCTTCCGGGTCTCATCATCAGAAATTTCTGAGCCTAAATCTTCTCTAGTTTCTAGGATCACTCATTGTCTCATTTCTCCCTTCTCCTTTGAGTTCAGAGTCTTGCCAATTTAGTCCCTTCCCTAACCACAACTTATAATAAGGTGACACAGCAAAGGGATGAAAGTCTAGACGGTCTGGTTTTACTCCTGGGTTTTTGCCACCTACTTACTGTGTGGCATTAGGCAAGCTATTCAACGTCTCTGGGCCTCAGTTTCCCCCCCAAAAGTGAATATTACGAATATGACCTGCCGGGCTTCCATAGTGGTGCAGTGGTTGGGAGTCCGCCTGCTGATGCAGGGGGCACGGGTTCATGCCCCGGTCCAGGAGGATCCCACATGCCGTGGAGCGGTTGGGCCCGTGAGCCATGGCCGCTGAGCCCGCACGTCCAGAGCCTGTGATCGGTAGCGGGAGAGGCCACGACAGTGAGAGGCCTGCGTACCACACAAAAAAAAGAACATTACCTGCCTATAGGGTTGCCATTATGAGGAATATGTGGGTTAATATTTGGTAAGAACTTAGAATAGTGCTTGTTATAGTCTAAGCACTACAGTTGTGCTTTTTAATAATAATAAATGAAATTGCAAATGTATACCTTACTCAACTTTGTGTCATAACTTTGAAGTGTTGGTCTATCTGTTGGGTCTTGTCAGCCTGTAAAGGAGGTGAGGCGTCTGTAGCTTTGGTGTGAGACGTGCTGCCTGCCGAAGCACCGATGCCCGTCAACGCCGTGACCGCCAAAGCCGTGAACGGGTGCTGGAGAAAGCAGGAGCAGAATGGAAGATGATGGCGTGGGAAGGAGGTGTGGTGTCCATAGGTTCGGGGTCTGAGGTGCTGCCTGCTGAAGCACCGATGCCCGCCAAAGCCGTAAATGGGGTGCTGGAGAAAACAGGAGCAGAACGGAAGATGACGGCGTGGGAAGGAGGCATGGTGTCCATAGGTTCAGGGTCAGACGTGCTGCCTGCTGAAGCACCGATGCCCGGCAAAGGCGTAAATGGGGTGCTGGGGAAAACAGGAGCAGAATGGTAGATGATGGCGTGGGAAGGAGGTGTGGTGTCCATGGGTTCCATATCAGAGCTGCTGCGTGCCTGATCTGAGAGCAGAGAGTGACAGTGGGAGAGCTTCTCACTCCTTTTATATCTGACGGCTCCGCCTGCCTCTGTGACATGTCCATTGTACGTGTCACAGAGAAAGGGCGGGCGGGGCAGGGGGTGAGTCAGGGGGCACATGCGAGCCCAGCTGGTGGAGAAACCCCAGCCCAAAGGCAAAAGGCGGGCCCCTTGTGGATTTTCTAGTGGCTGGGTCTTCTCGCTGTGGGTGGCAGGTGTTTGTCACGGGATGGGCCACCATGCAGAGACTGTTGGGGACTGTGGAAGCCTTCTCCTTCAGAGCTCACCCTGCCTGGGCACCGGCTCTGCAGGCCCCTCAGCTGCGCGTATGTATCGGCCAGCCCTTCCCCACTACGGGGCCCAGAGGCCAGAGGCTGCTCAGAGCTGAGGGCAGGAGGCACCCAGAGCTTGCCAGGGTGTGGGCCACCTCCTCCGGGGACCTCCCCAGCTTCTCTGCGAGGCCTGGAGACAGGATCGCCTTCTCCAGGGCTGCTCAGCTGCCAGCATCACCGTGAGCCAGGTGGCGAAGGTTTCTGAGCAGGAGATGCAGAGCCCTGATCCGACTGCATGCTGCACCCCACGATGTCCCTTCCTGGCAGGTAGGTTCTTTCTTCACTTCTCTTTTGAAATTTGGTCAGACAACATTTAAACCTTGCACTGTTCTTCAGGGTATACAGATGGTAGTGGCTTAGCCGGGATTCGAAGCAAGCCTGTGTGATTCCAGAGCTCGTGTTCTGGACTGTGGTGCCCCCTTACCATATATGCTTCATGTGTTCCTTGTTTTTCATTTTTTCTTGTAGTCCTTATGGTACTTAGCCCTAAGTGCCATACCTGTAACGAACAGCTACACTGCCCTGTGGGAGGTCTTCTTCTGTTCAACACATGAATTGGTCATCCACCGCACTGTGTTCTAATCTCAGAAGATACAGGTCAGGGACCACCGGTTGTCAGCTGGTGCTACCATTGGTGCTGCCATTCCACATGTCTAACTGAGGCTTGAAAGCCGGATTTTCCCTTTGTCTAGTTTGAAGGATCCAGATATGTAAAGATTGTAGTCTAGATAAATCATGGGCTATCCTGAAAGAAATTCACCAGTGAATTGTTCCGTATGGATTAGAAGCCAGTTTCTCTGGCCTTCCTGGAGTATATCCAGCAAGGCGTCTCATTCATGTCTAGAAAGCCAATATATCCTTTATTGCAACTTCAGCGTGGAGCGATGTATTGGTTTAAAGTACGATCAACACAATTTGGTCATTGTGAGTAGGCCAGCTGGGTCCACTCTTTATTACACATATGTAACTCGAGAGATTCTTATGCCCAAGAGAGGAGACGTACTCTTGGGTGTCTAGGACGAGGGAAACATGTGTTGTTATTCAGGAGCTGGAAGCTGATGGTCTACACATCACTTGACCTTGTTTAAAACTTGTGTCTTTGGCTTGCTTCATTGGAGTGTTTTCTCTCTCCTGGGGCTGACATTGTGTGTTATGTATCACACAGGTGACATGTAGAAGTTTCAGAACCCAGAATCGTATAGATCAGTCAAAATGTATTTCTATAGTTTTGTTCAAAGTGTATGGAAAATAACACTGGGCATAATTCATATATTCCAGAATTAGTTGGACCCTCTGCTCGTGAGATTCTTTTTATGGTATGTCACAGCAAATTTGGACTTCCATCCCCAATAAACTTTGGGGTTGGAGGACACAAAAAGCTTTTGCTCACACCTAAATTATGTCTGAAAGAAAAGGGTAAATATTATAAGCCCTTTCTAACCTCTCCAAGAGCAGAAATGATTTACAGCTGTGGCATTGAACCCTAATTCCTCGATCTCATTTGAGGAGAGTTCAGTAAGAAACAATGTCTTGATTTTTGTTTGTTTGGTTTCTTCCCTGTTTTCTCATCTTGCTTACCAACAATCCATTGTAATTCATGAGTTAGTATGGCAGCAGGCTGAGTGTTCCCTGGAGCTCATTAAATGATCTTTTTTACCTAAAATAACTTTTGTCTCCTTGTTTTCAGCCCCTCTTCTTTCCTCTGCCCTTTACTACAACCAGAGCTCAGCCAAAGCTGACTGGCTTTGTGCAGACCTTACTTAGGGTTAGTCTTTTCTTCATTATTTTATTCATGGCTCCTCCATTTCATTGTTTGCCTTCTCGAAATGTGTTGAAATCTTTCTGTGGTGGATGACTTCCAAAATGTCTTGGCTTTGATTGGTTGATTAAGTTTGGTATTTCTACAGTATTGTTTAAATATGGTTTCAGGAGGAACAGAAAGTGAATATGTTTCCTTGTCTGCCATCTTGAGCTGAAAATCCCTGTGGATTTTAGCATCCAATGTTCCCATGGGAAAAAAACCCAACCTTGGCATTAATAGATGTGACACTCAAGATTTCAGCTTTTCGTGGGCAATCACTGAGGATTGGAATATGTGGTCATTTCTAAAGGGAAAATAATAACTACCTCATGGAGTAGATTTGAGGATTAAATTAGAGAATGAACATGAAAATGCTTTGTAAGGCTTAAAAGTCTATAAAAAGGTTTTTTGTTTTTATTTGATTTGTTGCTATTTCAACTTTACTCGACAGTTGCTTATGACCTTACTTATGTGATAAAATGGCCCCTGGTTTATTGTTTTGAAAGCCAGAATATATTTTTCAATAGCTCGATGGAAATGGCATCATTTGTGAAGGTTAAGGGTGAAGGGATAAATGTTTCTTGACACCTATCACTTTACAGTGTTTTCAGGAACTAATTGACACTTGTATTCCTCTTCCAAATTTTGTTGAGCACCTCCTACGAGCCACATGCTTTACATCAGGTGTTGGAAAGCATTTTCTGGATTTTAAATATCTTAGGCTTTGTGGGCCATATACAGCTTCTGTAGCTTCTCCTCTTTCTTCTTCAACAAGCTTTCTAAACGTGAGAACCATTATTAGCTCACAGTCCCACAGATCCAGGCTGAGAGCCTGATTTGATTTGTGGCCATGATTTGCCGATTCCTGCTCTGCGTCCTCACTGAGGAGGGGGACCATGTTTGAGTAATCACGTCTTTGAATCAACTCTTGGTCTTCTGGGGCTTGTCCTTACTCTCCTACACTCTCTAATCAACATGGCATCCAGAGAGATCCTGTTAAACATAAGTCAGATCATGTCACTGAAATCTCTTCAATGGCTTCTTCACAGAAGAATCAAAGTCCTCAAAGTGCCTCCAGAGCCCTAGAAATGTGGACCTCTGTTTCGTGTCTGACTGTTTCCTTCTCCTCTCCACTTTGCTTGCTCTGTTTTCCACACACTGCCATCCTTTCTGCTCCTTGGGTACTCCAGCCTACTCTAGCCTCATTGACTTTCCATCGGACTGTTCCCTCTACCTGTACTATTCACTTCCCAGATATGCTCCTTGCTCCCTCTTAAATTTTATCTTTCCCAGAAAGTCCTCAGGGATCACTTAGTTTCAGCTAGCAGCCTCCTCCTAGCATCTAACCATCTCCATCTCCCTTCCCTGCTTGCTGTTTTTCTCCAGCACTTCCCTTATATATTCCCGCACTGTCGCGGCTCAGATTCAGCAAGTGATCATTGCCGCAGCATGGCCTCGGGGACCCTGGCTGCGGACACGATGTCCACACCTGCCTGGTGGCCCCTGCTCGCCTCACGGCCCCTCAGGTGCAGCATGCGCAGGACCCGCATTGCAGGCAGAAGACACAGGGCCACTGGCCCCAGCTAGGCAGGCCCCTCGATGCCGTGCTCATGTTGGCTCAGACCTCTTCGCTCTCCGCACTGCGGTTCAAACCTGTGGGCAGCGCTGTGTGGGCGGGGATCGAAGACCTCCGCCCGCTCCTCAGTGTGTCAGCACGCAGCCCCGCCTCCCATGGGGACCCAGCCTGAGGAGCAGGGGCAGGAGATTCGAGACTAGGGTGGCGCGAAAGGTAGGAGGTGTGGAGAGTATGGGGTTTACAAAAAGTGTTTGCTGACTGATCCAAACAAAAGTGAGACATGGTTGTATCAACGCATTTAAAAAGTCATTAAACTGCCGCTAAGTGTCTGTGATCACCCCGCCTAGGAGAGAGCGTGCACTCCGTGAGGGACACATGAAAGGCTGAGTGAACGTCTACCTGTGGTCCGTTACCTGGTGCACGGGTGTGTGAATTTTTGCGGAGAGCTCTTAATTTCTGTTGTCTCTGCTGACTTGACACGGTGGTTGGCAAACAGGGACGTGTTCAGTGTATTCAGGACATGATCATGGTTACTAATAATCACTTTGTTTTGCACTGACACCTCCACAGAGAATTTACTACTGAATGTCCACTTTACAGAAGAGAAACTGAGGCGTAGGAAGTGAAGTGACTGAGTAAGAGGAATGACTCAGACAATTGGTGTTAGTAAATTAACCCTGCAGGGGGCCGTTAGACTGTGGTGGCTCTAGTGATGCGGCCGCCTATGTAAAGCAAGGAAAATCTAAGCCCGTCAACGGCTCAGGGTGACGGACACCGCTGAGGACAGCCAGTCACAAACCACCAACTAGGCTTTAAAGCTATAGCAAATCCGTCATTTCCTTGCTTTGCTTCTGCTCTTTTAAAATAAACATCTCTGCAGCTCCTGTGGCTGGAGTGCTCCTCACCGCTTCCACTTTGGTGGTGCCTGAATTGAATCTAATTTTGCTCACATAAAGTCTTAAAATTTTAAATATGCCTCAGTTTGTCTTTTAGGGCTGGCCGTAGAAGTTGGATTTGTGTCCAGTTTCTAGAACAGTGGTTGTCCTCTGGTCAGGCCTTAGGCGTTCTGTGTACAACGTTCCTCTTCTACCACCACCTTCTGGATGCCTCCACCCTCTACCAGCTCCCGCGCATCAGATCCCCTAGATGCTCACATTATAACATCGCAGACACTCCTCTGTCTTCCAGCCAGCGTGTGAACTGAAACATTTCCATTCCTGTTGAAGAGTCTGGTGTGACCACTTTCCCAAACACAGCCACTCCCCAGCTGACCCTGGGTAACCACTCTTCTGAACTTGGTCTCCATCACTGACATGGACGTCTTTCTATTTATGCTACCTTTTTAAGTATTCATAAACCGCATATAGTATTCTATATTTTGTCTTCTTACTATATTTAGTGTTATCTTTGCTAGGTTCATGCATGCTGACACGTAAAGATCTGTCTGGTTCACGTACTTTCCTCGCTATGTAGGATTCCCATGTACGGAAATACAATAATTCATATGTGCTTTTTCCTGTTGATGGATATTTAAATTGTTTCCAATTTTCAGTATGATTTCTTTTAAAAACATGTTTATATACTTTTTAAAGGTTACTTTACATTTACAGTTATTACAAAATATTGCCTATATTCCCTGTGTTGTACAATACATCCTTGAGCCTATTGTGGACCTAGTAGTTTACATCTCTCACTTCCCGACCCCTGTATTGCCCCCTCCTCCCCCTCTGCGCTGGCAACCATTAGTTTGTTCTCTATATCTGTAACTCTCCTTCTGTTTTGTTATATTTGCTAGATAGTTGTATTTTTTAGATTCCATATATAGGTGATATCCTACAGTATTTGTTTCTGTTTGACTTATTTCACTTACCACAATGCCCTCCAAGGCCATCTATGTTGCTCCAAATGGCAAAATTTTGTTCTTTTGTAAGGCTGAGTAGTATGCCATTGGTTATATGTACCACATCTTCTTTATCTATTCATCTCTTGATGACACTTAGGTTGCTTCCATATCTTGGTAATTGTACACAAGGATGCTGCGAACATTGGGTTGCATGTATCTTTTCCAGTACATGTTATTGAGATCACGTGTTTCTGGTTTATTCAGATTTATACCTAAGAGTGGAGTTGCGAGGTCATATAGTAGTTCTCTTTTCAGGTTTTGGAGAACCCTCCATACTGTTTTCCACAGTGGCTGCACCAGTTTACATCCCTACCAACAGTGTACCAGGGTTCCCTTTTCTCTCAAAATTGTAAATTTTCTTCCGAGTGGTAATTGAGATGATAGTTCAATAATAACATAAGATCAGGTGAAGTCTAAAGAAATTTTAGAAAACCTGGATAAAGTAAGAACACATGTGTTCTCTGGCATCTGAATGTTGGAGAGACACCAAGACATGTGGGCCAAGTTGTGGAGAGAAGGGAAACACAGACGCAAGCTTGACATTTGCTGCAGCTTTTCTCCTTGGGGCATTTGCTGATTCAAACGTTACAGCCTAGGAGCTGAAAAGCCAAAGAGTTCAAAAGACTCTAACCACAGAAGCCAAAGAGCAAGAGCCGATTTACATGGATAAAAAGCATTTTAACTATGCCAAAGCAGAAAATGAAAAGAAAGAACTTTGCATTGCATTTAATAAAAGTTTAGGGAGATCTTTGTGGTATATTAGTGAACTTACTGGCGGAAATTTAGCCATGTACATTGTGTTGGAGAGGCACCAAGAGTTCAAGAATTCTCACATTTTGAGTACACAATTACCTTACATGTAGGCCTGGTGGCAGCCATTTACATAACAATGATTTGGAGGATGTGGTGTTAGTCAGCTCTTGCTGTGATAATGCTTTGGAAGAAATCGCCCCAAAACTCAGTTACATAAACAAGAATTTATTTTCCTTGGACCTATGGGCTAGTAGCTGCAGTGGCTCTCTTTTAGACCTCTAGATGGCTGGTTTTGCTCCGTGTTTTGGGTCAGTTTGAGGTGTGTCACACACATCTTCCTCTGGAGCCCAAGTGTGAGGCCGCAGCTCCCAGGCCCTGCCTTCTCACAAAGTTCAGTGAAACATAAGAGGTGCATGCAAATAGCAACCATAAGCATGCTGAAGTGGCTATACTAATACCAGAAACTATAGACTTTAAAACAAACAAAAGAGTTACTAGATATGAGAAGGGACATTTTATGATAAAAAAGGGAAGATACCAAAATTTTTAACATATTTGCCCTGAATAAGATAAAACCAAAGTACATGAAGAAGAAAATACCAACACCCATGAAGAATTGAAGGAAGAAATAGATAATTGCACAATATTAGGTAGAGGCTTCAGTACTCCACGGTCAATAATGGATAGAACAATTAGGCAGAAGATCAACAACGATATAGAAGACTTGGACAAGACTGTGAATTAACAAGACCTACTAAATGTCTAGAGAATACTCAACCGAACAGTAAAATGCTCATCCTGCTCAACTACATGTGAAACGTTTCCCAGCATAGACGACATGCTAGGCTGTAAGAAAAGAGATTAAAAGCCACATACATTGCTGGTGGGAATGTAAAATGGCGTGGCCATTTTACAAAACAGCTTGAGAGTTCCTGCAAGTGTTAAACATCGAGTTACCCTATGACCCAGCAGTTCCATTACTAAACATATACCTAAGAGAAATGAAAACTTATGTCTGCACAAAAGCTTGTACGTGAATGTTCAGGGAAACATATTTCTAAAAACAAAAGGTGGAAATAATTCAAATGTCAATCTGATAAATGAAGAAACAAAATGTGGAATAGCCGTACAATAGAATAGCATTCAGCTCTAAAAAGGAATGAAATATTGATCCATGTTACAACATGAATGAACCATGAAAGCATTATGTAAAGTTAAAGCAGCCAATCACAAAAGATCACATATTGTATGGTGCCATTTATATGAAGTGCCCAGAATAGCCACTCTGTAGAGACAGGAAGTCGATTAGTGGTTGCCTAGGGCTGAGAGGGTTGAGGAGAATGAAAAAACCTTGTTAATGTGTAATGGGTTTTTTGTGAGGGGACAAAAATCTACAATTGGATTGTCGTGATGGTTCCACAAGTCTTTTAGTGGTTACACTAAGAACCACTGAATTGTATACATAAAAGAGTTGAAATTATGGTATGTAAATTACATCCCAATAAAGCTGTTAAAATTATGATAATTTTATAGTTATAAATTTGAAAATTCATCCCAAATTACACATTCTTAACAAATGCAACCTAACAAGACTAACCCAACAAAGAAAAAATATCTAAAACACCTGTATCTACCCAAAAAGTTGTTTGTATAGTTAAGTACCTTTACAGAAAATGATTTCCAGGGATAAATGGGTTTCCACGTAACTTCTTCCAAATATTTAGGGAAGAAGTATTGGTAATCTTACATAAAAATCTTCCAGGAAACAGAAAACTATATATTGCTCAAAGTATTTATAAGGCCAACATAAGCTTCAGATCAAAAGTAAAAAGAAGGGCTTCCCTGATGGTGCAGTGGTTAAGAATCCACCTCCCAATGCAGGGGACACGGGTTCGAGCCCTTGTGGGGGAAGATCCCACATGCCGTGGAGCAGCTACGCCCACGTGCCACAACTGCTGAGCCTGCGCTCTGGAGCCTGTGAGCCACAGCTGCTGAGCCCGTGTGCCGCAACTACTGAAGCCTGCATGCCTAGAACCCGTGCTCCACAACAAGACAGGCCACCGCAAGGAGAAGCCTACTCACCACAACAAAGAATAGCCCCCCGCTCACCACAACTACAGAAAGCTCGCGTGCAACAATGAAGACCCAATGCAGCCACAAATAAATAAATAAAAAAGATAGAATCTTAAAAACAAAACAAAATCTATAAAGAATATTACAAGAATAGAATCACAGGCCAGTTTCTCTTTTGAAAATGCATGCAAAATGTGTAAACAGAAGCACAAACTGTACCCATGGTATGTAAAACAATCATATATCAGAATCAAAGTAGCTTTATTTTGGTAATGCCAGGTTGCTTTAATGTTCAAACATGAAATCCATCCCAGGAATGAATTAGAGTGGGAAAAGAAGTCATTTTAAACGAAGCCTTGGGAATTCCCTGGTTTTCCAGTGGTTAGAACTTGGCGCTTTCACTGCTGGGGCCCTGGGGTCCAATCCCAGGTCAGGGAAATAAGATCCTCCAAGACATGAGGCAGGGCCCCGAAAAAAAAAATAATGAAGTCTTAACCAGGAGAAGCACAAGATCGAATAAACATAACAGATAACACCTTATGAAAAGTAGGTGAAGATTATGGAATATTCTAAAATTTAAAACAAAAAGAAACTTTTAAAGATTCAAAAGGATGTGACCAATATTGTACATAGGCAAAAAATAAAATGAAATAAAATATACAAATGATGGGAGCCCCAGAATCCAGAAGCCCAAGTCCTGTCTCTGAAGATTCTCATTCAGTGGGTTCTGGAATTCCTCTGTGTGTCAAAATCTACAGGTGATTCTGATACGACTCACAGACACAATGTAAAGCTTCTGCTTTGCAGGAGAGAATACCAGATTATTCTGTTATTTTATAGTTATACTAACAGGTTGTACTATTGACGGATAAGTCTGATGTCAAAATGCACTCCCCACAGGGATAAAAAAGGAACTAGTAGTCTCTACTGCTACTTGGTGGCAGCATGCATGTATTGCAAGAGCAATTATTGTAGGAATCCAAATTAGTGGAACATTTTAGAATTGGAAAACTACATACAGATCATCTAGTCAAGCTTCCAACTGTTATAGTTGTAAAAACTAAGGCCCATATAAATGAAATGATTTATCTCCAAAGAGTGTTAGTGAAAGAGTATGAAATAAAAAATATCTCTGAACTTTTAATTTAGTGCTGTTTTTATTAATCTCAAGTACTAGCTTAAACTTCAGTGTGACAGATTTGGGATTGAATTCTTGCTCAGATTGACTGATTGTGTGCCTTTTAGTAAGTTACTAAAACACGGTTTATTTTGTAACAGGTTTATTTATTTATTTATTTTTGGCTGCATAGGCTCTTCATTGCTGTGTGCGGGCTTTCTCTAGTTGCAGTGAGCGGGGGCTACTCTTTGTTGCAGTGCGCAGGCTTCTCATTGGGGTGGCTTCTCGTTGTTGCTGAGCATGGAGTGTAGGTGTGTGGGCTTCAGTAGTTTTGGATCACGGGCTCTAGAGTGCAGGCTTGGTAGTTGTGGCACACGGTCTTAGTTGCTCCGTGGCATGTGCAGTCTCATTTGCAGGTTCTGGGGAGGATTAAATGAGCTCATATGATATCCAATTGACTGAGGCAGAGTAGGCTTGGGATGAATCTTTGCTTGGTTTTCATTAGCTGCGGAGAAGAGGATGACAGCTTGGTGCCTCTCCAAATTTCACATGGGTGTGCCTCCCTTGGGGATCTTGTTAAATGCTGGCTGGTATTCAGTAGTTCTGGGTGGGGCCTGGATTCTGTCCTGCTAAGAAGCTCCTAGGTGACGGTGATGCTGAGGGCAAGGGTCCAGCTCCTGCATTTCTCCCTTTCCGGAAGAGCAGGACGTCTGCCCCCCGGGAGGAGAAAACATCCACAAAGTGACTACTAGGCCCTACCAGCGTCCCTTACAGGCAAGGGACCTTTACCACTGCTCCCAACCAGTGTGTCTGAGGCGCAGCAAGCCAAAACACTGAGATGCTGAGGTTTGCAGCAAAGAGGAGGTTTATTCACAGGGCAGCCATGCGAGGAAGTGACGTGAAAATAGGTCTCCAATCCTCCTTCCCGAAAGCAAGGGGCTTGGGGTATCTGTGGGATAAAGAATAAAGAAGCAGGGCAGTATGGGTCATGGGGAGCTTGAGGCAAGGTGATTGGACAAAGATGTGCTCCTCGTTGTTCTGAGCTGGTGTAATAGGCTACAGGGCTCAGCACATTCTCAGGCTGGAGTGTTTGGCCCTCTGATGGCAGAAGGCCAAAAGGCACTTGCCCAGGTGGAAGATCGGTGGTCCTCTCCACTCTAAACCAGCTCCGCCTACCTAGGCACAGCTGATTCCAAGTTCCTGGACAATACCAGGGCAAACATCGTTTTGCTTATGCTACATGCTACTTGGAGGACGTGCAAGTGTTCAAGGTACCTTGATGAGTGAAGACAGGATTTCACTAATCATGACACATGGTTTCACTTCCAGGTGAGCAGAAGAGACCTCTAGGCTGAGTCTGGCTCCTGGCACCTGGAATTGGAGGCAGATGGTTTAAAAACGGGCTCCCCCACCCTCTGTGTGATCTGAGGTAGATAGACTATTGATCCTTTTCTCCAATTAAAATGTGTGACTGGAAACACACTTAGTGGCATGTCTGACACACAGTAGTTATGCTACCGTAGGTCATTCTTGGAAACTGAAGCCGTGGTTTTGAGGGATCATCAAAACGAGTACAATGCTTGCCATGTTTCTCCTTGTTCATCCTGGTGACAAACCTGGTAGAGAGAGCTCCATCCTCTCCCACAGGACCACACCCCTAGTACTTAGAGTGAAGTGGTTATGTCTCACTTAAGGCACCTTTTCCTTTTCCTTCCTTCTTTTTTCTTCATTAATCTTCATCCAACTGGCCTTTCTAAATTTTACACAAAACAAAACCATTTCTCAATGGATTCAGATACTACCCCAAGTTAGTATTCCAACCAAGTTCTTGATCTTCTGGGTCTCATCATCAGAAATTTCTGAGCCTAAATCTTCTCTAGTTTCTAGGATCACTCATTGTCTCATTTCTCCCTTCTCCTTTGAGTTCAGAGTCTTGCCAATTTAGTCCCTTCCCTAACCACAACTTATAATAAGGTGACACAGCAAAGGGATGAAAGTCTAGACGGTCTGGTTTTACTCCTGGGTTTTTGCCACCTACTTACTGTGTGGCATTAGGCAAGTTATTCAACGTCTCTGGGCCTCAGTTTCCCACCAAAAGTGAATATTACGAATATGACCTGCCGGGCTTCCATAGTGGTGCAGTGGTTGGGAGTCCGCCTGCTGATGCAGGGGGCACGGGTTCATGCCCCGGTCCAGGAGGATCCCACATGCCGTGGAGCGGTTGGGCCCGTGAGCCATGGCCGCTGAGCCCGCACGTCCAGAGCCTGTGATCGTTAGCGGGAGAGGCCACGACAGTGAGAGGCCAGCGTACCACAAAAAAAAAAAGAACATTACCTGCCTATAGGGTTGCCATTATGAGGAATATGTGGGTTAATATTTGGTAAGAACTTAGAATAGTGCTTGTTATAGTCTAAGCACTACAGTTGTGCTTTTTAATAATAATAAATGAAATTGCAAATGTATACCTTACTCAACTTTCTGTCATAACTTTGAAGTGTTGGTCTATCTGTTGGGTCTTGTCAGCCTGTAAAGGAGGTGAGGTGTCCGTAGCTTTGGTGTGAGACGTGCTGCCTGCCGAAGCACCGATGCCCGTTAACGCCGTGACCGCTAAAGCCGTGAACAGGTGCTGGAGAAAGCAGGAGCAGAATGGAAGATGACGGCGTGGGAAGGAGGTGTGGTGTCCATAGGTTCGGGGTCTGAGGTGCTGCCTGCTGAAGCACCGATGCCCGCCAAAGCCGTAAATGGGGTGCTGGAGAAAACAGGAGCAGAACGGAAGATGACGGCATGGGAAGGAGGCATGGTGTCCATAGGTTCGGGGTCAGACGTGCTGCCTGCTGAAGCACCGATGCCCGGCAAAGGCGTAAATGGGGTGCTGGGGAAAACAGGAGCAGAATGGTAGATGATGGCGTGGGAAGGAGGTGTGGTGTCCATGGGTTCCATATCAGAGCTGCTGCGTGCCTGATCTGAGAGCAGAGAGTGACAGTGGGAGAGCTTCTCACTCCTTTTATATCTGACGGCTCCGCCTGCCTCTGTGACATGTCCATTGTACGTGTCACAGAGAAAGGGCGGGCGGGGCAGGGGGTGAGTCAGGGGGCACATGCGAGCCCAGCTGGTGGAGAAACCCCAGCCCAAAGGCAAAAGGCGGGCCCCTTGTGGATTTTCTAGTGGCTGGGTCTTCTCGCTGTGGGTGGCAGGTGTTTGTCACGGGATGGGCCACCATGCAGAGACTGTTGGGGACTGTGGAAGCCTTCTCCTTCAGAGCTCACCCTGCCTGGGCACCGGCTCTGCAGGCCCCTCAGCTGCGCGTATGTATCGGCCAGCCCTTCCCCACTACGGGGCCCAGAGGCCAGAGGCTGCTCAGAGCTGAGGGCAGGAGGCACCCAGAGCTTGCCAGGGTGTGGGCCACCTCCGCCGGGGACCTCCCCAGCTTCTCTGCGAGGCCTGGAGACAGGATCGCCTTCTCCAGGGCTGCTCAGCTGCCAGCATCACCGTGAGCCAGGTGGCGAAGGTTTCTGAGCAGGAGATGCAGAGCCCTGATCCGACTGCATGCTGCACCCCACGATGTCCCTTCCTGGCAGGTAGGTTCTTTCTTCACTTCTCTTTTGAAATTTGGTCAGACAACATTTAAACCTTGCACTGTTCTTCAGGGTATACAGATGGTAGTGGCTTAGCCGGGATTCGAAGCAAGCCTGTGTGATTCCAGAGCTCGTGTTCTGGACTGTGGTGCCCCCTTACCATATATGCTTCATGTGTTCCTTGTTTTTCATTTTTTCTTGTAGTCCTTATGGTACTTAGCCCTAAGTGCCATACCTGTAACGAACAGCTACACTGCCCTGTGGGAGGTCTTCTTCTGTTCAACACATGAATTGGTCATCCACCGCACTGTGTTCTAATCTCAGAAGATACAGGTCAGGGACCACCGGTTGTCAGCTGGTGCTACCATTGGTGCTGCCATTCCACATGTCTAACTGAGGCTTGAAAGCCGGATTTTCCCTTTGTCTAGTTTGAAGGATCCAGATATGTAAAGATTGTAGTCTAGATAAATCATGGGCTATCCTGAAAGAAATTCACCAGTGAATTGTTCCGTATGGATTAGAAGCCAGTTTCTCTGGCCTTCCTGGAGTATATCCAGCAAGGCGTCTCATTCATGTCTAGAAAGCCAATATATCCTTTATTGCAACTTCAGCGTGGAGCGATGTATTGGTTTAAAGTACGATCAACACAATTTGGTCATTGTGAGTAGGCCAGCTGGGTCCACTCTTTATTACACATATGTAACTCGAGAGATTCTTATGCCCAAGAGAGGAGACGTACTCTTGGGTGTCTAGGACGAGGGAAACATGTGTTGTTATTCAGGAGCTGGAAGCTGATGGTCTACACATCACTTGACCTTGTTTAAAACTTGTGTCTTTGGCTTGCTTCATTGGAGTGTTTTCTCTCTCCTGGGGCTGACATTGTGTGTTATGTATCACACAGGTGACATGTAGAAGTTTCAGAACCCAGAATCGTATAGATCAGTCAAAATGTATTTCTATAGTTTTGTTCAAAGTGTATGGAAAATAACACTGGGCATAATTCATATATTCCAGAATTAGTTGGACCCTCTGCTCGTGAGATTCTTTTTATGGTATGTCACAGCAAATTTGGACTTCCATCCCCAATAAACTTTGGGGTTGGAGGACACAAAAAGCTTTTGCTCACACCTAAATTATGTCTGAAAGAAAAGGGTAAATATTATAAGCCCTTTCTAACCTCTCCAAGAGCAGAAATGATTTACAGCTGTGGCATTGAACCCTAATTCCTCGATCTCATTTGAGGAGAGTTCAGTAAGAAACAATGTCTTGATTTTTGTTTGTTTGGTTTCTTCCCTGTTTTCTCATCTTGCTTACCAACAATCCATTGTAATTCATGAGTTAGTATGGCAGCAGGCTGAGTGTTCCCTGGAGCTCATTAAATGATCTTTTTTACCTAAAATAACTTTTGTCTCCTTGTTTTCAGCCCCTCTTCTTTCCTCTGCCCTTTACTACAACCAGAGCTCAGCCAAAGCTGACTGGCTTTGTGCAGACCTTACTTAGGGTTAGTCTTTTCTTCATTATTTTATTCATGGCTCCTCCATTTCATTGTTTGCCTTCTCGAAATGTGTTGAAATCTTTCTGTGGTGGATGACTTCCAAAATGTCTTGGCTTTGATTGGTTGATTAAGTTTGGTATTTCTACAGTATTGTTTAAATATGGTTTCAGGAGGAACAGAAAGTGAATATGTTTCCTTGTCTGCCATCTTGAGCTGAAAATCCCTGTGGATTTTAGCATCCAATGTTCCCATGGGAAAAAAACCCAACCTTGGCATTAATAGATGTGACACTCAAGATTTCAGCTTTTCGTGGGCAATCACTGAGGATTGGAATATGTGGTCATTTCTAAAGGGAAAATAATAACTACCTCATGGAGTAGATTTGAGGATTAAATTAGAGAATGAACATGAAAATGCTTTGTAAGGCTTAAAAGTCTATAAAAAGGTTTTTTGTTTTTATTTGATTTGTTGCTATTTCAACTTTACTCGACAGTTGCTTATGACCTTACTTATGTGATAAAATGGCCCCTGGTTTATTGTTTTGAAAGCCAGAATATATTTTTCAATAGCTCGATGGAAATGGCATCATTTGTGAAGGTTAAGGGTGAAGGGATAAATGTTTCTTGACACCTATCACTTTACAGTGTTTTCAGGAACTAATTGACACTTGTATTCCTCTTCCAAATTTTGTTGAGCACCTCCTACGAGCCACATGCTTTACATCAGGTGTTGGAAAGCATTTTCTGGATTTTAAATATCTTAGGCTTTGTGGGCCATATACAGCTTCTGTAGCTTCTCCTCTTTCTTCTTCAACAAGCTTTCTAAACGTGAGAACCATTATTAGCTCACAGTCCCACAGATCCAGGCTGAGAGCCTGATTTGATTTGTGGCCATGATTTGCCGATTCCTGCTCTGCGTCCTCACTGAGGAGGGGGACCATGTTTGAGTAATCACGTCTTTGAATCAACTCTTGGTCTTCTGGGGCTTGTCCTTACTCTCCTACACTCTCTAATCAACATGGCATCCAGAGAGATCCTGTTAAACATAAGTCAGATCATGTCACTGAAATCTCTTCAATGGCTTCTTCACAGAAGAATCAAAGTCCTCAAAGTGCCTCCAGAGCCCTAGAAATGTGGACCTCTGTTTCGTGTCTGACTGTTTCCTTCTCCTCTCCACTTTGCTTGCTCTGTTTTCCACACACTGCCATCCTTTCTGCTCCTTGGGTACTCCAGCCTACTCTAGCCTCATTGACTTTCCATCGGACTGTTCCCTCTACCTGTACTATTCACTTCCCAGATATGCTCCTTGCTCCCTCTTAAATTTTATCTTTCCCAGAAAGTCCTCAGGGATCACTTAGTTTCAGCTAGCAGCCTCCTCCTAGCATCTAACCATCTCCATCTCCCTTCCCTGCTTGCTGTTTTTCTCCAGCACTTCCCTTATATATTCCCGCACTGTCGCGGCTCAGATTCAGCAAGTGATCATTGCCGCAGCATGGCCTCGGGGACCCTGGCTGCGGACACGATGTCCACACCTGCCTGGTGGCCCCTGCTCGCCTCACGGCCCCTCAGGTGCAGCATGCGCAGGACCCGCATTGCAGGCAGAAGACACAGGGCCACTGGCCCCAGCTAGGCAGGCCCCTCGATGCCGTGCTCATGTTGGCTCAGACCTCTTCGCTCTCCGCACTGCGGTTCAAACCTGTGGGCAGCGCTGTGTGGGCGGGGATCGAAGACCTCCGCCCGCTCCTCAGTGTGTCAGCACGCAGCCCCGCCTCCCATGGGGACCCAGCCTGAGGAGCAGGGGCAGGAGATTCGAGACTAGGGTGGCGCGAAAGGTAGGAGGTGTGGAGAGTATGGGGTTTACAAAAAGTGTTTGCTGACTGATCCAAACAAAAGTGAGACATGGTTGTATCAACGCATTTAAAAAGTCATTAAACTGCCGCTAAGTGTCTGTGATCACCCCGCCTAGGAGAGAGCGTGCACTCCGTGAGGGACACATGAAAGGCTGAGTGAACGTCTACCTGTGGTCCGTTACCTGGTGCACGGGTGTGTGAATTTTTGCGGAGAGCTCTTAATTTCTGTTGTCTCTGCTGACTTGACACGGTGGTTGGCAAACAGGGACGTGTTCAGTGTATTCAGGACATGATCATGGTTACTAATAATCACTTTGTTTTGCACTGACACCTCCACAGAGAATTTACTACTGAATGTCCACTTTACAGAAGAGAAACTGAGGCGTAGGAAGTGAAGTGACTGAGTAAGAGGAATGACTCAGACAATTGGTGTTAGTAAATTAACCCTGCAGGGGGCCGTTAGACTGTGGTGGCTCTAGTGATGCGGCCGCCTATGTAAAGCAAGGAAAATCTAAGCCCGTCAACGGCTCAGGGTGACGGACACCGCTGAGGACAGCCAGTCACAAACCACCAACTAGGCTTTAAAGCTATAGCAAATCCGTCATTTCCTTGCTTTGCTTCTGCTCTTTTAAAATAAACATCTCTGCAGCTCCTGTGGCTGGAGTGCTCCTCACCGCTTCCACTTTGGTGGTGCCTGAATTGAATCTAATTTTGCTCACATAAAGTCTTAAAATTTTAAATATGCCTCAGTTTGTCTTTTAGGGCTGGCCGTAGAAGTTGGATTTGTGTCCAGTTTCTAGAACAGTGGTTGTCCTCTGGTCAGGCCTTAGGCGTTCTGTGTACAACGTTCCTCTTCTACCACCACCTTCTGGATGCCTCCACCCTCTACCAGCTCCCGCGCATCAGATCCCCTAGATGCTCACATTATAACATCGCAGACACTCCTCTGTCTTCCAGCCAGCGTGTGAACTGAAACATTTCCATTCCTGTTGAAGAGTCTGGTGTGACCACTTTCCCAAACACAGCCACTCCCCAGCTGACCCTGGGTAACCACTCTTCTGAACTTGGTCTCCATCACTGACATGGACGTCTTTCTATTTATGCTACCTTTTTAAGTATTCATAAACCGCATATAGTATTCTATATTTTGTCTTCTTACTATATTTAGTGTTATCTTTGCTAGGTTCATGCATGCTGACACGTAAAGATCTGTCTGGTTCACGTACTTTCCTCGCTATGTAGGATTCCCATGTACGGAAATACAATAATTCATATGTGCTTTTTCCTGTTGATGGATATTTAAATTGTTTCCAATTTTCAGTATGATTTCTTTTAAAAACATGTTTATATACTTTTTAAAGGTTACTTTACATTTACAGTTATTACAAAATATTGCCTATATTCCCTGTGTTGTACAATACATCCTTGAGCCTATTGTGGACCTAGTAGTTTACATCTCTCACTTCCCGACCCCTGTATTGCCCCCTCCTCCCCCTCTGCGCTGGCAACCATTAGTTTGTTCTCTATATCTGTAACTCTCCTTCTGTTTTGTTATATTTGCTAGATAGTTGTATTTTTTAGATTCCATATATAGGTGATATCCTACAGTATTTGTTTCTGTTTGACTTATTTCACTTACCACAATGCCCTCCAAGGCCATCTATGTTGCTCCAAATGGCAAAATTTTGTTCTTTTGTAAGGCTGAGTAGTATGCCATTGGTTATATGTACCACATCTTCTTTATCTATTCATCTCTTGATGACACTTAGGTTGCTTCCATATCTTGGTAATTGTACACAAGGATGCTGCGAACATTGGGTTGCATGTATCTTTTCCAGTACATGTTATTGAGATCACGTGTTTCTGGTTTATTCAGATTTATACCTAAGAGTGGAGTTGCGAGGTCATATAGTAGTTCTCTTTTCAGGTTTTGGAGAACCCTCCATACTGTTTTCCACAGTGGCTGCACCAGTTTACATCCCTACCAACAGTGTACCAGGGTTCCCTTTTCTCTCAAAATTGTAAATTTTCTTCCGAGTGGTAATTGAGATGATAGTTCAATAATAACATAAGATCAGGTGAAGTCTAAAGAAATTTTAGAAAACCTGGATAAAGTAAGAACACATGTGTTCTCTGGCATCTGAATGTTGGAGAGACACCAAGACATGTGGGCCAAGTTGTGGAGAGAAGGGAAACACAGACGCAAGCTTGACATTTGCTGCAGCTTTTCTCCTTGGGGCATTTGCTGATTCAAACGTTACAGCCTAGGAGCTGAAAAGCCAAAGAGTTCAAAAGACTCTAACCACAGAAGCCAAAGAGCAAGAGCCGATTTACATGGATAAAAAGCATTTTAACTATGCCAAAGCAGAAAATGAAAAGAAAGAACTTTGCATTGCATTTAATAAAAGTTTAGGGAGATCTTTGTGGTATATTAGTGAACTTACTGGCGGAAATTTAGCCATGTACATTGTGTTGGAGAGGCACCAAGAGTTCAAGAATTCTCACATTTTGAGTACACAATTACCTTACATGTAGGCCTGGTGGCAGCCATTTACATAACAATGATTTGGAGGATGTGGTGTTAGTCAGCTCTTGCTGTGATAATGCTTTGGAAGAAATCGCCCCAAAACTCAGTTACATAAACAAGAATTTATTTTCCTTGGACCTATGGGCTAGTAGCTGCAGTGGCTCTCTTTTAGACCTCTAGATGGCTGGTTTTGCTCCGTGTTTTGGGTCAGTTTGAGGTGTGTCACACACATCTTCCTCTGGAGCCCAAGTGTGAGGCCGCAGCTCCCAGGCCCTGCCTTCTCACAAAGTTCAGTGAAACATAAGAGGTGCATGCAAATAGCAACCATAAGCATGCTGAAGTGGCTATACTAATACCAGAAACTATAGACTTTAAAACAAACAAAAGAGTTACTAGATATGAGAAGGGACATTTTATGATAAAAAAGGGAAGATACCAAAATTTTTAACATATTTGCCCTGAATAAGATAAAACCAAAGTACATGAAGAAGAAAATACCAACACCCATGAAGAATTGAAGGAAGAAATAGATAATTGCACAATATTAGGTAGAGGCTTCAGTACTCCACGGTCAATAATGGATAGAACAATTAGGCAGAAGATCAACAACGATATAGAAGACTTGGACAAGACTGTGAATTAACAAGACCTACTAAATGTCTAGAGAATACTCAACCGAACAGTAAAATGCTCATCCTGCTCAACTACATGTGAAACGTTTCCCAGCATAGACGACATGCTAGGCTGTAAGAAAAGAGATTAAAAGCCACATACATTGCTGGTGGGAATGTAAAATGGCGTGGCCATTTTACAAAACAGCTTGAGAGTTCCTGCAAGTGTTAAACATCGAGTTACCCTATGACCCAGCAGTTCCATTACTAAACATATACCTAAGAGAAATGAAAACTTATGTCTGCACAAAAGCTTGTACGTGAATGTTCAGGGAAACATATTTCTAAAAACAAAAGGTGGAAATAATTCAAATGTCAATCTGATAAATGAAGAAACAAAATGTGGAATAGCCGTACAATAGAATAGCATTCAGCTCTAAAAAGGAATGAAATATTGATCCATGTTACAACATGAATGAACCATGAAAGCATTATGTAAAGTTAAAGCAGCCAATCACAAAAGATCACATATTGTATGGTGCCATTTATATGAAGTGCCCAGAATAGCCACTCTGTAGAGACAGGAAGTCGATTAGTGGTTGCCTAGGGCTGAGAGGGTTGAGGAGAATGAAAAAACCTTGTTAATGTGTAATGGGTTTTTTGTGAGGGGACAAAAATCTACAATTGGATTGTCGTGATGGTTCCACAAGTCTTTTAGTGGTTACACTAAGAACCACTGAATTGTATACATAAAAGAGTTGAAATTATGGTATGTAAATTACATCCCAATAAAGCTGTTAAAATTATGATAATTTTATAGTTATAAATTTGAAAATTCATCCCAAATTACACATTCTTAACAAATGCAACCTAACAAGACTAACCCAACAAAGAAAAAATATCTAAAACACCTGTATCTACCCAAAAAGTTGTTTGTATAGTTAAGTACCTTTACAGAAAATGATTTCCAGGGATAAATGGGTTTCCACGTAACTTCTTCCAAATATTTAGGGAAGAAGTATTGGTAATCTTACATAAAAATCTTCCAGGAAACAGAAAACTATATATTGCTCAAAGTATTTATAAGGCCAACATAAGCTTCAGATCAAAAGTAAAAAGAAGGGCTTCCCTGATGGTGCAGTGGTTAAGAATCCACCTCCCAATGCAGGGGACACGGGTTCGAGCCCTTGTGGGGGAAGATCCCACATGCCGTGGAGCAGCTACGCCCACGTGCCACAACTGCTGAGCCTGCGCTCTGGAGCCTGTGAGCCACAGCTGCTGAGCCCGTGTGCCGCAACTACTGAAGCCTGCATGCCTAGAACCCGTGCTCCACAACAAGACAGGCCACCGCAAGGAGAAGCCTACTCACCACAACAAAGAATAGCCCCCCGCTCACCACAACTACAGAAAGCTCGCGTGCAACAATGAAGACCCAATGCAGCCACAAATAAATAAATAAAAAAGATAGAATCTTAAAAACAAAACAAAATCTATAAAGAATATTACAAGAATAGAATCACAGGCCAGTTTCTCTTTTGAAAATGCATGCAAAATGTGTAAACAGAAGCACAAACTGTACCCATGGTATGTAAAACAATCATATATCAGAATCAAAGTAGCTTTATTTTGGTAATGCCAGGTTGCTTTAATGTTCAAACATGAAATCCATCCCAGGAATGAATTAGAGTGGGAAAAGAAGTCATTTTAAACGAAGCCTTGGGAATTCCCTGGTTTTCCAGTGGTTAGAACTTGGCGCTTTCACTGCTGGGGCCCTGGGGTCCAATCCCAGGTCAGGGAAATAAGATCCTCCAAGACATGAGGCAGGGCCCCGAAAAAAAAAATAATGAAGTCTTAACCAGGAGAAGCACAAGATCGAATAAACATAACAGATAACACCTTATGAAAAGTAGGTGAAGATTATGGAATATTCTAAAATTTAAAACAAAAAGAAACTTTTAAAGATTCAAAAGGATGTGACCAATATTGTACATAGGCAAAAAATAAAATGAAATAAAATATACAAATGATGGGAGCCCCAGAATCCAGAAGCCCAAGTCCTGTCTCTGAAGATTCTCATTCAGTGGGTTCTGGAATTCCTCTGTGTGTCAAAATCTACAGGTGATTCTGATACGACTCACAGACACAATGTAAAGCTTCTGCTTTGCAGGAGAGAATACCAGATTATTCTGTTATTTTATAGTTATACTAACAGGTTGTACTATTGACGGATAAGTCTGATGTCAAAATGCACTCCCCACAGGGATAAAAAAGGAACTAGTAGTCTCTACTGCTACTTGGTGGCAGCATGCATGTATTGCAAGAGCAATTATTGTAGGAATCCAAATTAGTGGAACATTTTAGAATTGGAAAACTACATACAGATCATCTAGTCAAGCTTCCAACTGTTATAGTTGTAAAAACTAAGGCCCATATAAATGAAATGATTTATCTCCAAAGAGTGTTAGTGAAAGAGTATGAAATAAAAAATATCTCTGAACTTTTAATTTAGTGCTGTTTTTATTAATCTCAAGTACTAGCTTAAACTTCAGTGTGACAGATTTGGGATTGAATTCTTGCTCAGATTGACTGATTGTGTGCCTTTTAGTAAGTTACTAAAACACGGTTTATTTTGTAACAGGTTTATTTATTTATTTATTTTTGGCTGCATAGGCTCTTCATTGCTGTGTGCGGGCTTTCTCTAGTTGCAGTGAGCGGGGGCTACTCTTTGTTGCAGTGCGCAGGCTTCTCATTGGGGTGGCTTCTCGTTGTTGCTGAGCATGGAGTGTAGGTGTGTGGGCTTCAGTAGTTTTGGATCACGGGCTCTAGAGTGCAGGCTTGGTAGTTGTGGCACACGGTCTTAGTTGCTCCGTGGCATGTGCAGTCTCATTTGCAGGTTCTGGGGAGGATTAAATGAGCTCATATGATATCCAATTGACTGAGGCAGAGTAGGCTTGGGATGAATCTTTGCTTGGTTTTCATTAGCTGCGGAGAAGAGGATGACAGCTTGGTGCCTCTCCAAATTTCACATGGGTGTGCCTCCCTTGGGGATCTTGTTAAATGCTGGCTGGTATTCAGTAGTTCTGGGTGGGGCCTGGATTCTGTCCTGCTAAGAAGCTCCTAGGTGACGGTGATGCTGAGGGCAAGGGTCCAGCTCCTGCATTTCTCCCTTTCCGGAAGAGCAGGACGTCTGCCCCCCGGGAGGAGAAAACATCCACAAAGTGACTACTAGGCCCTACCAGCGTCCCTTACAGGCAAGGGACCTTTACCACTGCTCCCAACCAGTGTGTCTGAGGCGCAGCAAGCCAAAACACTGAGATGCTGAGGTTTGCAGCAAAGAGGAGGTTTATTCACAGGGCAGCCATGCGAGGAAGTGACGTGAAAATAGGTCTCCAATCCTCCTTCCCGAAAGCAAGGGGCTTGGGGTATCTGTGGGATAAAGAATAAAGAAGCAGGGCAGTATGGGTCATGGGGAGCTTGAGGCAAGGTGATTGGACAAAGATGTGCTCCTCGTTGTTCTGAGCTGGTGTAATAGGCTACAGGGCTCAGCACATTCTCAGGCTGGAGTGTTTGGCCCTCTGATGGCAGAAGGCCAAAAGGCACTTGCCCAGGTGGAAGATCGGTGGTCCTCTCCACTCTAAACCAGCTCCGCCTACCTAGGCACAGCTGATTCCAAGTTCCTGGACAATACCAGGGCAAACATCGTTTTGCTTATGCTACATGCTACTTGGAGGACGTGCAAGTGTTCAAGGTACCTTGATGAGTGAAGACAGGATTTCACTAATCATGACACATGGTTTCACTTCCAGGTGAGCAGAAGAGACCTCTAGGCTGAGTCTGGCTCCTGGCACCTGGAATTGGAGGCAGATGGTTTAAAAACGGGCTCCCCCACCCTCTGTGTGATCTGAGGTAGATAGACTATTGATCCTTTTCTCCAATTAAAATGTGTGACTGGAAACACACTTAGTGGCATGTCTGACACACAGTAGTTATGCTACCGTAGGTCATTCTTGGAAACTGAAGCCGTGGTTTTGAGGGATCATCAAAACGAGTACAATGCTTGCCATGTTTCTCCTTGTTCATCCTGGTGACAAACCTGGTAGAGAGAGCTCCATCCTCTCCCACAGGACCACACCCCTAGTACTTAGAGTGAAGTGGTTATGTCTCACTTAAGGCACCTTTTCCTTTTCCTTCCTTCTTTTTTCTTCATTAATCTTCATCCAACTGGCCTTTCTAAATTTTACACAAAACAAAACCATTTCTCAATGGATTCAGATACTACCCCAAGTTAGTATTCCAACCAAGTTCTTGATCTTCTGGGTCTCATCATCAGAAATTTCTGAGCCTAAATCTTCTCTAGTTTCTAGGATCACTCATTGTCTCATTTCTCCCTTCTCCTTTGAGTTCAGAGTCTTGCCAATTTAGTCCCTTCCCTAACCACAACTTATAATAAGGTGACACAGCAAAGGGATGAAAGTCTAGACGGTCTGGTTTTACTCCTGGGTTTTTGCCACCTACTTACTGTGTGGCATTAGGCAAGTTATTCAACGTCTCTGGGCCTCAGTTTCCCACCAAAAGTGAATATTACGAATATGACCTGCCGGGCTTCCATAGTGGTGCAGTGGTTGGGAGTCCGCCTGCTGATGCAGGGGGCACGGGTTCATGCCCCGGTCCAGGAGGATCCCACATGCCGTGGAGCGGTTGGGCCCGTGAGCCATGGCCGCTGAGCCCGCACGTCCAGAGCCTGTGATCGTTAGCGGGAGAGGCCACGACAGTGAGAGGCCAGCGTACCACAAAAAAAAAAAGAACATTACCTGCCTATAGGGTTGCCATTATGAGGAATATGTGGGTTAATATTTGGTAAGAACTTAGAATAGTGCTTGTTATAGTCTAAGCACTACAGTTGTGCTTTTTAATAATAATAAATGAAATTGCAAATGTATACCTTACTCAACTTTCTGTCATAACTTTGAAGTGTTGGTCTATCTGTTGGGTCTTGTCAGCCTGTAAAGGAGGTGAGGTGTCCGTAGCTTTGGTGTGAGACGTGCTGCCTGCCGAAGCACCGATGCCCGTTAACGCCGTGACCGCTAAAGCCGTGAACAGGTGCTGGAGAAAGCAGGAGCAGAATGGAAGATGACGGCGTGGGAAGGAGGTGTGGTGTCCATAGGTTCGGGGTCTGAGGTGCTGCCTGCTGAAGCACCGATGCCCGCCAAAGCCGTAAATGGGGTGCTGGAGAAAACAGGAGCAGAACGGAAGATGACGGCATGGGAAGGAGGCATGGTGTCCATAGGTTCGGGGTCAGACGTGCTGCCTGCTGAAGCACCGATGCCCGGCAAAGGCGTAAATGGGGTGCTGGGGAAAACAGGAGCAGAATGGTAGATGATGGCGTGGGAAGGAGGTGTGGTGTCCATGGGTTCCATATCAGAGCTGCTGCGTGCCTGATCTGAGAGCAGAGAGTGACAGTGGGAGAGCTTCTCACTCCTTTTATATCTGACGGCTCCGCCTGCCTCTGTGACATGTCCATTGTACGTGTCACAGAGAAAGGGCGGGCGGGGCAGGGGGTGAGTCAGGGGGCACATGCGAGCCCAGCTGGTGGAGAAACCCCAGCCCAAAGGCAAAAGGCGGGCCCCTTGTGGATTTTCTAGTGGCTGGGTCTTCTCGCTGTGGGTGGCAGGTGTTTGTCACGGGATGGGCCACCATGCAGAGACTGTTGGGGACTGTGGAAGCCTTCTCCTTCAGAGCTCACCCTGCCTGGGCACCGGCTCTGCAGGCCCCTCAGCTGCGCGTATGTATCGGCCAGCCCTTCCCCACTACGGGGCCCAGAGGCCAGAGGCTGCTCAGAGCTGAGGGCAGGAGGCACCCAGAGCTTGCCAGGGTGTGGGCCACCTCCTCCGGGGACCTCCCCAGCTTCTCTGCGAGGCCTGGAGACAGGATCGCCTTCTCCAGGGCTGCTCAGCTGCCAGCATCACCGTGAGCCAGGTGGCGAAGGTTTCTGAGCAGGAGATGCAGAGCCCTGATCCGACTGCATGCTGCACCCCACGATGTCCCTTCCTGGCAGGTAGGTTCTTTCTTCACTTCTCTTTTGAAATTTGGTCAGACAACATTTAAACCTTGCACTGTTCTTCAGGGTATACAGATGGTAGTGGCTTAGCCGGGATTCGAAGCAAGCCTGTGTGATTCCAGAGCTCGTGTTCTGGACTGTGGTGCCCCCTTACCATATATGCTTCATGTGTTCCTTGTTTTTCATTTTTTCTTGTAGTCCTTATGGTACTTAGCCCTAAGTGCCATACCTGTAACGAACAGCTACACTGCCCTGTGGGAGGTCTTCTTCTGTTCAACACATGAATTGGTCATCCACCGCACTGTGTTCTAATCTCAGAAGATACAGGTCAGGGACCACCGGTTGTCAGCTGGTGCTACCATTGGTGCTGCCATTCCACATGTCTAACTGAGGCTTGAAAGCCGGATTTTCCCTTTGTCTAGTTTGAAGGATCCAGATATGTAAAGATTGTAGTCTAGATAAATCATGGGCTATCCTGAAAGAAATTCACCAGTGAATTGTTCCGTATGGATTAGAAGCCAGTTTCTCTGGCCTTCCTGGAGTATATCCAGCAAGGCGTCTCATTCATGTCTAGAAAGCCAATATATCCTTTATTGCAACTTCAGCGTGGAGCGATGTATTGGTTTAAAGTACGATCAACACAATTTGGTCATTGTGAGTAGGCCAGCTGGGTCCACTCTTTATTACACATATGTAACTCGAGAGATTCTTATGCCCAAGAGAGGAGACGTACTCTTGGGTGTCTAGGACGAGGGAAACATGTGTTGTTATTCAGGAGCTGGAAGCTGATGGTCTACACATCACTTGACCTTGTTTAAAACTTGTGTCTTTGGCTTGCTTCATTGGAGTGTTTTCTCTCTCCTGGGGCTGACATTGTGTGTTATGTATCACACAGGTGACATGTAGAAGTTTCAGAACCCAGAATCGTATAGATCAGTCAAAATGTATTTCTATAGTTTTGTTCAAAGTGTATGGAAAATAACACTGGGCATAATTCATATATTCCAGAATTAGTTGGACCCTCTGCTCGTGAGATTCTTTTTATGGTATGTCACAGCAAATTTGGACTTCCATCCCCAATAAACTTTGGGGTTGGAGGACACAAAAAGCTTTTGCTCACACCTAAATTATGTCTGAAAGAAAAGGGTAAATATTATAAGCCCTTTCTAACCTCTCCAAGAGCAGAAATGATTTACAGCTGTGGCATTGAACCCTAATTCCTCGATCTCATTTGAGGAGAGTTCAGTAAGAAACAATGTCTTGATTTTTGTTTGTTTGGTTTCTTCCCTGTTTTCTCATCTTGCTTACCAACAATCCATTGTAATTCATGAGTTAGTATGGCAGCAGGCTGAGTGTTCCCTGGAGCTCATTAAATGATCTTTTTTTCCTAAAATAACTTTTGTCTCCTTGTTTTCAGCCCCTCTTCTTTCCTCTGCCCTTTACTACAACCAGAGCTCAGCCAAAGCTGACTGGCTTTGTGCAGACCTTACTTAGGGTTAGTCTTTTCTTCATTATTTTATTCATGGCTCCTCCATTTCATTGTTTGCCTTCTCGAAATGTGTTGAAATCTTTCTGTGGTGGATGACTTCCAAAATGTCTTGGCTTTGATTGGTTGATTAAGTTTGGTATTTCTACAGTATTGTTTAAATATGGTTTCAGGAGGAACAGAAAGTGAATATGTTTCCTTGTCTGCCATCTTGAGCTGAAAATCCCTGTGGATTTTAGCATCCAATGTTCCCATGGGAAAAAAACCCAACCTTGGCATTAATAGATGTGACACTCAAGATTTCAGCTTTTCGTGGGCAATCACTGAGGATTGGAATATGTGGTCATTTCTAAAGGGAAAATAATAACTACCTCATGGAGTAGATTTGAGGATTAAATTAGAGAATGAACATGAAAATGCTTTGTACGGCTTAAAAGTCTATAAAAAGGTTTTTTGTTTTTATTTGATTTGTTGCTATTTCAACTTTACTCGACAGTTGCTTATGACCTTACTTATGTGATAAAATGGCCCCTGGTTTATTGTTTTGAAAGCCAGAATATATTTTTCAATAGCTCGATGGAAATGGCATCATTTGTGAAGGTTAAGGGTGAAGGGATAAATGTTTCTTGACACCTATCACTTTACAGTGTTTTCAGGAACTAATTGACACTTGTATTCCTCTTCCAAATTTTGTTGAGCACCTCCTACGAGCCACATGCTTTACATCAGGTGTTGGAAAGCATTTTCTGGATTTTAAATATCTTAGGCTTTGTGGGCCATATACAGCTTCTGTAGCTTCTCCTCTTTCTTCTTCAACAAGCTTTCTAAACGTGAGAACCATTATTAGCTCACAGTCCCACAGATCCAGGCTGAGAGCCTGATTTGATTTGTGGCCATGATTTGCCGATTCCTGCTCTGCGTCCTCACTGAGGAGGGGGACCATGTTTGAGTAATCACGTCTTTGAATCAACTCTTGGTCTTCTGGGGCTTGTCCTTACTCTCCTACACTCTCTAATCAACATGGCATCCAGAGAGATCCTGTTAAAACATAAGTCAGATCATGTCACTGAAATCTCTTCAATGGCTTCTTCACAGAAGAATCAAAGTCCTCAAAGTGCCTCCAGAGCCCTAGAAATGTGGACCTCTGTTTCGTGTCTGACTGTTTCCTTCTCCTCTCCACTTTGCTTGCTCTGTTTTCCACACACTGCCATCCTTTCTGCTCCTTGGGTACTCCAGCCTACTCTAGCCTCATTGACTTTCCATCGGACTGTTCCCTCTACCTGTACTATTCACTTCCCAGATATGCTCCTTGCTCCCTCTTAAATTTTATCTTTCCCAGAAAGTCCTCAGGGATCACTTAGTTTCAGCTAGCAGCCTCCTCCTAGCATCTAACCATCTCCATCTCCCTTCCCTGCTTGCTGTTTTTCTCCAGCACTTCCCTTATATATTCCCGCACTGTCGCGGCTCAGATTCAGCAAGTGATCATTGCCGCAGCATGGCCTCGGGGACCCTGGCTGCGGACACGATGTCCACACCTGCCTGGTGGCCCCTGCTCGCCTCACGGCCCCTCAGGTGCAGCATGCGCAGGACCCGCATTGCAGGCAGAAGACACAGGGCCACTGGCCCCAGCTAGGCAGGCCCCTCGATGCCGTGCTCATGTTGGCTCAGACCTCTTCGCTCTCCGCACTGCGGTTCAAACCTGTGGGCAGCGCTGTGTGGGCGGGGATCGAAGACCTCCGCCCGCTCCTCAGTGTGTCAGCACGCAGCCCCGCCTCCCATGGGGACCCAGCCTGAGGAGCAGGGGCAGGAGATTCGAGACTAGGGTGGCGCGAAAGGTAGGAGGTGTGGAGAGTATGGGGTTTACAAAAAGTTTTTGCTGACTGATCCAAACAAAAGTGAGACATGGTTGTATCAACGCATTTAAAAAGTCATTAAACTGCTGCTAAGTGTCTGTGATCACCCCGCCTAGGAGAGAGCGTGCACTCCGTGAGGGACACATGAAAGGCTGAGTGAACGTCTACCTGTGGTCCGTTACCTGGTGCACGGGTGTGTGAATTTTTGCGGAGAGCTCTTAATTTCTGTTGTCTCTGCTGACTTGACACGGTGGTTGGCAAACAGGGACGTGTTCAGTGTATTCAGGACATGATCATGGTTACTAATAATCACTTTGTTTTGCACTGACACCTCCACAGAGAATTTACTACTGAATGTCCACTTTACAGAAGAGAAACTGAGGCGTAGGAAGTGAAGTGACTGAGTAAGAGGAATGACTCAGACAATTGGTGTTAGTAAATTAACCCTGCAGGGGGCCGTTAGACTGTGGTGGCTCTAGTGATGCGGCCGCCTATGTAAAGCAAGGAAAATCTAAGCCCGTCAACGGCTCAGGGTGACGGACACCGCTGAGGACAGCCAGTCACAAACCACCAACTAGGCTTTAAAGCTATAGCAAATCCGTCATTTCCTTGCTTTGCTTCTGCTCTTTCAAAATAAACATCTCTGCAGCTCCTGTGGCTGGAGTGCTCCTCACCGCTTCCACTTTGGTGGTGCCTGAATTGAATCTAATTTTGCTCACATAAAGTCTTAAAATTTTAAATATGCCTCAGTTTGTCTTTTAGGGCTGGCCGTAGAAGTTGGATTTGTGTCCAGTTTCTAGAACAGTGGTTGTCCTCTGGTCAGGCCTTAGGCATTCTGTGTACAACGTTCCTCTTCTACCACCACCTTCTGGATGCCTCCACCCTCTACCAGCTCCCGCGCATCAGATCCCCTAGATGCTCACATTATAACATCGCAGACACTCCTCTGTCTTCCAGCCAGCGTGTGAACTGAAACATTTCCATTCCTGTTGAAGAGTCTGGTGTGACCACTTTCCCAAACACAGCCACTCCCCAGCTGACCCTGGGTAACCACTCTTCTGAACTTGGTCTCCATCACTGACATGGACGTCTTTCTATTTATGCTACCTTTTTAAGTATTCATAAACCGCATATAGTATTCTATATTTTGTCTTCTTACTATATTTAGTGTTATCTTTGCTAGGTTCATGCATGCTGACACGTAAAGATCTGTCTGGTTCACGTACTTTCCTCGCTATGTAGGATTCCCATGTACGGAAATACAATAATTCATATGTGCTTTTTCCTGTTGATGGATATTTAAATTGTTTCCAATTTTCAGTATGATTTCTTTTAAAAACATGTTTATATACTTTTTAAAGGTTACTTTACATTTACAGTTATTACAAAATATTGCCTATATTCCCTGTGTTGTACAATACATCCTTGAGCCTATTGTGGACCTAGTAGTTTACATCTCTCACTTCCCGACCCCTGTATTGCCCCCTCCTCCCCCTCTGCGCTGGCAACCATTAGTTTGTTCTCTATATCTGTAACTCTCCTTCTGTTTTGTTATATTTGCTAGATAGTTGTATTTTTTAGATTCCATATATAGGTGATATCCTACAGTATTTGTTTCTGTTTGACTTATTTCACTTACCACAATGCCCTCCAAGGCCATCTATGTTGCTCCAAATGGCAAAATTTTGTTCTTTTGTAAGGCTGAGTAGTATGCCATTGGTTATATGTACCACATCTTCTTTATCTATTCATCTCTTGATGACACTTAGGTTGCTTCCATATCTTGGTAATTGTACACAAGGATGCTGCGAACATTGGGTTGCATGTATCTTTTCCAGTACATGTTATTGAGATCACGTGTTTCTGGTTTATTCAGATTTATACCTAAGAGTGGAGTTGCGAGGTCATATAGTAGTTCTCTTTTTAGGTTTTGGAGAACCCTCCATACTGTTTTCCACAGTGGCTGCACCAGTTTACATCCCTACCAACAGTGTACCAGGGTTCCCTTTTCTCTCAAAATTGTAAATTTTCTTCCGAGTGGTAATTGAGATGATAGTTCAATAATAACATAAGATCAGGTGAAGTCTAAAGAAATTTTAGAAAACCTGGATAAAGTAAGAACACATGTGTTCTCTGGCATCTGAATGTTGGAGAGACACCAAGACATGTGGGCCAAGTTGTGGAGAGAAGGGAAACACAGACGCAAGCTTGACATTTGCTGCAGCTTTTCTCCTTGGGGCATTTGCTGATTCAAACGTTACAGCCTAGGAGCTGAAAAGCCAAAGAGTTCAAAAGACTCTAACCACAGAAGCCAAAGAGCAAGAGCCGATTTACATGGATAAAAAGCATTTTAACTATGCCAAAGCAGAAAATGAAAAGAAAGAACTTTGCATTGCATTTAATAAAAGTTTAGGGAGATCTTTGTGGTATATTAGTGAACTTACTGGCGGAAATTTAGCCATGTACATTGTGTTGGAGAGGCACCAAGAGTTCAAGAATTCTCACATTTTGAGTACACAATTACCTTACATGTAGGCCTGGTGGCAGCCATTTACATAACAATGATTTGGAGGATGTGGTGTTAGTCAGCTCTTGCTGTGATAATGCTTTGGAAGAAATCGCCCCAAAACTCAGTTACATAAACAAGAATTTATTTTCCTTGGACCTATGGGCTAGTAGCTGCAGTGGCTCTCTTTTAGACCTCTAGATGGCTGGTTTTGCTCCGTGTTTTGGGTCAGTTTGAGGTGTGTCACACACATCTTCCTCTGGAGCCCGAGTGTGAGGCCGCAGCTCCCAGGCCCTGCCTTCTCACAAAGTTCAGTGAAACATAAGAGGTGCATGCAAATAGCAACCATAAGCATGCTGAAGTGGCTATACTAATACCAGAAAATATAGACTTTAAAACAAACAAAAGAGTTACTAGATATGAAAAGGGACATTTTATGATAAAAAAGGGAAGATACCAAAATTTTTAACATATTTGCCCTGAATAAGATAAAACCAAAGTACATGAAGAAGAAAATACCAACACCCATGAAGAATTGAAGGAAGAAATAGATAATTGCACAATATTAGGTAGAGGCTTCAGTACTCCACGGTCAATAATGGATAGAACAATTAGGCAGAAGATCAACAACGATATAGAAGACTTGGACAAGACTGTGAATTAACAAGACCTACTAAATGTCTAGAGAATACTCAACCGAACAGTAAAATGCTCATCCTGCTCAACTACATGTGAAACGTTTCCCAGCATAGACGACATGCTAGGCTGTAAGAAAAGAGATTAAAAGCCACATACATTGCTGGTGGGAATGTAAAATGGCGTGGCCATTTTACAAAACAGCTTGAGAGTTCCTGCAAGTGTTAAACATCGAGTTACCCTATGACCCAGCAGTTCCATTACTAAACATATACCTAAGAGAAATGAAAACTTATGTCTGCACAAAAGCTTGTACGTGAATGTTCAGGGAAACATATTTCTAAAAACAAAAGGTGGAAATAATTCAAATGTCAATCTGATAAATGAAGAAACAAAATGTGGAATAGCCGTACAATAGAATAGCATTCAGCTCTAAAAAGGAATGAAATATTGATCCATGTTACAACATGAATGAACCATGAAAGCATTATGTAAAGTTAAAGCAGCCAATCACAAAAGATCACATATTGTATGGTGCCATTTATATGAAGTGCCCAGAATAGCCACTCTGTAGAGACAGGAAGTCGATTAGTGGTTGCCTAGGGCTGAGAGGGTTGAGGAGAATGAAAAAACCTTGTTAATGTGTAATGGGTTTTTTGTGAGGGGACAAAAATCTACAATTGGATTGTCGTGATGGTTCCACAAGTCTTTTAGTGGTTACACTAAGAACCACTGAATTGTATACATAAAAGAGTTGAAATTATGGTATGTAAATTACATCCCAATAAAGCTGTTAAAATTATGATAATTTTATAGTTATAAATTTGAAAATTCATCCCAAATTACACATTCTTAACAAATGCAACCTAACAAGACTAACCCAACAAAGAAAAAATATCTAAAACACCTGTATCTACCCAAAAAGTTGTTTGTATAGTTAAGTACCTTTACAGAAAATGATTTCCAGGGATAAATGGGTTTCCACGTAACTTCTTCCAAATATTTAGGGAAGAAGTATTGGTAATCTTACATAAAAATCTTCCAGGAAACAGAAAACTATATATTGCTCAAAGTATTTATAAGGCCAACATAAGCTTCAGATCAAAAGTAAAAAGAAGGGCTTCCCTGATGGTGCAGTGGTTAAGAATCCACCTCCCAATGCAGGGGACACGGGTTCGAGCCCTTGTGGGGGAAGATCCCACATGCCGTGGAGCAGCTACGCCCACGTGCCACAACTGCTGAGCCTGCGCTCTGGAGCCTGTGAGCCACAGCTGCTGAGCCCGTGTGCCGCAACTACTGAAGCCTGCATGCCTAGAACCCGTGCTCCACAACAAGACAGGCCACCGCAAGGAGAAGCCTACTCACCACAACAAAGAATAGCCCCCCGCTCACCACAACTACAGAAAGCTCGCGTGCAACAATGAAGACCCAATGCAGCCACAAATAAATAAATAAAAAAGATAGAATCTTAAAAACAAAACAAAATCTATAAAGAATATTACAAGAATAGAATCACAGGCCAGTTTCTCTTTTGAAAATGCATGCAAAATGTGTAAACAGAAGCACAAACTGTACCCATGGTATGTAAAACAATCATATATCAGAATCAAAGTAGCTTTATTTTGGTAATGCCAGGTTGCTTTAATGTTCAAACATGAAATCCATCCCAGGAATGAATTAGAGTGGGAAAAGAAGTCATTTTAAACGAAGCCTTGGGAATTCCCTGGTTTTCCAGTGGTTAGAACTTGGCGCTTTCACTGCTGGGGCCCTGGGGTCCAATCCCAGGTCAGGGAAATAAGATCCTCCAAGACATGAGGCAGGGCCCCGAAAAAAAAAATAATGAAGTCTTAACCAGGAGAAGCACAAGATCGAATAAACATAACAGATAACACCTTATGAAAAGTAGGTGAAGATTATGGAATATTCTAAAATTTAAAACAAAAAGAAACTTTTAAAGATTCAAAAGGATGTGACCAATATTGTACATAGGCAAAAAATAAAATGAAATAAAATATACAAATGATGGGAGCCCCAGAATCCAGAAGCCCAAGTCCTGTCTCTGAAGATTCTCATTCAGTGGGTTCTGGAATTCCTCTGTGTGTCAAAATCTACAGGTGATTCTGATACGACTCACAGACACAATGTAAAGCTTCTGCTTTGCAGGAGAGAATACCAGATTATTCTGTTATTTTATAGTTATACTAACAGGTTGTACTATTGACGGATAAGTCTGATGTCAAAATGCACTCCCCACAGGGATAAAAAAGGAACTAGTAGTCTCTACTGCTACTTGGTGGCAGCATGCATGTATTGCAAGAGCAATTATTGTAGGAATCCAAATTAGTGGAACATTTTAGAATTGGAAAACTACATACAGATCATCTAGTCAAGCTTCCAACTGTTATAGTTGTAAAAACTAAGGCCCATATAAATGAAATGATTTATCTCCAAAGAGTGTTAGTGAAAGAGTATGAAATAAAAAATATCTCTGAACTTTTAATTTAGTGCTGTTTTTATTAATCTCAAGTACTAGCTTAAACTTCAGTGTGACAGATTTGGGATTGAATTCTTGCTCAGATTGACTGATTGTGTGCCTTTTAGTAAGTTACTAAAACACGGTTTATTTTGTAACAGGTTTATTTATTTATTTATTTTTGGCTGCATAGGCTCTTCATTGCTGTGTGCGGGCTTTCTCTAGTTGCAGTGAGCGGGGGCTACTCTTTGTTGCAGTGCGCAGGCTTCTCATTGGGGTGGCTTCTCGTTGTTGCTGAGCATGGAGTGTAGGTGTGTGGGCTTCAGTAGTTTTGGATCACGGGCTCTAGAGCGCAGGCTTGGTAGTTGTGGCACACGGTCTTAGTTGCTCCGTGGCATGTGCAGTCTCATTTGCAGGTTCTGGGGAGGATTAAATGAGCTCATATGATATCCAATTGACTGAGGCAGAGTAGGCTTGGGATGAATCTTTGCTTGGTTTTCATTAGCTGCGGAGAAGAGGATGACAGCTTGGTGCCTCTCCAAATTTCACATGGGTGTGCCTCCCTTGGGGATCTTGTTAAATGCTGGCTGGTATTCAGTAGTTCTGGGTGGGGCCTGGATTCTGTCCTGCTAAGAAGCTCCTAGGTGACGGTGATGCTGAGGGCAAGGGTCCAGCTCCTGCATTTCTCCCTTTCCGGAAGAGCAGGACGTCTGCCCCCCGGGAGGAGAAAACATCCACAAAGTGACTACTAGGCCCTACCAGCGTCCCTTACAGGCAAGGGACCTTTACCACTGCTCCCAACCATTGTGTCTGAGGCGCAGCAAGCCAAAACACTGAGATGCTGAGGTTTGCAGCAAAGAGGAGGTTTATTCACAGGGCAGCCATGCGAGGAAGTGACGTGAAAATAGGTCTCCAATCCTCCTTCCCGAAAGCAAGGGGCTTGGGGTATCTGTGGGATAAAGAATAAAGAAGCAGGGCAGTATGGGTCATGGGGAGCTTGAGGCAAGGTGATTGGACAAAGATGTGCTCCTCGTTGTTCTGAGCTGGTGTAATAGGCTACAGGGCTCAGCACATTCTCAGGCTGGAGTGTTTGGCCCTCTGATGGCAGAAGGCCAAAAGGCACTTGCCCAGGTGGAAGATCGGTGGTCCTCTCCACTCTAAACCAGCTCCGCCTACCTAGGCACAGCTGATTCCAAGTTCCTGGACAATACCAAGGCAAACATCTTTTTGCTTATGCTACATGCTACTTGGAGGACGTGCAAGTGTTCAAGGTACCTTGATGAGTGAAGACAGGATTTCACTAATCATGACACATGGTTTCACTTCCAGGTGAGCAGAAGAGACCTGTAGGCTGAGTCTGGCTCCTGGCACCTGGAATTGGAGGCAGATGGTTTAAAAACGGGCTCCCCCACCCTCTGTGTGATCTGAGGTAGATAGACTATTGATCCTTTTCTCCAATTAAAATGTGTGACTGGAAACACACTTAGTGGCATGTCTGACACACAGTAGTTATGCTACCGTAGGTCATTCTTGGAAACTGAAGCCGTGGTTTTGAGGGATCATCAAAACGAGTACAATGCTTGCCATGTTTCTCCTTGTTCATCCTGGTGACAAACCTGGTAGAGAGAGCTCCATCCTCTCCCACAGGACCACACCCCTAGTACTTAGAGTGAAGTGGTTATGTCTCACTTAAGGCACCTTTTCCTTTTCCTTCCTTCTTTTTTCTTCATTAATCTTCATCCAACTGGCCTTTCTAAATTTTACACAAAACAAAACCATTTCTCAATGGATTCAGATACTACCCCAAGTTAGTATTCCAACCAAGTTCTTGATCTTCTGGGTCTCATCATCAGAAATTTGTGAGCCTAAATCTTCTCTAGTTTCTAGGATCACTCATTGTCTCATTTCTCCCTTCTCCTTTGAGTTCAGAGTCTTGCCAATTTAGTCCCTTCTCTAACCACAACTTATAATAAGGTGACACAGCAAAGGGATGAAAGTCTAGACGGTCTGGTTTTACTCCTGGGTTTTTGCCACCTACTTACTGTGTGGCATTAGGCAAGTTATTCAACGTCTCTGGGCCTCAGTTTCCCACCAAAAGTGAATATTACGAATATGACCTGCCGGGCTTCCATAGTGGTGCAGTGGTTGGGAGTCTGCCTGCTGATGCAGGGGGCACGGGTTCATGCCCCGGTCCGGGAGGATCCCACATGCCGTGGAGCGGTTGGGCCCGTGAGCCATGGCCGCTGAGCCCGCACGTCCAGAGCCTGTGATCGTTAGCGGGAGAGGCCACGACAGTGAGAGGCCAGCGTACCACAAAAAAAAAAGAACATTACCTGCCTATAGGGTTGCCATTATGAGGAATATGTGGGTTAATATTTGGTAAGAACTTAGAATAGTGCTTGTTATAGTCTAAGCACTACAGTTGTGCTTTTTAATAATAATAAATGAAATTGCAAATGTATACCTTACTCAACTTTCTGTCATAACTTTGAAGTGTTGGTCTATCTGTTGGGTCTTGTCAGCCTGTAAAGGAGGTGAGGTGTCCGTAGCTTTGGTGTGAGACGTGCTGCCTGCCGAAGCACCGATGCCCGTCAACGCCGTGACCGCTAAAGCCGTGAACGGGTGCTGGAGAAAGCAGGAGCAGAATGGAAGATGACGGCGTGGGAAGGAGGTGTGGTGTCCATAGGTTCGGGGTCTGAGGTGCTGCCTGCTGAAGCACCGATGCCCGCCAAAGCCGTAAATGGGGTGCTGGAGAAAACAGGAGCAGAACGGAAGATGACGGCATGGGAAGGAGGCATGGTGTCCATAGGTTCGGGGTCAGACGTGCTGCCTGCTGAAGCACCGATGCCCGGCAAAGGCGTAAATGGGGTGCTGGGGAAAACAGGAGCAGAATGGTAGATGATGGCGTGGGAAGGAGGTGTGGTGTCCATGGGTTCCATATCAGAGCTGCTGCGTGCCTGATCTGAGAGCAGAGAGTGACAGTGGGAGAGCTTCTCACTCCTTTTATATCTGACGGCTCCGCCTGCCTCTGTGACATGTCCATTGTACGTGTCACAGAGAAAGGGCGGGCGGGGCAGGGGGTGAGTCAGGGGGCACATGCGAGCCCAGCTGGTGGAGAAACCCCAGCCCAAAGGCAAAAGGCGGGGCCCCTTCTGGACTTTCTAGTGGCTGGGTCTTCTCGCTGTGGGTGGCAGGTGTTTGGCACGGGATGGGCCACTATGCAGAGACTGTTGGGGACTGTGGAAGCCTTCTCCTTCAGAGCTCACCCTGCCTGGGCACCGGCTCTGCAGGCCCCTCAGCTGCGCGTATGTATCGGCCAGCCCTTCCCCACTACGGGGCCCAGAGGCCAGAGGCTGCTCAGAGCTGAGGGCAGGAGGCACCCAGAGCTTGCCAGGGTGTGGGCCACCTCCTCCGGGGACCTCCCCAGCTTCTCTGCGAGGCCTGGAGACAGGATCGCCTTCTCCAGGGCTGCTCAGCTGCCAGCATCACCGTGAGCCAGGTGGCGAAGGTTTCTGAGCAGGAGATGCAGAGCCCTGATCCGACTGCATGCTGCACCCCACGATGTCCCTTCCTGGCAGGTAGGTTCTTTCTTCACTTCTTTTTTGAAATTTGGTCAGACAACATTTAAACCTTGCACTGTTCTTCAGGGTATACAGATGGTAGTGGCTTAGCCGGGATTCGAAGCAAGCCTGTGTGATTCCAGAGCTCGTGTTCTGGACTGTGGTGCCCCCTTACCATATATGCTTCATGTGTTCCTTGTTTTTCATTTTTTCTTGTAGTCCTTATGGTACTTAGCCCTAAGTGCCATACCTGTAACGAACAGCTACACTGCCCTGTGGGAGGTCTTCTTCTGTTCAACACATGAATTGGTCATCCACCGCACTGTGTTCTAATCTCAGAAGATACAGGTCAGGGACCACCGGTTGTCAGCTGGTGCTACCATTGGTGCTGCCATTCCACATGTCTAACTGAGGCTTGAAGGCCGGATTTTCCCTTTGTCTAGTTTGAAGGATCCAGATATGTAAAGATTGTAGTCTAGATAAATCATGGGCTATCCTGAAAGAAATTCACCAGTGAATTGTTCCGTATGGATTAGAAGCCAGTTTCTCTGGCCTTCCTGGAGTATATCCAGCAAGGCGTCTCATTCATGTCTAGAAAGCCAATATATCCTTTATTGCAACTTCAGCGTGGAGCGATGTATTGGTTTAAAGTACGATCAACACAATTTGGTCATTGTGAGTAGGCCAGCTGGGTCCACTCTTTATTACACATATGTAACTCGAGAGATTCTTATGCCCAAGAGAGGAGACGTACTCTTGGGTGTCTAGGACGAGGGAAACATGTGTTGTTATTCAGGAGCTGGAAGCTGATGGTCTACACATCACTTGACCTTGTTTAAAACTTGTGTCTTTGGCTTGCTTCATTGGAGTGTTTTCTCTCTCCTGGGGCTGACATTGTGTGTTATGTATCACACAGGTGACATGTAGGAGTTTCAGAACCCAGAATCGTATAGATCAGTCAAAATGTATTTCTATAGTTTTGTTCAAAGTGTATGGAAAATAACACTGGGCATAATTCATATATTCCAGAATTCGTTGGACCCTCTGCTCGTGAGATTCTTTTTATGGTATGTCACAGCAAATTTGGACTTCCATCCCCAATAAACTTTGGGGTTGGAGGACACAAAAAGCTTTTGCTCACACCTAAATTATGTCTGAAAGAAAAGGGTAAATATTATAAGCCCTTTCTAACCTCTCCAAGAGCAGAAATGATTTACAGCTGTGGCATTGAACCCTAATTCCTCGATCTCATTTGAGGAGAGTTCAGTAAGAAACAATGTCTTGATTTTTGTTTGTTTGGTTTCTTCCCTGTTTTCTCATCTTGCTTACCAACAATCCATTGTAATTCATGAGTTAGTATGGCAGCAGGCTGAGTGTTCCCTGGAGCTCATTAAATGATCTTTTTTTCCTAAAATAACTTTTGTCTCCTTGTTTTCAGCCCCTCTTCTTTCCTCTGCCCTTTACTACAACCAGAGCTCAGCCAAAGCTGACTGGCTTTGTGCAGACCTTACTTAGGGTTAGTCTTTTCTTCATTATTTTATTCATGGCTCCTCCATTTCATTGTTTGCCTTCTCGAAATGTGTTGAAATCTTTCTGTGGTGGATGACTTCCAAAATGTCTTGGCTTTGATTGGTTGATTAAGTTTGGTATTTCTACAGTATTGTTTAAATATGGTTTCAGGAGGAACAGAAAGTGAATATGTTTCCTTGTCTGCCATCTTGAGCTGAAAATCCCTGTGGATTTTAGCATCCAATGTTCCCATGGGAAAAAAACCCAACCTTGGCATTAATAGATGTGACACTCAAGATTTCAGCTTTTCGTGGGCAATCACTGAGGATTGGAATATGTGGTCATTTCTAAAGGGAAAATAATAACTACCTCATGGAGTAGATTTGAGGATTAAATTAGAGAATGAACATGAAAATGCTTTGTAAGGCTTAAAAGTCTATAAAAAGGTTTTTTGTTTTTATTTGATTTGTTGCTATTTCAACTTTACTCGACAGTTGCTTATGACCTTACTTATGTGATAAAATGGCCCCTGGTTTATTGTTTTGAAAGCCAGAATATATTTTTCAATAGCTCGATGGAAATGGCATCATTTGTGAAGGTTAAGGGTGAAGGGATAAATGTTTCTTGACACCTATCACTTTACAGTGTTTTCAGGAACTAATTGACACTTGTATTCCTCTTCCAAATTTTGTTGAGCACCTCCTACGAGCCACATGCTTTACATCAGGTGTTGGAAAGCATTTTCTGGATTTTAAATATCTTAGGCTTTGTGGGCCATATACAGCTTCTGTAGCTTCTCCTCTTTCTTCTTCAACAAGCTTTCTAAACGTGAGAACCATTATTAGCTCACAGTCCCACAGATCCAGGCTGAGAGCCTGATTTGATTTGTGGCCATGATTTGCCGATTCCTGCTCTGCGTCCTCACTGAGGAGGGGGACCATGTTTGAGTAATCACGTCTTTGAATCAACTCTTGGTCTTCTGGGGCTTGTCCTTACTCTCCTACACTCTCTAATCAACATGGCATCCAGAGAGATCCTGTTAAAACATAAGTCAGATCATGTCACTGAAATCTCTTCAATGGCTTCTTCACAGAAGAATCAAAGTCCTCAAAGTGCCTCCAGAGCCCTAGAAATGTGGACCTCTGTTTCGTGTCTGACTGTTTCCTTCTCCTCTCCACTTTGCTTGCTCTGTTTTCCACACACTGCCATCCTTTCTGCTCCTTGGGTACTCCAGCCTACTCTAGCCTCATTGACTTTCCATCGGACTGTTCCCTCTACCTGTACTATTCACTTCCCAGATATGCTCCTTGCTCCCTCTTAAATTTTATCTTCCCCAGAAAGTCCTCAGGGATCACTTAGTTTCAGCTAGCAGCCTCCTCCTAGCATCTAACCATCTCCATCTCCCTTCGCTGCTTGCTGTTTTTCTCCAGCACTTCCCTTACATATCCCCGCACTGTCGCGGCTCAGATTCAGCAAGTGATCATTGCCGCAGCATGGCCTCGGGGACCCTGGCTGCGGACACGATGTCCACACCTGCCTGGTGGCCCCTGCTCGCCTCACGGCCCCTCAGGTGCAGCATGCGCAGGACCCGCATTGCAGGCAGAAGACACAGGGCCACTGGCCCCAGCTAGGCAGGCCCCTCGATGCCGTGCTCATGTTGGCTCAGACCTCTTCGCTCTCCGCACTGCGGTTCAAACCTGTGGGCAGCGCTGTGTGGGCGGGGATCGAAGACCTCCGCCCGCTCCTCAGTGTGTCAGCACGCAGCCCCGCCTCCCATGGGGACCCAGCCTGAGGAGCAGGGGCAGGAGATTCGAGACTAGGGTGGCGCGAAAGGTAGGAGGTGTGGAGAGTATGGGGTTTACAAAAAGTGTTTGCTGACTGATCCAAACAAAAGTGAGACATGGTTGTATCAACGCATTTAAAAAGTCATTAAACTGCCGCTAAGTGTCTGTGATCACCCCGCCTAGGAGAGAGCGTGCACTCCGTGAGGGACACATGAAAGGCTGAGTGAACGTCTACCTGTGGTCCGTTACCTGGTGCACGGGTGTGTGAATTTTTGCGGAGAGCTCTTAATTTCTGTTGTCTCTGCTGACTTGACACGGTGGTTGGCAAACAGGGACGTGTTCAGTGTATTCAGGACATGATCATGGTTACTAATAATCACTTTGTTTTGCACTGACACCTCCACAGAGAATTTACTACTGAATGTCCACTTTACAGAAGAGAAACTGAGGCGTAGGAAGTGAAGTGACTGAGTAAGAGGAATGACTCAGACAATTGGTGTTAGTAAATTAACCCTGCAGGGGGCCGTTAGACTGTGGTGGCTCTAGTGATGCGGCCGCCTATGTAAAGCAAGGAAAATCTAAGCCCGTCAACGGCTCAGGGTGACGGACACCGCTGAGGACAGCCAGTCACAAACCACCAACTAGGCTTTAAAGCTATAGCAAATCAGTCATTTCCTTGCTTTGCTTCTGCTCTTTTAAAATAAACATCTCTGCAGCTCCTGTGGCTGGAGTGCTCCTCACCGCTTCCACTTTGGTGGTGCCTGAATTGAATCTAATTTTGCTCACATAAAGTCTTAAAATTTTAAATATGCCTCAGTTTGTCTTTTAGGGCTGGCCGTAGAAGTTGGATTTGTGTCCAGTTTCTAGAACAGTGGTTGTCCTCTGGTCAGGCCTTAGGCGTTCTGTGTACAACGTTCCTCTTCTACCACCACCTTCTGGATGCCTCCACCCTCTACCAGCTCCCGCGCATCAGATCCCCTAGATGCTCACATTATAACATCGCAGACACTCCTCTGTCTTCCAGCCAGCGTGTGAACTGAAACATTTCCATTCCTGTTGAAGAGTCTGGTGTGACCACTTTCCCAAACACAGCCACTCCCCAGCTGACCCTGGGTAACCACTCTTCTGAACTTGGTCTCCATCACTGACATGGACGTCTTTCTATTTATGCTACCTTTTTAAGTATTCATAAACCGCATATAGTATTCTATATTTTGTCTTCTTACTATATTTAGTGTTATCTTTGCTAGGTTCATGCATGCTGACACGTAAAGATCTGTCTGGTTCACGTACTTTCCTCGCTATGTAGGATTCCCATGTACGGAAATACAATAATTCATATGTGCTTTTTCCTGTTGATGGATATTTAAATTGTTTCCAATTTTCAGTATGATTTCTTTTAAAAACATGTTTATATACTTTTTAAAGGTTACTTTACATTTACAGTTATTACAAAATATTGCCTATATTCCCTGTGTTGTACAATACATCCTTGAGCCTATTGTGGACCTAGTAGTTTACATCTCTCACTTCCCGACCCCTGTATTGCCCCCTCCTCCCCCTCTGCGCTGGCAACCATTAGTTTGTTCTCTATATCTGTAACTCTCCTTCTGTTTTGTTATATTTGCTAGATAGTTGTATTTTTTAGATTCCATATATAGGTGATATCCTACAGTATTTGTTTCTGTTTGACTTATTTCACTTACCACAATGCCCTCCAAGGCCATCTATGTTGCTCCAAATGGCAAAATTTTGTTCTTTTGTAAGGCTGAGTAGTATGCCATTGGTTATATGTACCACATCTTCTTTATCTATTCATCTCTTGATGACACTTAGGTTGCTTCCATATCTTGGTAATTGTACACAAGGATGCTGCGAACATTGGGTTGCATGTATCTTTTCCAGTACATGTTATTGAGATCACGTGTTTCTGGTTTATTCAGATTTATACCTAAGAGTGGAGTTGCGAGGTCATATAGTAGTTCTCTTTTTAGGTTTTGGAGAACCCTCCATACTGTTTTCCACAGTGGCTGCACCAGTTTACATCCCTACCAACAGTGTACCAGGGTTCCCTTTTCTCTCAAAATTGTAAATTTTCTTCCGAGTGGTAATTGAGATGATAGTTCAATAATAACATAAGATCAGGTGAAGTCTAAAGAAATTTTAGAAAACCTGGATAAAGTAAGAACACATGTGTTCTCTGGCATCTGAATGTTGGAGAGACACCAAGACATGTGGGCCAAGTTGTGGAGAGAAGGGAAACACAGACGCAAGCTTGACATTTGCTGCAGCTTTTCTCCTTGGGGCATTTGCTGATTCAAACGTTACAGCCTAGGAGCTGAAAAGCCAAAGAGTTCAAAAGACTCTAACCACAGAAGCCAAAGAGCAAGAGCCGATTTACATGGATAAAAAGCATTTTAACTATGCCAAAGCAGAAAATGAAAAGAAAGAACTTTGCATTGCATTTAATAAAAGTTTAGGGAGATCTTTGTGGTATATTAGTGAACTTACTGGCGGAAATTTAGCCATGTACATTGTGTTGGAGAGGCACCAAGAGTTCAAGAATTCTCACATTTTGAGTACACAATTACCTTACATGTAGGCCTGGTGGCAGCCATTTACATAACAATGATTTGGAGGATGTGGTGTTAGTCAGCTCTTGCTGTGATAATGCTTTGGAAGAAATCGCCCCAAAACTCAGTTACATAAACAAGAATTTATTTTCCTTGGACCTATGGGCTAGTAGCTGCAGTGGCTCTCTTTTAGACCTCTAGATGGCTGGTTTTGCTCCGTGTTTTGGGTCAGTTTGAGGTGTGTCACACACATCTTCCTCTGGAGCCCGAGTGTGAGGCCGCAGCTCCCAGGCCCTGCCTTCTCACAAAGTTCAGTGAAACATAAGAGGTGCATGCAAATAGCAACCATAAGCATGCTGAAGTGGCTATACTAATACCAGAAACTATAGACTTTAAAACAAACAAAAGAGTTACTAGATATGAGAAGGGACATTTTATGATAAAAAAGGGAAGATACCAAAATTTTTAACATATTTGCCCTGAATAAGATAAAACCAAAGTACATGAAGAAGAAAATACCAACACCCATGAAGAATTGAAGGAAGAAATAGATAATTGCACAATATTAGGTAGAGGCTTCAGTACTCCACGGTCAATAATGGATAGAACAATTAGGCAGAAGATCAACAACGATATAGAAGACTTGGACAAGACTGTGAATTAACAAGACCTACTAAATGTCTAGAGAATACTCAACCGAACAGTAAAATGCTCATCCTGCTCAACTACATGTGAAACGTTTCCCAGCATAGACGACATGCTAGGCTGTAAGAAAAGAGATTAAAAGCCACATACATTGCTGGTGGGAATGTAAAATGGCGCGGCCATTTTACAAAACAGCTTGAGAGTTCCTGCAAGTGTTAAACATCGAGTTACCCTATGACCCAGCAGTTCCATTACTAAACATATACCTAAGAGAAATGAAAACTTATGTCTGCACAAAAGCTTGTACGTGAATGTTCAGGGAAACATATTTCTAAAAACAAAAGGTGGAAATAATTCAAATGTCAATCTGATAAATGAAGAAACAAAATGTGGAATAGCCGTACAATAGAATAGCATTCAGCTCTAAAAAGGAATGAAATATTGATCCATGTTACAACATGAATGAACCATGAAAGCATTATGTAAAGTTAAAGCAGCCAATCACAAAAGATCACATATTGTATGGTGCCATTTATATGAAGTGCCCAGAATAGCCACTCTGTAGAGACAGGAAGTCGATTAGTGGTTGCCTAGGGCTGAGAGGGTTGAGGAGAATGAAAAAACCTTGTTAATGTGTAATGGGTTTTTTTGTGAGGGGACAAAAATCTACAATTGGATTGTCGTGATGGTTCCACAAGTCTTTTAGTGGTTACACTAAGAACCACTGAATTGTATACATAAAAGAGTTGAAATTATGGTATGTAAATTACATCCCAATAAAGCTGTTAAAATTATGATAATTTTATAGTTATAAATTTGAAAATTCATCCCAAATTACACATTCTTAACAAATGCAACCTAACAAGACTAACCCAACAAAGAAAAAATATCTAAAACACCTGTATCTACCCAAAAAGTTGTTTGTATAGTTAAGTACCTTTACAGAAAATGATTTCCAGGGATAAATGGGTTTCCACGTAACTTCTTCCAAATATTTAGGGAAGAAGTATTGGTAATCTTACATAAAAATCTTCCAGGAAACAGAAAACTATATATTGCTCAAAGTATTTATAAGGCCAACATAAGCTTCAGATCAAAAGTAAAAAGAAGGGCTTCCCTGATGGTGCAGTGGTTAAGAATCCACCTCCCAATGCAGGGGACACGGGTTCGAGCCCTTGTGGGGGAAGATCCCACATGCCGTGGAGCAGCTACGCCCACGTGCCACAACTGCTGAGCCTGCGCTCTGGAGCCTGCGGGCCACAACTGCTGAGCCCGTGTGCCGCAACTACTGAAGCCTGCATGCCTAGAACCCATGCTCCACAACAAGACAGGCCACCGCAAGGAGAAGCCTACTCACCACAACAAAGAATAGCCCCCCGCTCACCACAACTACAGTAAGCTCGCGTGCAACAATGAAGACCCAATGCAGCCACAAAAAATAAATAAAAAATAAAGTATAGGATCTTAAAAACAAAACAAAACAAAATCTATAAAGAATATTACAAGAATAGAATCACAGGCCAGTTTCTCTTTTGAAAATGCATGCAAAATGTGTAAACAGAAGCACAAACTGTACCCATGGTATGTAAAACAATCATATATCAGAATCAAAGTAGCTTTATTTTGGTAATGCCAGGTTGCTTTAATGTTCAAACATGAAATCCATCCCAGGAATGAATTAGAGTGGGAAAAGAAGTCATTTTAAACGAAGCCTTGGGAATTCCCTGGTTTTCCAGTGGTTAGAACTTGGCGCTTTCACTGCTGGGGCCCTGGGGTCCAATCCCAGGTCAGGGAAATAAGATCCTCCAAGACATGAGGCAGGGCCCCGAAAAAAAAAATAATGAAGTCTTAACCAGGAGAAGCACAAGATCGAATAAACATAACAGATAACACCTTATGAAAAGTAGGTGAAGATTATGGAATATTCTAAAATTTAAAACAAAAAGAAACTTTTAAAGATTCAAAAGGATGTGACCAATATTGTACATAGGCAAAAAATAAAATGAAATAAAATATACAAATGATGGGAGCTCCAGAATCCAGAAGCCCAAGTCCTGTCTCTGAAGATTCTCATTCAGTGGGTTCTGGATTTCCTCTGTGTGTCAAAACCTACCGGTGATTCTGATACGACTCACAGACACAATGTAAAGCTTCTGCTTTGCAGGAGAGAATACCAGATTATTCTGTTATTTTATAGTTACACTAACAGGTTGTACTATTGACGGATAAGTCTGATGTCAAAATGCACTCCCCACTAGGGATAAAAAAGGAACTAGTAGTCTCTACTGCTACTTGGTGGCAGCATGCATGTATTGCAAGAGCAATTATTGTAGGAATCCAAATTAGTGGAACATTTTAGAATTGGAAAACTACATACAGATCATCTAGTCAAGCTTCCAACTGTTATAGTTGTAAAAACTAAGGCCCATATAAATGAAATAATTTATCTCCAAAGAGTGTTAGTGAAAGAGTATGAAATAAAAAGTATCTCTGAACTTTTAATTTAGTGCTGTTTTTATTAATCTCAAGTACTAGCTTAAACTTCAGTGTGACAGATTTGGGATTGAATTCTTGCTCAGATTGACTGATTGTGTGCCTTTTAGTAAGTTACTAAAACACGGTTTATTTTTTAACAGGTTTATTTATTTATTTATTTTTGGCTGCATAGGCTCTTCATTGCTGTGTGCGGGCTTTCTCTAGTTGCAGTGAGCGGGGGCTACTCTTTGTTGCAGTGCGCAGGCTTCTCATTGGGGTGGCTTCTCGTTGTTGCTGAGCATGGAGTGTAGGTGTGTGGGCTTCAGTAGTTTTGGATCACGGGCTCTAGAGCGCAGGCTCGGTAGTTGTGGCGCACGGTCTTAGTTGCTCCGTGGCATGTGCAGTCTCATTTGCAGGTTCTGGGGAGGATTAAATGAGCTCATATGATATCCAATTGACTGAGGCAGAGTAGGCTTGGGATGAATCTTTGCTTGGTTTTCATTAGCTGCGGAGAAGAGGATGACAGCTTGGTGCCTCTCCAAATTTCACATGGGTGTGCCTCCCTTGGGGATCTTGTTAAATGCAGGCTGGTATTCAGTAGTTCTGGGTGGGGCCTGGATTCTGTCCTGCTAAGAAGCTCCTAGGTGACGGTGATGCTGAGGGCAAGGGTCCAGCTCCTGCATTTCTCCCTTTCCGGAAGAGCAGGACGTCTGCCCCCTGGGAGGAGAAAACATCCACAAAGTGACTACTAGGCCCTACCAGCTTCCCTTACAGGCAAGGGACCTTTACCACTGCTCCCAACCATTGTGTCTGAGGCGCAGCAAGCCAAAACACTGAGATGCTGAGGTTTGCAGCAAAGAGGAGGTTTATTCACAGGGCAGCCATGCGAGGAAGTGACGTGAAAATAGGTCTCCAATCCTCCTTCCCGAAAGCAAGGGGCTTGGGGTATCTGTGGGATAAAGAATAAAGAAGCAGGGCAGTATGGGTCATGGGGAGCTTGAGGCAAGGTGATTGGACAAAGATGTGCTCCTCGTTGTTCTGAGCTGGTGTAATAGGCTACAGGGCTCAGCACATTCTCAGGCTGGAGTGTTTGGCCCTCTGATGGCAGAAGGCCAAAAGGCACTTTCCCAGGTGGAAGATCGGTGGTCCTCTCCACTCTAAACCAGCTCCGCCTACCTAGGCACAGCTGATTCCAAGTTCCTGGACAATACCAGGGCAAACATCTTTTTGCTTATGCTACATGCTACTTGGAGGACGTGCAAGTGTTCAAGGTACCTTGATGAGTGAAGACAGGATTTCACTAATCATGACACATGGTTTCACTTCCAGGTGAGCAGAAGAGACCTGTAGGCTGAGTCTGGCTCCTGGCACCTGGAATTGGAGGCAGATGGTTTAAAAACGGGCTCCCCCACCCTCTGTGTGATCTGAGGTAGATAGACTATTGATCCTTTTCTCCAATTAAAATGTGTGACTGGAAACACACTTAGTGGCATGTCTGACACACAGTAGTTATGCTACCGTAGGTCATTCTTGGAAACTGAAGCCGTGGTTTTGAGGGATCATCAAAACGAGTACAATGCTTGCCATGTTTCTCCTTGTTCATCCTGGTGACAAACCTGGTAGAGAGAGCTCCATCCTCTCCCACAGGACCACACCCCTAGTACTTAGAGTGAAGTGGTTATGTCTCACTTAAGGCACCTTTTCCTTTTCCTTCCTTCTTTTTTCTTCATTAATCTTCATCCAACTGGCCTTTCTAAATTTTACACAAAACAAAACCATTTCTCAATGGATTCAGATACTACCCCAAGTTAGTATTCCAACCAAGTTCTTGATCTTCTGGGTCTCATCATCAGAAATTTCTGAGCCTAAATCTTCTCTAGTTTCTAGGATCACTCATTGTCTCATTTCTCCCTTCTCCTTTGAGTTCAGAGTCTTGCCAATTTAGTCCCTTCCCTAACCACAACTTATAATAAGGTGACACAGCAAAGGGATGAAAGTCTAGACGGTCTGGTTTTACTCCTGGGTTTTTGCCACCTACTTACTGTGTGGCATTAGGCAAGTTATTCAACGTCTCTGGGCCTCAGTTTCCCACCAAAAGTGAATATTACGAATATTACCTGCCGGGCTTCCATAGTGGTGCAGTGGTTGGGAGTCCGCCTGCTGATGCAGGGGGCACGGGTTCATGCCCCGGTCCGGGAGGATCCCACATGCCGTGGAGCGGTTGGGCCCGTGAGCCATGGCCGCTGAGCCCGCACGTCCAGAGCCTGTGATCGGTAGCGGGAGAGGCCACGACAGTGAGAGGCCTGCGTACCACAAAAAAAAAAGAACATTACCTGCCTATAGGGTTGCCATTATGAGGAATATGTGGGTTAATATTTGGTAAGAACTTAGAATAGTGCTTGTTATAGTCTAAGCACTACAGTTGTGCTTTTTAATAATAATAAATGAAATTGCAAATGTATACCTTACTCAACTTTCTGTCATAACTTTGAAGTGTTGGTCTATCTGTTGGGTCTTGTCAGCCTGTAAAGGAGGTGAGGTGTCCGAAGCTTTGGTGTGAGACGTGCTGCCTGCCGAAGCACCGATGCCCGTCAACGCCGTGACTGCCAAAGCCGTGAACGGGTGCTGGAGAAAGCAGGAGCAGAATGGAAGATGACGGCGTGGGAAGGAGGTGTGGTGTCCATAGGTTCGGGGTCTGAGGTGCTGCCTGCTGAAGCACCGATGCCCGCCAAAGCCGTAAATGGGGTGCTGGAGAAAACAGGAGCAGAACGGAAGATGACGGCGTGGGAAGGAGGCGTGGTGTCCATAGGTTCGGGGTCAGACGTGCTGCCTGCTGAAGCACCGATGCCCGGCAAAGGCGTAAATGGGGTGCTGGGGAAAACAGGAGCAGAATGGTAGATGATGGCGTGGGAAGGAGGTGTGGTGTCCATGGGTTCCATATCAGAGCTGCTGCGTGCCTGATCTGAGAGCAGAGAGTGACAGTGGGAGAGCTTCTCACTCCTTTTATATCTGACGGCTCCGCCTGCCTCTGTGACATGTCCATTGTACGTGTCACAGAGAAAGGGCGGGCGGGGCAGGGGGTGAGTCAGGGGGCACATGCGAGCCCAGCTGGTGGAGAAACCCCAGCCCAAAGGCAAAAGGCCGGGCCCCTTCTGGACTTTCTAGTGGCTGGGTCTTCTCGCTGTGGGTGGCAGGTGTTTGGCACGGGATGGGCCACTATGCAGAGACTGTTGGGGACTGTGGTGGCCTTCTCCTTCAGAGCTCACCCTGCCTGGGAACCGGCTCTGCAGGCCCCTCAGCTGCGCGTATGTATCGGCCAGCCCTTCCCCACTATGGGGCCCAGAGGCCAGAGGCTGCTCAGAGCTGAGGGCAGGAGGCACCCAGAGATTGCCAGGGTGTGGGCCACCTCCTCTGGGGACCTCCCCAGCTTCTCTGCGAGGCCTGGAGACAGGATCGCCTTCTCCAGGGCTGCTCAGCTGCCAGCATCACCGTGAGCCAGGTGGCGAAGGTTTCTGAGCAGGAGATGCAGAGCCCTGATCCGACTGCATGCTGCACCCCACGATGTCCCTTCCTGGCAGGTAGGTTCTTTCTTCACTTCTTTTTTGAAATTTGGTCAGACAACATTTAAACCTTGCACTGTTCTTCAGGGTATACAGATGGTAGTGGCTTAGCCGGGATTCGAAGCAAGCCTGTGTGATTCCAGAGCTCGTGTTCTGGACTGTGGTGCCCCCTTACCATATATGCTTCATGTGTTCCTTGTTTTTCATTTTTTCTTGTAGTCCTTATGGTACTTAGCCCTAAGTGCCATACCTGTAACGAACAGCTACACTGCCCTGTGGGAGGTCTTCTTCTGTTCAACACATGAATTGGTCATCCACCGCACTGTGTTCTAATCTCAGAAGATACAGGTCAGGGACCACCGGTTGTCAGCTGGTGCTACCATTGGTGCTGCCATTCCACATGTCTAACTGAGGCTTGAAGGCCGGATTTTCCCTTTGTCTAGTTTGAAGGATCCAGATATGTAAAGATTATAGTCTAGATAAATCATGGGCTATCCTGAAAGAAATTCACCAGTGAATTGTTCCGTATGGATTAGAAGCCAGTTTCTCTGGCCTTCCTGGAGTATATCCAGCAAGGCGTCTCATTCATGTCTAGAAAGCCAATATATCCTTTATTGCAACTTCAGCGTGGAGCGATGTATTGGTTTAAAGTACGATCAACACAATTTGGTCATTGTGAGTAGGCCAGCTGGGTCCACTCTTTATTACACATATGTAACTCGAGAGATTCTTATGCCCAAGAGAGGAGACGTACTCTTGGGTGTCTAGGACGAGGGAAACATGTGTTGTTATTCAGGAGCTGGAAGCTGATGGTCTACACATCACTTGACCTTGTTTAAAACTTGTGTCTTTGGCTTGCTTCATTGGAGTGTTTTCTCTCTCCTGGGGCTGACATTGTGTGTTATGTATCACACAGGTGACATGTAGAAGTTTCAGAACCCAGAATCGTATAGATCAGTCAAAATGTATTTCTATAGTTTTGTTCAAAGTGTATGGAAAATAACACTGGGCATAATTCATATATTCCAGAATTAGTTGGACCCTCTGCTCGTGAGATTCTTTTTATGGTATGTCACAGCAAATTTGGACTTCCATCCCCAATAAACTTTGGGGTTGGAGGACACAAAAAGCTTTTGCTCACACCTAAATTATGTCTGAAAGAAAAGGGTAAATATTATAAGCCCTTTCTAACCTCTCCAAGAGCAGAAATGATTTACAGCTGTGGCATTGAACCCTAATTCCTCGATCTCATTTGAGGAGAGTTCAGTAAGAAACAATGTCTTGATTTTTGTTTGTTTGGTTTCTTCCCTGTTTTCTCATCTTGCTTACCAACAATCCATTGTAATTCATGAGTTAGTATGGCAGCAGGCTGAGTGTTCCCTGGAGCTCATTAAATGATCTTTTTTTCCTAAAATAACTTTTGTCTCCTTGTTTTCAGCCCCTCTTCTTTCCTCTGCCCTTTACTACAACCAGAGCTCAGCCAAAGCTGACTGGCTTTGTGCAGACCTTACTTAGGGTTAGTCTTTTCTTCATTATTTTATTCATGGCTCCTCCATTTCATTGTTTGCCTTCTCGAAATGTGTTGAAATCTTTCTGTGGTGGATGACTTCCAAAATGTCTTGGCTTTGATTGGTTGATTAAGTTTGGTATTTCTACAGTATTGTTTAAATATGGTTTCAGGAGGAACAGAAAGTGAATATGTTTCCTTGTCTGCCATCTTGAGCTGAAAATCCCTGTGGATTTTAGCATCCAATGTTCCCATGGGAAAAAAACCCAACCTTGGCATTAATAGATGTGACACTCAAGATTTCAGCTTTTCGTGGGCAATCACTGAGGATTGGAATATGTGGTCATTTCTAAAGGGAAAATAATAACTACCTCATGGAGTAGATTTGAGGATTAAATTAGAGAATGAACATGAAAATGCTTTGTACGGCTTAAAAGTCTATAAAAATGTTTTTTGTTATTATTTGATTTGTTGCTATTTCAACTTTACTCGACAGTTGCTTATGACCTTACTTATGTGATAAAATGGCCCCTGGTTTATTGTTTTGAAAGCCAGAATATATTTTTCAATAGCTCGATGGAAATGGCATCATTTGTGAAGGTTAAGGGTGAAGGGATAAATGTTTCTTGACACCTATCACTTTACAGTGTTTTCAGGAACTAATTGACACTTGTATTCCTCTTCCAAATTTTGTTGAGCACCTCCTACGAGCCACATGCTTTACATCAGGTGTTGGAAAGCATTTTCTGGATTTTAAATATCTTAGGCTTTGTGGGCCATATACAGCTTCTGTAGCTTCTCCTCTTTCTTCTTCAACAAGCTTTCTAAACGTGAGAACCATTATTAGCTCACAGTCCCACAGATCCAGGCTGAGAGCCTGATTTGATTTGTGGCCATGATTTGCCGATTCCTGCTCTGCGTCCTCACTGAGGAGGGGGACCATGTTTGAGTAATCACGTCTTTGAATCAACTCTTGGTCTTCTGGGGCTTGTCCTTACTCTCCTACACTCTCTAATCAACATGGCATCCAGAGAGATCCTGTTGAAACATAAGTCAGTTCATGTCACTGAAATCTCTTCAATGGCTTCTTCACAGAAGAAGCAAAGTCCTCAAAGTGCCTCCATAGCCCTAGAAATGTGGAAGTCTGTTTCGTGTCTGACTCTTTCCTTCTCCAATCAGTTTGCTTGCTCTGATTTCCACACACTGACATCCTTTCTCCTCCTTGGGTACTCCATGTCTACTCTTGCCTCATTGACTTTCCATCTGACTGATCCCTCTACTTGTACTTTTCACTTCACAGATATGCTCCTTGCTTCCTCTTAAATTTTATTTTCCCCAGAAAGCCCTCAGGGATCACTTAGCTTCAGCTTGCAGCCTCCTCCAAGCAGGAAACAACCTCCATTTCCCTTCCCTACTTGGTGTTTTTCTCCAGCACTTCCCTGATATATTCCCGCACTGTTGCGGCTCTGCTTCACCAAGTGATCATTGCCGCAGCATTGCCTCGGGGACGCTGGCTGCGGACACAATGTGCACTCCTCCCTGGGGGACCTCGCTCACCTCCCGTCTCCTCAGGTGCAGCATGCGCAGGACCCGCTTCGCGGGCAGAAGCCACAGGGCCACTGGCCCCATGGAGGCAGGCCCCTCGATGCCGCGCTTACGTTGGCTCAGATATCTTTTCTCTCCACGCTGAAGTTCAAGCCCTCGGGTGGCACAGTCGGGGCAGTGCTCGAAGTCGTATGCCCTGTCCGCTGTGTGTCAGCATGCAGCCTCGACTCCCATGGGGACCCAGCCTGAGGAGCAGGGGTGGGAGCTTCGAGACTAGGGTGGCTGGTAAGGTAGGAAGTGTGGAGAGTTTGGGGTTTACAAAAAGTGTTTGCTGACTGATCGAAACAAAAGTGAGACATGGTTGTATCAACGCATTTAAAAAGTCATTAAACTGCCGCTAAGTGTCTGTGCTCGCCCCGTCCAGGAGAGAGCGTGCACTCCGTGCGGGACACATGAAAGTCTGAGTGAACGTCTTCCCGTGATCTTTTATCTGGTGCACGGGTGTGTGAATTTTTGCAGAGAGCTCTTAATTTCTGTTCTCTGCTGATTTGACATGGTTGTTACCAACGTTGACATGTTCAGTGTATTCAGGACATGATCGTGGTTACTAATAATAAATTTGTTTTGTAATGACACCTCCACAGACGGTGAAAATGCCCATGGTGGCAGTTCTCATAGTGACAGTTCTTGTGACAGTGCTCATGGTGGCAGTGCTCGTGGTGACAGTACTCTTGGTGAGAGTGCTCATGGTGGCAGTGCCCATGGTGAGACTACTGATGGTGACACTACCCATGGTGACAGTGCACATGGTCATGGTGCATCTGGTGGCAGTGCAAAATAGTGAGAGTGCCCATGGTGATATTGCTCATGGTGATAGTGCCCATGGTGAGAGTGCCCATGGTTACAGTGCTCTTGGTGACAGTGCCTATGTTGACAGTGCACCTGGTGACAGTGCACACTGTGAGAGTGCCCATGGTGTCCGTGCCCATGGTGACAGTTCTTATCATGAGAGTGTTCACGGTAGCAGTGTTCAGGGTAATAGTGATCACGGCGGTAGTGCCCACAATGAGAGTGCCAATTGTGTGAATACTGACTGTGACAGTGCCCATGGAGACTTTTCTCTCTGTGACAGTGCCCTTGAGGACAGTTAGCTTGGTGAGATTTCTCACGGTGATAGTGCCCATTGTTTCAGTGCTCACAGTGACAAGATCCATAGCGCCAATGCCCATTATGGCATTGCTCATGGTGATAGTGCTCACGGTGACAGTGCCCATGGTGACAGTGGAATGGTGAGAGTGCTCACTGTGGTAGTGCTCACAGTAATAGTGCTCATGGTGACAGTGTCAATGGTGATAGTGCCCATGGTGAGACTCCGCACGTTGATAGTGCCCATGGTGGCAGTTCCCATTGTGAAAGTGCTCATGATGACATTGCCCATGCTGGTAGTTCCCATGGTGACAGTGCTCATGTTGATAGTGACCACCGTAATAGTGCACATGTTGGCCGTGCCCTTGGTGACAGTACCCATGATGACAGAACGCATGGTGACAGTTCTCACAATGAGAGTGTCCATGGTGACATTGCACATGGGAGCAGTGTAAAATGGTGTCAGTGACCATGTTGACACTTCTCATGTTGAGAGTGCACAGGGTGACAACCCATGCAGACATTACTCACGGTGACAGTTCTCATGTCTGCAGTACCCATGGTGACACTGCTCACAGTGATAGTGCCCATAGTGGCAGTGCCCATGGTGACAGTGCCCATGGTGACATTGCCCATGATGACAGTGCCCATGTTGACAGTGTCCATGGCGTGATTCTCTATGGCGACAGTTCTCAAGGTAACAGTTCCCATGGTGACAGTGACAACGGTGAGAGTGCTCACATTGATGGTGCCCATGGTGACAGGGCTCATGGTGCCAGTCCGCATTGTGTCAGTAACCATGGCGACAGTGGTCATGGTGAAAGTGACCACAGTGTGAGTGCTCACGGTGATAGTGCTCAGGGTAATAGTGCTCATGCTGAAAGTGCAAATGGTGACAATACACATGGTGACAGTACTCATGTTGAAAATACCCATGGTGGCAGTTCTCATAGCGAGAGTTCTCATGGTGACAGTGCTCATAATAGCAGTGCCCAAGGTGGCAGTCCTCGTGGTGACAGTGCTAATGGTGACAGTGCTCTTGGTGGCAGTTCCCATGGGGAAAGGACTGATGGTGACACTGCACATTGTAACAGTGCCCATGGTAACCGTGCTCACGGTGATAGTGCACATCGTGACAGTGCCCATGGTGGTTGTTCACATGGTGACAGTGCTAAGTAGTGACAGTGCATATGCTGACAGTGCTCATGGTGATAGTGCCCATGGTGACAGTGCACACTGTGATAATGGGCATTGTTACAGACTTCATGGTGACAGAGCACATGGTGGCAGTGGCCATGGAGACAGTGCCCACAATGACAGTGCCCATGGTGACAGTGCCAACTGTGACAGTTCCCATGGTGACACTTCTCACAGTGACAGTGCCCATGGGGACAGTTAGCATGGTGAGATTTCTCATGGTGGTAGTGCCCGTTGTGACAGTGCTCACAGTGACAATGCCCATGGTGCCAGTGCCCATAGGGACATTCTGCACGGTCACAATTTTCACGGTGAAAGTGACCCATGCTCCATGACAATTCTGATCACAATGTTGCATGCTATTGTCATCACAATTCTTCATGCAATTGTCATTGCAGTGTTCCATGACCCCTGTCATAGCAAGCTCCATACGCTTGTCATCACAATGCTTAATGACATTGTCATCAAAATTCTCAATGGCACTTGTCATCACAAAGCTCCATGACACATGTCATCAGAATGCTCCATGGCCTTCTCATCACAGTGCTCCATGCCCTTGTCATCACAATGCTCAAGTCCCCTGTAATCACAATGTTCCATGCCCCTTTTTTACAGAATGCTCCATGAGAATTGTCACCACAAGGCTCCATGGACTAATCATCACAATACTCCAGGACATTGTCATCACAATGCTCCATTCACTTGTCATCACAATGCTCCATGAACACTGTCATCACAATACTCCATGAATATATTCAGCTGAATGTTCCATGAAATTCTCATCACATTGCTCCATGATCCCTGTCACCACAATGCTCCATGACCACTGTCATCACAAGGCTCCATGACCCCTGACATAAAAATGTTCCATAACCCCTGTCATCACAATACTCCAAGCCCTTGTCATCACAATGCTCCATTACCTTTGTCATCACAATCCTCCATGACACTTGGCATCACAGAGCTCCATGTCATTGTCATCACAATGGACCATGACATATGTCATCACAATACTCCCTGACACCTGTCTTCACAATAATCCATGACATATGTCATCACAATACTCCCTGACACCTGTCTTCACAATACTCCATGACTTTGTCATCACAATGCTCCATGCCCTTGTCATCTCAATGTTCCATGCCCACTCTCATCACAATAATCCATGAAACTTGTCAGACCAATGCTCCATGCCCTTGTCATTACAGTGTTCCATTACCCCAGTCATAACAATGCTCCATGACCCCTGCCATCACGATGTTCTACGGCCTTGTCATCACAAGTCTCCATAAACCCTGTCATCACAATGCACCATGCCCATCATCATAATGCTTCATGCTATTGTCATCACAATGAAATCAAAATGCTCCATGACGTCTGTCATCACAATGCTCCAAATCCTTGTGATCACAATGTTCCATAACACTTGTCATAACAACGCCCCATGACGCTCGTCATCACAATTATCCATGGACTTCTCATCACAATGCTCCATGAACTTTGTCATCACAAAGCTCAATACACTTGTCATCACAATGCTCCCTGACACTTGTCGTCAGTATGCTCCTTGAACCCTGTCATGACAAGGCTCCATGCCTTTTTCATCACAATGATCCATGCCCTATTCATCACAATGCTCCAAGACCCCTGTAATCACAATGCTCCATGCTCTTGTCATCAGAAAGTCCATGACGCATGTCATCAGAATGCTCCATGGCCTTCTCATCACAATGCTCCATGCCCTTGTTATCACAATGCTCCAAGACCCCCGTAATCACAATGATCCATCCTCCTTTTCATCAGAATGCTCCATGAAACTTGTCATCACAAGGCTCCATGGTCTTCTCATCAAAATGCTCCAGGACCTTGTCATCACAATGCTCCATTCCCTAGTCATCACAAAGCTCCATGAACAATTTCAGCCCAATGCTCCATGACCTTCTCATCACAATGCTCCATCAACCCTGTCATCACAATGCTCCATGACCACTTTCATCACAACACTCCATGACCCCTGACAACACAATGATCCGGGACTCTTGTCATCAAAATGCTCCATGGCACTTGTCCTCACAATGCTCCATGCCTTTGTCAGCAAAATGCTACATGACCTTGTCATAACAATGCTCCATGCGCTTGTCATAAAAATACTCCATTACCATTTTCATCACAATCCTCTATGAAACTTGGGATCACATTGCTTCATGCCCTTGTCATCACAATGCTCCATGCTTCTTGAAATCAAAATGATCCATGACCTCTGTCATCACAATGACCCAAACCCTTGTGATCACAGTGTTCCATAACAATTGTCATCACAACGCTCCATGATGCCTGTCATCACAATACTGCATGCCCTTGTCGTCACAATGCTCCATGACCTGTGTCATCAAAATGCTCAATACACTTGTCATCACAATGCTCCCAGACACTTGTCGTCAGAATGCTCCTTGAACTCTGTCATTAAAAGGCTCCATGCATTTTTCATCACAATGATCCATGCCCTTTTCATCACAATGCTCCATTCCATTGTCATCACAATACTCCACAAGCTTGTCATCAGAATGCTCCATGAGCCTTGTCATCACAATGCTCCATGCCTTTGTCATCACAGTGCTCCATGATGCATGTCACCAAAATGCTCCATGGCCTTCTCATCACAATGCTCCATGCCCTTGTTATCACAATGCCCCAAGACCCCTGTAATCACAATGCTCCATGCCCCTTTTCAACAGAATGCTACATGAGACTTGTCATCAGAAGGCTCCATGGTCTTCTCATCACAATGATCCAAGACCTTGTCATCACAATGCTCCTTTCCCTTGTCATCACAATGCTCCATGACCCCTGTCATCACAATACTCCATGAATATTTTCAGCCCTATGCTCCATGACCTTCTCATCACAATGCTCCATGATCCCTGTTATCGCAATGCTCCATGACCACTGTCATCACAATGATCCATGACCCCTGACAAAACAATGATCCGGGACTCTTGTCATCAAAATGCTCCATGACACATGTCATCAAAATGCTCCATGGCCCTTTTCATCAAAATGCTCCATGACCCCTGACATCACAATGTTCGATAACCCTTGTCATCACAATGCTCCAAGTCCTTGTCATCACAATGCTCCATTACCTTTGTCATCAAAATCCTCCATGACACTTGGCATCACAATGCTCCATGCCACTGTCTTCAAAATGGACCATGACATGTGTCATCACAATGCTCCATGACACCTGTTTCCATAATACTCCATTACCTTGTCATCACAATGCTCCATGAGCACTGTCATCACAATGCTCCGTTACTCCAGTCATGACAATGCTTCATGACATTTGTCATCACAATGTTCCACGCCCTTGTCATCACAATGCTCCATTACCCCTGTCATAACAATGTACCATGACCCCTGCCATCACAATGTTCCACGGCCTTGTCATCACAAGGCTGCATGACCATTGCCATCACAATGCTCCAAGACCCCTGTAATCACAATGCTACATGCACTTAACATCACAATGCTCCATGTCCCCTGACATCACAATGTTCCACAACCACTGTCATCAAAATGCTCCATGACACATTTCATCACAATGCTCCATGACCCCTGACATCACAATGTTCCATAACCACTGTCATCAAATTTCTCCATGACCCTGTCATCACAATGTGCCCTGACCTTCTCATCACAATACACCATGCCTTTGTCATCAAAATGCTCCATGACATTTGTCATCACAAAGCTACATGACCCTTGGCAACACAATGCTCCATAACATTGTCATCACAATGCTCCATGAACCCTCTCATCACATTGCTCAAAGCCCTTGTCTTCAGAAGGCTCCATGACCTTTTTCATCACAATGTTCGAGGCCCTTCTCATCACAATGTTCCCGGCCCTTGTCACTACAATCCTCCATGACCCATGTATCACAGTGTTCCGTGCCCTTGTCATCACAATGCTCCATGCCCACTCTCATCACAATAATCCATGAAATGTTTCAGAGCAATGCTCCATGCCCTTGTCATCACAATGCTCCATTAACCCTGTCATAACAATGCTCCATGACCCCTGCCATGACAATGTTCCACGGCCTTGTCATCACAAGGCTGCATGACACTTGTCATCACAGTGCTCCAAGACCCCTGTAATCACAATGCTCCATGCCCTTGTCATCACAAAGCCCCATGACGCATGTCATCAGAATGCTCCATGGCCTTCTCATCACAATGTTCCATGCCCTTTTCATCACAATGCTCCAAGACCCCTGTAATCACAATGCTCCATGCCCTTGTCATCACAAAGCTCCATGACGCATGTCATCAGAATGCTCCATGGCCTTCTCATCACAATGCTCCTTGCCCTTGTCATCACAATGCTCCAAGACCCCTGTAATCACAATGCTCCATGCCCCTTTTCATCAGAATGCTCCATGAGACTTGTCATCACAATGATCCATGTCCTTGTCATCACAATGCTCTATGTCCCTTGTCATCACAATTTTCTACGTCCTTGTCATCACAATGCTCCATGACACTTCTCATCACAATGTTACATGCTTTTCTCATCACAATTCTCCATGCAATTGTCATTGCAATGCTCCATGGTCCCTGTCATCACAATGCTCCGTGACTCCACTCATCACAATACTTCATGACCTTTGTCATCACAATATTTCATGCCCTCGTCATCACAATGCTCTGTGACCTTTGTCACCACAATGCTCCCTGAACTTTTCATTACAATGCTCCGTGACCCTTGTCATCACAATGCTCCATGCCTTTGTCAGCACAGTGCTTCATGACCCTTGTCAGCACAATGCTCCATGCGCTTGTCAGCACAATGCTCCATGAACCATTTCAACACAATACACCATGCGCTTGTCATCAGAAGGCTCCACAACCTTGTCATCACAAAGCTCCTTAAACCTTGTCATCACAATGCTCCATGCACTTCTCATCAAAATGCACCCTCACCCCTGTCATCACAATGTTCCATGACCCCTGTCATCACAATGCTACATGCCCTTATCATCACAATGCTCCATGACCCCTGACATCACAATGTTTCATAACCCCTGTCATCAAAGTGTTCCATGACCATTTTCATCAAATTGCTCCATGCCACTGTCATCACAATTCTCCACGCCCTTGTCATCACAATGCTCCATGACCCGTGTCATCACAATGCTCCGTGAATCCAGGCATCCCAATGCTTCATGACCTTGCTCATCACAATGGTACATGCCCTCATCATCAAAAGGCTTTGTGACCTTTGTCACCACGATGCTCCATGAACTTTTCATCACAATGTTCCATGACCCTTGTCATCACAATGCTCCATGACCCCTGACATCACAATGTTCCATAACACATGTCATCAAAATGTTCCATGACCCTTTTCATCAAATTGGTCCATGACCCTGTCATCACCATGCTGCCTGCCCTTCTCATCACAATGCACCACCCGCTTGTCAACATAATGCTCCATGACATTTGTCATCACAAAGTTCCATGACCCTTGGCATCACAATGCTCCATGACCTCTGTCATCACAATGCTCCAAACCCTTGTGATCACAATGTTCCATAAATCTTGTCATCACAACGCCCAATGACACTCGTCATCACAATTATCCATGGTTTTCTCATCACAATGCTCCATGACTTTGTTATCAAAATGCTCATTACACTTGTCATCACAATGCTCACTGATATCACAATGTTCAATCACTTGTCATCAGTATGCTCCTTGAACCCTGCCATGACAAGGGTCCATGCCCTTTTCATCACAATGCTCCAAGATCCCTGTAATCACAATGTTCCATGCCCTTGTCATCACAAAGCTCCATGACGAATGTCATCAGAATGCTCCATGGCCCTCTCATCACAGTGCCCCATGCCCTTCTCATCACAATGCTCCAAGACCCCTGTAATCACAATGCTTCATCCCCCTTTACATCAGAATAATCCATGAGGTTTTTCATCACAAGTCTGCACGGTCTTCTCATCACAATGCTCCAGGACCTTGTCATCACAATGCTCTGTGACGCCTGTCATCACAATACTCCATGAATATATCCAGCCCAATGCTCCATGATCTTCTCATCACAATGCTCCATATCCCCTGTCATCACAATGCTCCATGACCACTGTCATCACAACGCTCCATGACCCCTGACAACACAATGAGCCGGGACTCTTGTCATCAAAATGCTCCATGACACTTGTCATCACAATGATCCATGCTCTTGTCATCCCAATGCTCCATGACCCCTGTAATCACAGTGCTCCATGACACTTGTCATCACAATGCTCCATGCCTTTGTCAGCAAAATGTTACATGACCTTTTCATCACAATGCTCCATGTGCTTGTCATCACAATACCCCATTAACATTGTCATCAAAGTTCCACATGAACTTTGGGATCACATTGCTTCATGCCCTTGTCATCACAATGCTCCATGCTCCTTGAAATCAAAATGATCCATGACCTCTTTCATCACAATGCTCCAAACTCTTGTGATCACAATGTTCCATAACACTTGTCATCACAACGCTCCATGATGCCTGTCATCACCATACTCCATGCCCTTATCATCAAAATGCTCCATGACCTTTGTCATCACAAAGCTCAATACAATTGTCATCACAATGCTCCCTGACACTTGTCGTCAGAATGCTCCTTGAACCCTGTCATGAAAAGGCTCCATGCCTTTTTCACCACAATGCTCCATGCCCTTTTCATCACAATGCTCCATGCCATTGTCATCACAATACTCCACAAGCTTGTCATCAGAATCCTCCATGACCCTTGTCATCACAATGCTCCATGACAGCTGTCATCACAATGTTCCAAGACACCTGTCATCACAATGCTCCCCGCCCCATGTCATTACAGTTCTCCATGACACTCGTCATCACAGTTAATCATGATCTTCTCATCACAATGCTCCACGGTCTTGCCATCAAAATGCTCCATGTCCTGGTCATCACAATGCTACATGTCCCTTGTCATCACAATTCTCCACGTCCTTGTCATCACAATGCTCCATGACAATTTTCATCACAATGTTACATGCTGCTTTCATCACAATTCTCTATGTACTTGTCATCGCAATGCTCCATGACCCCTGTCATAGCAAGCTCCATGCGCTTGTTATCACAATGTCTCACGACCTTGTCATCAAAATTCTCAATGGCCCTTTTCATCACAATGCTGCTTGCCCTTGTCATCACATTACTCCATGACCCATGTCATCACAATGCTCCAAACCCTTGTCATCACAATGCTCCATTACCTTTGTCATCACAATCCTCCATGACACTTGGCATCACAATGCTCCATGCCATTGTCATCACAATGGACCATGACATATGTCATCACAATGCTCCCTGACACCTGTCTTCACAATACTCCATGACCTTGTCATCACAATGCTCCATGCCCTTGTCATCACAGTGCGCCATGCCCACTGTCATCACAATAATCCATGAAACTTGGCATCACAATGCTCCATGACCCCTGTCATCACAATGCTCCGTGACTCCAGTCATCACAATGCTTCATGACCTGTGAGATCAAAATTGTCCATGCCCTCATCATCACTAGGCTCTGTGACCTTTGTCACCAAAATGCTCCACGAACTTTTTATCACAATGCTCGGTGACCATTGTCATCACAATGCTCGATGCCCTTCTCATCACAATACTCCATGCCCTTGTCATTACAATGCTCCATGCACTTGTCAGCACAATGCTCCATGACCCATGTCATCACAATGCACCATGCGCTTGTCATCACAATGCTCGTCAACATTGTCATCACAATGCTCCATAAACCTTGGCATCACAATGCTCCATGCACTTCTCATCAAAATGCTCTCTCTCCACTGATATCACAATATTCCATCACTAGTAATCACAGTACACCCTCACACCTGTCATCACAATGTTCCATGACCCCTGTCATCACAATGCTACATGCCCTTATCATCAAAATGGTCCATGATCCCTGACATCAAAATGATCCATAACCCCTGTCATCAAAATGCTCCATGACACATTTCATCACAATGCTCCGTGACCCCTGACATCAAAATGTTCCATAACCACTATCATCAGATTGGTCCATGACCCTGTCATCACAATGCGCCCTGCCCTTCTCATCACAATGCACCATGCCCTTGTCATCAAAATGCTCCATGACATTTGTCATCACAAAGCTCCATGACCCTTGGCATAACAATGCTCAAAGCCTTTGTCATCACAATGCATCATTAGCTTTGTCATCACAATCCTCCATGACACTTGGCATCACAATGCTCCATGCCATTGTCATCACAATGGACCATGACATATGTCATCACAATGCTCCCTGACACCTGTCTTCACAATACTCCATGACCTTGTCATCACAATGCTCCATGCCCTTGTCATCACAATGCGCCATGCCCACTGTCATCACAATAATCTATGAAACTTGTCAGACCAATGCTCCATGCCCCTGTCATCAGAATGATCCATGCCCTTGTCATCACAATGCTTCATGACCCCTGTCATCACAGTGCTCCATGACTCCAGTCATCACAATGCTTCATGACCTGTGTCATCACAATGGTCCATGCCCTCGTCATCACAAGGCTCTGTGACCATAGTCACCATAATGCTCCATGAACTTTTCATCACAATGCTCTGTGACGCTTTTCATCACAGTGCTCCATGCCTTTGTCAGCACAATGCTCGAGGACGTTTGTCATCACAATGCGCCATGCACTTGTCATCACAATGCTCAACAACCTTGTCATCACAATGCTCCATAAACCTTGTTATCACAATGCTCCATGCACTTCTCTTCAAAATGCTCTCTCACCAGTGATATCACAATATTCCATCACTAGTCAACACAGTACTCCCTCACCCCTGTGATTACAATGTTCCCTGACCCCATTCATCACAATGCTACATGCACTTAACATCACAATGCTCCATGTCCCCTGACATCACAATGTACCACAACCACTGTCATCAAAATGCTCCATGACACATTTCATCACAATGCTCCATGACCCCTGACATCACAATGTTCCATAACCACTGTCATCAAATTTCTCCATGACCCTGTCATCACAATGCGCCCTGACCTTCTCATCACAATACACCATGCCTTTGTCCTCAAAATGCTCCATGACATTTGTCATCAGAAAGCTACATGACCCTTGGCATCACAATGCTCCATAACATTGTCATCACAATGCTCCATGAACCCTCTCATCACATTGCTCCAAGCCCTTGTCTTCAGAAAGCTCCATGACCTTTTTCATCACAATGCTCGAGGCCCTTCTCATCACAATGTTCCCGGCCCTTGTCATTACAATCCTCCATGACCCATGTATCACAGTGTTCTGTGCCCTTGTCATCACAATGCTCCATGCCCACTCTCATCACAATAATCCATGAAATGTTTCAGAGCAATGCTCCATGCCCTTGTCATCACAATGCTCCATTAACCCTGTCATAACAATGCTCCATGACCCCTGCCATGACAATGTTCCACGGCCTTGTCATCACAAGGCTGCATGACACTTGTCATCACAGTGCTCCAAGACCCCTGTAATCACAATGCTCCATGCCCTTGTCATCACAAAGCCCCATGACGCATGTCATCAGAATGCTCCATGGCCTTCTCATCACAATGCTCCATGCCCTTTTCATCACAATGCTCCAAGACCCCTGTAATCACAATGCTCCATGCCCTTGTCATCACAAAGCTCCATGACGCATGTCATCAGAATGCTCCATGGCCTTCTTATCACAATGCTCCTTTCCCTTGTCATCACAATGCTCCAAGACCCCTGTAATCACAATGCTCCATGCCCCTTTTCATCAGAATGCTCCATGAGACTTGTCATCACAATGATCCATGCCCTTGTCATCACAATGCTCCATGACCCCTATCATCACAATACTCCATGAACATTTTCAGCCCAGTGCTCCATGACCTTCTCATCACAATGCTCTATGTCCCTTGTCATCACAATTCTCTACGTCATTGTCATCACAATGCTCCATGATACTTCTCATCACAATGTTACATGCTTTTCTCATCACAATTCTCCATGCACTTGTCATTGCAATGCTCCATGGTCCCTGTCATCACAATGCTCCGTGACTCCACTCATCACAATGCTTCATGACCTTTGTCATCACAATGTTTCATGCCCTCGTCATCACAAGGCTCTGTGACCTTTGTCACCAAAATGCTCCCTGAACTTTTCATTACAATGCTCCGTGACCCTTGTCATCACAATGCTCCATGCCTTTGTCAGCACAGTGCTTCATGACCCTTGTCAGCACAATGCTCCATGCGCTTGTCAGCACAATGCTCCATGAACCATTTCAACACAATGCACCATGCGCTTGTCATCAGAAGGCTCCACAACCTTGTCATCACAAAGCTCCTTAAACCTTGTCATCACAATGCGCCATGCACTTCTCATCAAATTGCACCCTCACCCCTGTCATCACAATGTTCCATGACCCCTGTCATCACAATGCTACATGCCCTTATCATTACAATGCTCCATGACCCCTGACATCACAATGTTCCATAACCCCTGTCATCAAAGTGTTCCATGACCATTTTCATCAAATTGCTTCATGCCACTGTCATCACAATTCTCCATGCCCTTGTCATCACAATGCTCCATGACCCGTGTCATCACAATGCTCCGTGAATCCAGGCATCCCAGTGCTTCATGACCTTGGTCATCACAATGGTACATGCCCTCATCATCAAAAGGCTTTGTGACCTTTGTCACCACAATGCTCCATGAACTTTTCATCACAATGTTCCATGACCCTTGTCATCACAATGCTCCATGACCCCTGACATCACAATGTTCCATAACACCTGTCATCAAAATGTTCCATGACCCTTTTCATCAAATTAGTCCATGACCCTGTCATTACCATGCTGCCTGCCCTTCTCATCACAATGCACCACCCGCTTGTCAACATAATGCTCCATGACATTTGTCATCACAAAGCTCCATGACCCTTGGCATCACAATGCTCCATGACCTCTGTCATCACAATGCTCCAAACCCTTGTGATCACAATGTTCCATAAATCTTGTCATCACAACGCCCAATGACACTCGTCATCACAATTATCCATGGTTTTCTCATCACAATGCTCCATGACTTTGTTATCAAAATGCTCATTACACTTGTCATCACAATGCCCACTGATATCACAATGTTCAATCACTTGTCATCAGTATGCTCCTTGAACCCTGCCATGACAAGGGTCCATGCCCTTTTCATCACAATGCTCCAAGATCCCTGTAATCACAATGTTCCATGCCCTTGTCATCACAAAGCTCCATGACGAATGTCATCAGAATGCTCCATGGCCCTCTCATCACAGTGCCCCATGCCCTTCTCATCACAATGCTCCAAGACCCCTGTAATCACAATGCTTCATCCCCCTTTACATCAGAATAATCCATGAGGTTTTTCATCACAAGTCTGCACGGTCTTCTCATCACAATGCTCCAGGACCTTGTCATCACAATGCTCTGTGATGCCTGTCATCACAATACTCCATGAATATATCCAGCCCAATGCTCCATGATCTTCTCATCACAATGCTCCATATCCCCTGTCATCACAGTGCTCCATGACCACTGTCATCACAATGCTCCATGACCCCTGACAACACAATGAGCCGGGACTCTTGTCATCAAAATGCTCCATGACACTTGTCATCACAATGATCCATGCTCTTGTCATCCCAATGCTCCATGACCCCTGTAATCACAATGCTCCGTGACGCTTGTCATCACAGTGCTCCATGACCCTTGTCATCACAATGCTCCATTGTCAGCAAAATGCTACATGACCTTGTCATCACAATGCTGCATGCGCTTGTCATCACAATACCCCATTAACATTGTCATCACAATTCCCCATGAACATTGGGATCACATTGCTTCATGCCCTTGTCATCACAATGCTCCATACTCCTTGAAATCAATATGATCCATGACCTCTGTCATCACAATGCTCCAAACTCTTGTGATCACAATGTTCCATAACACTTGTCATCACAATGCTCCATGATGCCTGTCATCACAATAGTCCATGCCCTTGTTATCACAATGCTCCATGACCTTTGTCATCACAATGCTCAATACACTTGTCATCACAATGCTCCCTGACACTTGTCGTCAAAATGTTCTTTGAACCCTGTCATGAAAAGGCTCCATGCTTTTTCATCACAATGCTCCATGCCCTTTTCATCACAATGCTCCATGCCATTGTCATCACAATACTCCACAAGCTTGTCATCAGAATGCTCCATGACCCTTGTCATCACAATGCTCCATGACACCTGTCATCACAATGCTCCATGACACCTGTCATCACAATGTTCCCTTCCCCTTATCATTACAGTGCTCCATGACACTCATCATCAAAATTATCCATGGTTTTCTCATCACAATGCTCCACGGTCTTGCCATCACAATGCTCCATGCCTTGGTCATCACAATGCTCCATGTCACTTGTATTCACAATTCTCCACATCCTTGTCATCACAGTGCTCCATGACAATTCTCATCGCAATGTTACGTGTTGCTTTCATCAAAATTCTCCATGCACTTTTCATTGCAATGTTCCATGACCCCTGTCATAGCAAGCTCCATGCGCTTGTCATCACAATGTTTCACGACCTTGTCATCAAAATTCTCAATGGCCCTTGTTATAACAATGCTCCATGACCCCTGCCATCACAATGTTCCACGGCCTTGTCATCACAAGGCTCCATGACCCTTGTCATCACAGTGCTCCAAGACCCCTGTAATCACAACGCTCCATGCCCTTGTCATCACAAAGCTCCATGAAGCATGTCATCAGAATGCTCCATGGCCTTCTCATCACAATGCTCCATGCCCTTGTCATCACAATGCTCCAAGACCCATGTAATGACAATGCTCCGTGCCCCTTTTCATCTTAATGTTCCATAAACCCTGTCATCACAATGCACCATGCCCATCATTGTAATGCTTCATGCTCTTGTCATCACAATGCTCCAAGTGCCCTGTAATCACAATGATCCATGCCCCTTTTCATCTCAATTCTCCATGAACACTGTCATCACAATGCAATATGCCCATCATCATAATGCTTTATGCTATTGTCATTGCAATGAAATCCAAATGCTCCATGACCTCTGTCATCACAATGCTCCAAACCCTTGTGATCACAATGTTCCATAACACTTGTCATCACAATGCCCCGTGTCGCTCATCATCACAGTTATCCATGGTCTTCTCATCACAATGCTCCATGACCTTTGTCATCACAATGCTCAATACACTTATCATCACAATGTTCCCTGACACTTGCCGCCATGTACGCTCCTTGAACCCTGCCATGATAAGGCTCCATGCCTTTTTCATCACTATGCTCCATGCCCTTGTCATCACAAAGCTCCATGACGCATGTCATCAGAATGCTCCATGGCCTTCTCATCACAATGCTCCATGCCATTGACATCACAATGCTCCATGCCCTTGTCATCACAAAGCTCCATGACGCATGTCATCAGAATGCTCCATGGCCTTCTCATCACAATGCTCCATGCCATTGACGTCACAGTGCTCCATGCCCTTGTCATCACAACGCTCCAAGACCTCTGTAATCACAATGCTCCATGCCCCTTTTCATCAGAATGTTCCATGAGACTTGTCATCACAAGGGTCCACGGTCTTCTCATCACAATGCTCCAGGATCTTGTCATCACAATGCTCCATTCCCTTTTAATCACAATGCTCCATGACCCCTGTCATTAAAATGCTCCATGGCAACTGTCTGCACAACTCTCCATGACCCCTGACAACACAATGATCCGGGATTCTTGTCATCAAAAAGCTCCATGTCCATTGTCATCAAAATGATCCATGCCCTTGTCATCCCAATTCTCCATGACCCCTGTAATCACAATGCTCCATGACGCTTGTCATCACTATGCTCCATGACCCTTGTCATCACAATGCTCCATGCTTTTGTCAGCAAAATGCTACATGACCTTGTCATCAAAATGCTCCATGAGCTTGTCATCACAATACTCCATTACCATTGTCATCACAATCCGCCATGAACCTTGGGATCACTTTGCTTCATGCCCTTGTCATCACAATGCTCCATGCTCCTGGAAATCAAAATGATCCATGACTTCTGTCATCACAATGCTCCAAACTCTTGTGATCACAATGTTCCATAACACTTGTCATCACAACGCTCCATGATGCCTGTCATCACAATACTCCATTCCCTTGTCATCACAATGCCCTATGACATTTGTCATCACAATGCTCAATACACCTGTCATCACAATGCTGCCTGAAAATTGTCGTCAGAATGCTCCTTGTACCCTATCATGAAAAGGTTCCATGCCCTTTTCATCAAAATGCTCCATGCCATTGTCATAACAATGTTCCATGACCCCTCTCATCACTTTGCTTCATGCCATTGTCATCCCATAGCTCCATGACGCTTGTCATCACAATACTCCATGCCCTTCTCATCACAATGCTCCATGGCCTGTCTTTACAATGCTCAATGACCCATGTATCACAATGCTCCGTGCCCTTGTCATCACAATGCTCCATGACACCTGTCATCACAATGCTCCATGACCCTTTTCATCAAAATGCTCCAAGAACCCTGTAATCACAATTCTCCATGCCCATCATCATAATGCTTGATGCCATTGTCATCACAATGATCATTGTCCCTATCATCACAATGATCCTCCATGCCACTGTACTCACAATGCTGCAGGACCTTGACATCACATGCTCCATGACCCTTTTCATCACAGTGCTCCATGCCCTGGCCAGCACAATGCTCCATGACAATTCTCATCACAGTTTTCCACGCCCTTGTCATCACTAGGCTCCATGACCCTTGTCATCACAGTGCTCCAAGACCCCTGTAATTACAATGCTCCATGCCATTGTCATCAGAAAGCTCCATGACACTTGTCATCACAATGCTCCATGGCCTTCTCATCACAATGCTCCAGGGCCTTGTCATCACAATGCTTCATTCCCTTTTCATCACAATGCTCCATGACCCCTGACATCACAATACTCCATGAACATTTTCAGCCCAATGATCCATGCCCTTGTCATCCCAATGTTCCATGACCCCTGTAATCACAATGCTCCATGCCTTTGTTAGCAAAATGCTCCATGACCTTGCCATCACAGTGCTCCATGCGCTTGTCATCACATTCCTCCATGAACCTTGGGATCACATTGCTCCATACACTTGTCATCAAAATGCTCCATATCCTTAAAATCACAATGCTCCATGACTTTTCTGATCACAATGCTCCAAACAATTGTGATCACAATGCTCCATAACACTTGTTATGACAATGCTCCATGACACCTGTCATCACAATACTCCATGCCCTTGTCATCCCAATGCTCTATGACCCCTGTAATCACAATGCTCTGTGACGCTTGTCATACAGTGCTCCATGACCCTTGTCATCACAAGGCTCCATGCACTTATCATCACAATGCTCCATGACCCTTGTTATCACAATGCTGCATGCCTTTGTCAGCAAAACGTTACATGACATTGCCATCACAATGCTCCATGCACTTGTGATCACAATCCTCCATTACCATTGTCATCACAATCTCCATGAACCTTAGGATCACATTACACCCTACACTTGTCATCACAATGTTCCATGTTCCTTGACATCACAATGCTCCATGACCTCTGTCATCACAATGCTCCAAACCCTTGTGATCACAGTGTTCCATAACACTTGTCATCACAACGCTCCATGATGCCTGTCATCACAATATTCCATGCCCTTTTCATTACAATGCTCAATGACACTTGTTGTCAGATGCTCCTTGGACCCTGTCATTACAAGGAAACATGCATTTTTCATCACAATGATCCATGCCCTTTCATCACAATGATCCATGCCATTGTCATCACAATACTACATGCACTTGTCATCAAAATGTTCCATGACCCTTGACATCACAATGCTCCATGACCCCTGTCATCACAATGCTCCATGGCCCTTGTCATCACAATGCTCCATGCCCACTGTCATCACAGTAATCCATGAAAATTGTCAGACCAATGCTCCATGCCCTTGTCATCTCAAAGCTCCATGATTCTTGCCATCACAATGCTCCATGCCCTTCTCATCACAATGCTCCTTGCCCTTGTCACTACAATGCTCCATGACCCATATATCACAATGTTCCGTGCCCTTCTCATCACAATGCTCCCTGATACATGTCTTCACAATACTCCATGACCTTGTCATCACAATGCTCCATTACTCCTGTCATCAAAATGCTCCATGCCCTTGTCATCACAATGCTCCATTACCTTTGTCGTCACAATCCAACATGACACTTGGCATCATAATGCTCCATGCCATTGTTATCACAATGGACCATAACATATGTTATCACAAAGCTCCATTCCCCCTATCATCACAATGTTCCATCAACCCTGTCATCACAATGCTCCATGCCCTTGTCATCACAAAGCTCCATTACCTTTGTCGTCACAATCCAACATGACACTTGTCATCACAATGTCCCATGCCCTTCTCATCACAATGCTCCCTGACACCTGTTTTCACAATACTCAAAGACCTTGTCATCCCAATACTCCATGCACCTGTCATCACAATGCGCCATGGCCACTGTCATCACAATAATCCATGAAACTTGTCAGACCAAGGCTCCATGCCCCTGTCATCACATTGCTCCATGCCTTTGTCATCACAATGCTCCATGACCCCTGTCATCACAATGCTCCATGACTCCAGTCATCACAATGCTTCATGATCTTTGTCATGACAATGGTCCACGCCCTCGTCATCACAAGGCTCTGTGACCTTTGTCACCACAATGCTCCATGAACTTTTCATAACAATGCTCTGTTACCCTTGTCATCACAATGCTCCATTCCCTTGTTTTCAAAATGCTCCATGACCCCTGCCATCACAATGTTCCACGGCCTTGTCATCACAAGGCTCCATGACCCTTGTCATCAGAATGCTCCAAGACCCCTGTAATCAGAATTCTCCATTCCCTTGTCATCACAAAGCTCCATGACGCATGTCATAATTATGCTCCATGGCCTTCTCATCACAATGCTCCATGCCCTTGTCATCACAATGCTCCAAGACCCCTGTAATCACAAAGCTCCAAGCACATTTTCATCTCAATGCTCCATGAACCCTGTCATCACAATGCACCATGCCCATCATCATAATGCTTCATGCTATTGTCATCACAATGAAATCAAAATGCTCCATGACCTCTGTCATCACAATGCTCCAAACCCTTGTGATCACAATGTTCCATAACACTTGTCATCAAAATGCCCCATGACGCTCGTCATCACAATTATCCATGGTCATCTCATCACAATGCTCCATGACTTTGTCATCACAATGCTCATTACACCTGTCATCACAATGCTCACTGATATCACAATGTTACCTCACTTGTCTTCAGTATGTTCCTTGAACCCTGTCATGACAAGGCTCCATGCCTTTTTCATCACAATGCTCCAAGATCCCTGTAATCACAATGTTCCATGACCTTGTCATCACAAAGCTCCCTGACGCATGTCATCAGAATGATCCATGGCCTTCTCATCACAGTGCTCCATGCCCTTGTCTTCACAATGCTCCAAGACCCCTGTAATCACAATGCTCCATGCCCCTGCTCATCAGAATGCTCCATGAAACTTGTCATCACAATGCTCTATGACCCCTGTCATCACAATGCTCCATGACTCCAGTCATCACAATGCTCCATGACCATTGTCATCACAATGGTCCATGACCTTTCTTATCACAATGCTCCATGCTCTTGCCATGACAATGCTCCATGACACTTTCATCACAATGCTCCCTGGCCTTCTCATCACAATGCTCCTGGACCTTGTCATCACAATGCTCCATTCCCTTGACATCAAAATGCTCCATGATCCCTGTCATCACAATACTCCATGAACATTTTCAGCCCAATGCTCCATGCCCTTGTTATCACCATGCTCCATGCCCCCTGACAACACAATGCTCCTGGACTCTTGTCATCAAAATGCTCCATGACCCTTGTCATCACAATAATCCATGCCCTTGTCATCCCAATGCTCCATGACCCCTGTAATCACAATGCTCCATGACGCTTGTCATCAAAATGCTCCATGACCCTTGTCATAACAAGGCTCCGTGCACATATCATCACAATGCTCCATGACCCTTGCCATCACAATCCTCCATGCGCTTGTCATCACAATACTGCATTACCATTGTCATCACAATCCTCCATGAACATTGGGATCACACTTCCATACACTTGTCATCACAATGCTCCATGCTGTTTGAAATCACAATGCTCCATGACCTCTGTCATCACAATCCTCCAAACAATTGTGATCACAATGCTCCATAGCACTTGTCATCACAACGCTCCATGACGCCTCTCATCACAGTACTCCATGCCCTTGTCATCACAGTACTCCATGACACTTGTTGTCAGAGGCTCCTTGAACCCAGTCATTACAAGGCTACATGCCCTTTTCATCACAATGATCCATGCCCTTTTCATCACAATGCTCCAGGCCATTGTCATCACAATACTCCATGTGCTTGTCATCAGAATACTCCATGACCCTTGTCATCACAATGCTCCATGACACGTCTTCACAATGCTCCATGCCCCTTGTCATCACAGTTCTTCATGACCCTCGTCATCACAATGCACAATGGACTTCTCATCACAATGCTCCACGTCCTTGCCATCACAGTGCTCCATGCCCTGGTCATCACAATGCTCCATGACAATTCTCATCAAAATGCTACATGCTCTTGTCATCACAGTTCTCCATGCACTTATTGTCACAATGCTCCATGACCCCTGTCATAGCAAGCTCCATGCGCTTATCATCACAGTGCTTCACGCCATGGTCATCAAAATGCTCAAAGACCCTTGTCATCACAATGCTCCATGCCCTTGTCATCACAATGCTCCATGAACCTTGTCATCACAAGGCTCCGAGCCCTGGTCATCACAATGCTCCATTACACGTGTCACCACAGGCCTCCATGACACTTGGCATCACAATGCTCCATGCCATTGTCTTCACAATGGACGATGACATATGTCATCACAGTGCTCCATGCACTCTGTCATCACAATGCTCCATTATGCTTGTCATCACAATACTCCATGCCCACTGTAACCACAATATTGCATGAAATTTTTGAGACCAATGCTCCATGCACTTCTCATTACAATGCTCCATGCCCTTGTCACTACAGTGCTCTATGACCCACCTATTACAATGTTCCATGCCCTTCTCATGACAATGCTCCATGCCCTTGTCATTACAATCATCCAATGCCCATGTATCACAGTGTTCCGTGCCCTTGTCATCACAATGCTCCATACCCACTCTCATAACAATGCTCCAAGACCCCTGTAATCACAATGCTCCTTGCCCTTGTCATCACAAAGCTCCATGACGCATGTCATCAGAATGCTCCATGGCCTTCTCATCACAATATTCCATGCCCTTGTCATCACAATGCTCCAAGAACCCTGTAATCACAATGCTCCATGAACATTTTCAACACAGTGCTCCATGACTTTGTCATCAGAATGCTCCATGACCCGTGTCATCAAAGGCTCCGTGACCACTGTCATCACAACGCTCCATGAACATTTTCAACACAGTGCTCCATGACTTTGTCATCAGAATGCTCCATGACCCGTGTCATCAAAGGCTCCGTGACCACTGTCATCACAACGCTCCATGACCCCTGACAACACAATGATCCGGGACTCTTGTCACCAGAATTCTCCATGACACTTCTCACCAAAATAATCCATGCCCTTGTCATCCCAATGCTCCATGACACATGTAATCACAATGCTCCTTGACGCTTGTCATCACAATGCTCCGTTACACTTGTCATCACAATACTCCATTACCATTGTCATCACAATCCTCCATGAAACTTGGGATCACATTGCTTCATGCCCTTGTCATCACAAGGCTCCAAGCTCCTTGAAATCAAAATGATCCATGACCACTGTCATCACAATGCTCCAAACCCTTGTGATCACAATGTTCCATAACACTTGTCATCACAACACTCCATGATGGCTTTCATCACAAAACTCCATGCCTATGTCATCACAATGTTCCACGACCTTTCTCATGACAATGCTCCATGCCCTTGTCATTACAATCCTTCATGAGACATGTATCACAGTGTTCCGTGCCCTTGTCATCACAGTGCTCCATGCCCACTCTCATCACAATAATCCATGAAATGTTTCAGAGCAATGCTCCATGCCCTTGTCATCACAATGCTCCATTACACCTGTCATAACAATGGTCCATGACACCTGCCATCACAATGTTCCACGGCCTTGTCTTCACAAGGCTCCATGACCCTTGTCATCACAATGCTCCAAAGCCCTGTAATCACAATGCTCCATGCCCTTGTCATCACAAAGCTCCATGACGCATGTCATCAGAATGCTCCATGGACTTCTCATCACAATGCTCCATGCCCTTGTCATCAAAATGCTCCAAGACCCCTGTCATCACAATGCACCATGCCCATCATCATAATGCTTCATGCTATTGTCATCACAATGAAATCAAAATGCTCCATGACCTTTGTCATCACAATGCTCCAAATCCAAATCCTTGTGATCACAATGTTCCATAACACTTGTCATCACAACGCCCCATGACGCTCGTCATCACAATTATCCATGGTCTTCTCATCACAATGCTCCATGACCTTTGTCATCACAATGCTCAATACACTTGTCATCACAATGCTCCCCAACACTTGTCATCATTATGCTCCTTGAACCCTGTCATGACAAGGCTCCATGCCTTTTTCACCACAATAATCCATGCCCTTTTCATCACAATGCTCCAAGACCCTTGTAATCACAAAGCTCCATGCCCTTGTCATCACAAATCTCCATGACGTTTGTCATCACAATGCTCGATGCCCTTCTCATCACGATGATCCATGCCCTTGTCATTACAATCCTCCATGACCCATGTATCACAGTGTTCCGTGCCCTTGTCATCACAAACCTCCATGCCCACTCTCATCACAATAATCCATGAAAGGTTTCAGACCAATGCTCCATGCCCTTGTCATCACAATGCTCCATTACCCCTGTCATAACAATGCTCCATGACCCCGGCCATCACAATGTTCCTCGGCTTTGTCATCACAAGGCTCCATGACCCTTGTCATCACAATGCTCCAAGACCCCTGTAATCACAATGCTCCATTCCCTTGTCATCACAAAGCTCCAAGACGCATGTCATCGGAATGCTCCATGGCCTTCTCATCACAATGCTCCATGCCCTTGTAATCACAATGCTTCAAGACCCCTGTAAGAACAATGCTCCATGCCCCTTTTCATCTCAATGCTCCATGAACCCTGTCATCACAATGCACAATGCCCATCATCATAATGCTTCATGCTATTGTCATCACAATGAAATCAAAATGCTCCATGACCTCTGTCATCACAATGCTCCAAACCCTTGTGATCACAATGTTCCATAACACTTGTCATCAAAACGCACCATGACACTCGTCATCACAATTATCCATGGTCTTCTCATCACAATGCTCCATGCCCCTGTCATCACAATGCTCCATGCCCTTGTAATCACAATGCTCCGTGACCCCTGTCATCACAATGCTCAATACACTTGTCATCACAATGCTCACTGATATCACAATGTTCCATCACTTGTCTTCAGTATGCTCCTTGAACCGTGTCATGACAAGGCTCCATGCCCTTTTCATCACAATGCTCCAAGATCCCTGTAATCACAATGCTCCATGCCCTTGTCATCACAAAGCTCCATGACGCATGTCTTCAGAATGCTCCATGGCCTTCTCATCACAATGCTCCTGGGCCTTGTCATCACAATGCTCCATTCCCTTGTCATCAAAATGCTCTATGATCCCTGTCATAACAATACTCCATGAACATTTTCAGCCCAATGCTCCATGCCCTTGTCATCACCATGGTCCATGACCCATGACCACACAATGCTCCAGGACTCTTGTCATCAAAATGCTCCATGACCCTTGTCATCACAATAATCCATGCCCTTGTCATCCCAATGCTCCATGACCCCTGTAATCACAATTCTCCGTGACGCTTGTCATCAAAGTGCTCCATGACCTTTGTCATAACAAGGCTCCATGCCTTTATCATCATAATACTCCATGACCCTTGCCATCACAATGGTCCATGCGCTTGTCATCACAATCCTCCATGAACCTTGGGATCACACTGCTCCATACACTTGTCATCACAAAGCTCTATGCTGCTTGAAATCACAATGCTCCATGACCGCAGTCATCACAATCCTCCAAAGCCTTGTGATCACATTGCTCCATAGCACTTGTCATCACAACACTCCATGACGCCTCTCATCACAATACTCCATGCCCTTGTCATCACAATACTCCATGACACTTGCCATCAGAGGCTACTTGAACCCAGTCATTACAAGGCTACATGCCCTTTTCATCACAATGATCTATGCCCTTTTCATCACAGTGCTCCAGGCCATTGTCATCACAATACTCCATGTGCTTGTCATCACAATACTCCATGACACTTGTCATCCCAATGCTCCATGACACCTGTCATCACAATGCTCCATGACACATGTCTTCAGAATGCTCCATGCCCCTTGTCATCACAGGTCTTCATGACCCTCGTCATCACAATGCACAATGGCCTTCTCATCACGATGCTCCACGGCCTTGCCATCACAATGCTCCATGCCCTGGTCATCACAATGCTCCATGACACTTCTCATCAAAATGCTACATGCTCTTGTCATCAGAATTCTCCATTCACTTATTGTCGCAATGCTCCTTGACCCCTGTCACAGCAAGCCTCATGTGCTTTTCCTCACAGTGCTTCACGCCCTTGTCATCAAAATGCTCAAAGACCCTTGTCATCACAATGCTCCATGCCCTTGTCATAACAATGCTCCATGAACCTTTTCATCACAATGCTACAAGCCCTTGTCATCACGATGCTCCATTACCCTTGTCATCACAATCCTTCATGAGCCTTGGCATCAGAATGCTCCATGCCATTGTCTTCACAATGGACAATGACATATGTCATCACAATGCTCCATGCACCCTGTCATCACAATGCTCCATGATGCTTGTCATCACAATCCTCCATGCCCAATGTCATCACAATAATGCATGAAATTTGTCAGACCAGGGCCCCATGCACTTCTCATCACAATGCTCCATGCCCTTGTCACTACAATGCTCTATGAACCACATATCACAATGTTCCACGCACTTGTCATCACAAGGCTCCATGACCCTTGTCATCACAGTGCTCCAAGACCCCTGTAATTACAATGCTCCATGCCCTTGTCATCACAAAGCTCCATGACGCTTGTCATCACAATGCTCCATGGCCTTCTCATCACAATGCTCCAGGGCCTTGTCATTACAATGCTCCATTCCCTTGTCATCACAGTGCTCCATGATCCCTGTCATCACAATACTCCGTGAAAATTTTCAGCCCAATGATCCATTCCCTTGTCATCCCAATGCTCCATGACCCCTGTAATCAGAATGCTCCATGCCTTTGTCAGCAAAATGCTACATGACCTTGCCATCACAATCCTCCATGCACTTTTCATCACATTACTCCATGAACCTTGGGATCACATTGCTCCATACACTTGTCATCACAATGCTCCATGTTCCTTGACATCACAATGCTCCATGACCACTCTCATCACAATGCTCCAAACACTTGTGATCACAATGCTCCATAACACTTGTCATCACAATGCTCCATGATGCATGTCATCACAATACTCCATGCCCTTGTCATCACAATGCTCCATGACCCTTGTCATCACAGTAATCCATGCCCTTGTCATCCCAATGCTCTGTGACCCCTGTAATCACAATGCACTGTGACGCTTGCATTTGTCATCACGGTGCTCCATGACCCTTGTCATCACAAGGCTCCATGCACTTATCATCACAATGCTACATGCCTTTGTCAGCAAAATGTTACAGGACCTTGCCATCACAATTCTCCATGCGCTTGTGATCACAATCCTTCATTACCATTGTCATCACAATCTCCATGAACCTTAGGATCACATTGCACCATACACTTGTCATCACAATGTTCCATGTTCCTTGAAATCACAATGCTCCATAACCACTGTCATCACAATGCTTCAAACCCTTGTGATCACAATGTTCCATAACACTTGTCATCACAACGATCCATGATGCCTGTCATCACAATATTCCATGCCCTTGTCATCACAATGCTCCATGACACTTGTTGTCAGATGCTTCTTGGACCCTGTCATTACAAGGAAACATGCCTTTTTCATCACAATGAACCATACCGTTTCATCACAATGCTCCATGCCATTGTCATCACAATACTACATGCGCTTGTCATCAGAATGTTCCATGACCATTGTCATCACAATGCTCCATGACCCCTGTCATCACAATGCCCATGACCCTTGTCATCACAATGCTCCATGCCCACTGTCATCACAATAATCCATGAAAATTGAATAGTCCCTCTCCTGGTGCTCCGGTTTGACTTTCCAACTGCTTTACTCTCAATCTCCCAACTTGGAGAGACAGCCCCTTTAACCTCCTGCTCCATGACACTTTCATCAAAATGCTCCATGGCCTTCTCATCACAATACTCCTGGGTCTTGTCATCACAATGCGCCATTCCCTTGTCTTCAAAATACTCCATGATCCCTGTTATCACAATACTCCATGAACATTTTCAGCCCAATGCTCCATGCCCTTGTTTTCACCATGCTCCATGACGCATGACCACACAATGCTCCAGGACTCTTGTCATCAAAATGCTCCATGACCCTTGTCATCACAATAATCCATGCCCTTGTCATCCCAATGCTCCATGACCCCTGTAATCACAATTCTCTGTGACGCTTGTCATCAAAGTGCTCCATGATCTTTGTCATAACAAGGCTCCGTGCACATATCATCACAATGCTCCATGACCCTTGCCATCACAATGCTCCATGCACTTGTCATCACAATTCTGCATTACCATTGTCATCACAATCCTCCATGAACCTTGGGATCACACTGCTCCATACACTTGTCATCACAATGCTCCATGCTGCTTGAAATCACAATGCTCCATGACCTCTGTCATCACAATCCTCCAAACACTTGTGATCACAGTGCTCCATAGCACTTGTCATCACAACGCTCCATGACGCCTCTCATCACAGTACTCCATGCCCTTGTCATCACAATAATCCATGACACTTGCCATCAGAGGCTCCTTGAACCCAGTCATTACAAGGCTACATGCCCTTTTCATCACAATGATCCATGCCCTTTTCATCACAGTGCTCCAGGCCATTGTCATCACAATACTCCATGTGCTTGTCATCAGAATACTCCATGACCCTTGTCATCACAATGCTCCATGACACCTGTCATCACAATTCTCCATGACACGTCTTCACAATGCTCCATGCCCCTTGTCGTCACAGGTCTTCATGACCCTCATCATCACAATGCACAATGGCCTTCTCATCACAATGCTCCATGGCCTTGCCATCAAAATGTTCCATGCCCTGGTCATCACAATGCTCCATGACACTTCTCATCAAAATGCTACATGCTTTTGTCATCACAATTCTCCATTCACTTACTGTCGCAATGCTCCTTGACCCCTGTCGCAGCAAGCTCCATGCGCTTGTCATCACAGTGCTTCACGCCCTTGTCATCAAAATGCTCAAAGACCCTTTTCATCACAATGCTCCATGAACCTTGTCATCACAGTGGTCCAAGCCCTTGTCATCACAATGCTCCATTACCCTTGTCATCACAATGCTCCATTACACGTGTCACCACAGGCCTCCATGACCCTTGGCATCAGAATGCTCCATGCCATTGTCTTCACAATGGACGATGACATATGTCATCACAATGCTTCATGCACCCTGTCATCACAAGGCTCCATGATGCTTGTCATCACAATCCTCCATGCCCAATGTCATCACAATAATGCATGGAATTTGTCACACCAGTGCCCCATGCACTTCTCATCACAATGCTCCATGACCTTTGTCGTCACAATGCTCCATACACTTGTCATCACAATGCTCCCTGACACTAGCCATCCTGTATGCTCCTTGAACCCTGTCATGACAAGGCTCCATGCCTTTTTCATCACAAGGATCCATGCCCTTTTCATCACAATGTTCCATGACGCATGTCATCAGAATGCTCCGTGGCCATCTCATCACAATGCTCCATGCCCTTGACATCACAATGATCCATGTCGTTGTTATCACAAAGCTCCAAGACGCATGTCATCCGAATGATCCATGGCTTTCTCATCACAGTGCTCCATGCCCTTTTCACCACAATGCTCCAAGACCCCTGTAATCACAATGCTCGATGCCCCTTTTCATCAGAATGCTCAATGAGACTTGTCATCACAAGGCTCCATGGTCTTCTCATCGCAATGCTCCAGGACCTTGTCATCACAATTTTCCATTCCCATGTCATCTCAGTGCTCCATGACCCCTGTTATCACAATACTCCATGAATATTTTCAGCCCAATGCTCCATGACCTGCTCATTACAATGCTCCATGAGCCCTGTCATCACAGTGCTACATGACCACTGTCGGCACAACGCTCCATGACCCCTGACAACACAATGATCCGGGATTCTTGTCATCAAAATGTTCCATGACACTTGTCATCCCAATGATACATGCCCTTGTCATCCCAATGCTCCATGATCCCTGTAATCACAATGCTCCATGACGCTTGTCATCACAGTGCTCCATGACCCTTGTCATCACAATTCTCCATGCCTTTGTCAGCAAAATGCCACATGACCTTGTCATCACAATGCTCCATGCACTTGTCATCACAATACTCCATTACCATTGTCATCACAATCCGCCATGAACCTTGGGATCACATTGCTTCATGCCCTTGTCATCACAATGCTCCATGCTCCTTGAAATCAAAATGATCCATGACCTCTGTCATCACAATGCTCCAAACCCTTGTGATCACAATGTTCCATAACACTTGTCATCACAACGCTCCATGATGCCTGTCATCACAATAGTCCATGCCCTTGTCATCACAATGCTCCATGACCTTTGTCATCACTATGCTCAATACACTTGTCATCACAATGCTCCCTGACACTTGTCGTCAGATTGCTCCTTGAACCCGGTCATGAATAGGTTCCATGCCTTTTTCATCACAATGATCCATGCCCTTTTCATCAAAATGCTCCATGCCATTGTCATAACAATGCTCCATGACCCCTCTCATCACATTGCTCCATGCCATTGTCATCACATAGCTCCATGACGCTTGTCATCACAATACTCCATGCCCTTCTCATCGCAATGCTCCATGCCCTGTCATTACAGTGATCCATGACCCATGGATCACAATGTTCCGTGCCCTTGTCATCACAAAGCTCCATGCGCTTGTCATCACATTCCTCCATGAACCTTGGGATCACATTGCTCCATACACTTGTCATCACAATGCTCCATGATGCCTGTCATCACAATACTCCATGCCCTTGTCATCACAATGCTCCATGACCCCTGACAACACAATGCTCTGGGACTCTTGTCATCAAAACGCTCCATGACCCTTGTCATCACAATAATCCATGCCCTTGTCATCCCAATGCTCTATGACCCCTGTAATCACAATGCACTGTGACCCTTGTCATCACAGTGCTCCATGACCCTTGTCATCACAAGGCTCCATGCACTTATCATCACAATGCTCCATGACCATTGTTATCACAATGCTACATGCCTTTGTCAGAAAAATGTTACATGACCTTGCCATCACAATTCTCCATGCGCTTGTGATCACAATCCTCCATTACCATTGGCATCACAATCTCCATGAACCTTAGGATCACATTGCACCATACACTTGTCATCACAATGTTCCATGTTCCTTGAAATCACAATGCTCCATAACCTCTGTCATCACAATGCTCCAAACCCTTGTGATCACAATGTTCCATAACACTTGTCATCACAACGCTCTGCTGGAGCCCACCCGGATGGGGCAAGGTTGCCCTAGCACAGCTAGGAAGCCCAGCACAGCTGGAGGTACTTGCCCAGTGAGCAAGCAAAGCTACTCACCCGAGGGTCCTGGGATGAGAGCAAAAATCACCCTGCTATTAATTGGAAGCATGATGTTCATTCCCCTAATAGAGGGAGGATTCCGACCTTGTAAGAATTGGAAAAGACCCACTAAGATAGAAACAGTCAAAACTACTTTGCCCCCACTGGAATTACCCACTCCGCGTCCCCCTCGTTGGGAAAGACAAAATGCCACGGGAATGTTTAAATTACGTTATCCTACTCTGAAAGAGAAAATGGATGATTTATGGCCCCCTTGGGGAGTAAGAGATAAACATGGGGTTTCATGGTACTGGTATAGGGGGCATCTTAGGCCTACATTGATTATGCAAACGTTGTTTCCCGAAGTGAGACTTGCTGGAGGTATAAAAAGCACATGTGTATCTAATTCATATATTATAGGACAATCAATCTTTTGTAAATATTTTAATGGACAACCTGGGATATTTATAGAAGTGCTATGCCCTCCTAAATTAGGTTACCCAGGAATAGGAAAATAATTATAGGATAAGGAAATATTATTTCCATGAACTAGCATGGAACAAACCAGCCAATACTGCTGCTATTTGTATATAGGTAGAATTAGTTAAGTCTTATAAAAGACAAAAATAGAATAGATATAATCTGTTATTAGAATAGGTGGTTTAACAAGGTCCAGGAATAGCAAAGAACATTTGGTTCACACACCTCGCTGGAGCCACAGAGCTACAGGATGTAAAGATTGTCATCGGAACGTGCAGCAGACACAGGAACAGTTGTTCCAAAACTGAAAAGGAACTGTACCTTGCCTCAAGGGAAAGGAAGAAGGAAAGAGATGACTTGAGAGGGACTATTGTAACCACAAAAAGAAGATTATGTACCGTTATGAGTATATTGGGTATGTTTTGGGACTATTAAGCCAGTATGTTATTTAATCATTAAAAGGTATATAAGATTCATGTTAAGCATAATAGAATTGGCAGATTCTTGCAACTCATGGTGTGGTGCAGTTCTGTCCATCGCCGACTCCGTCTTCCCCTCGGGTAACTCCTGTCCTGCTGGAGCTGGACTCCGGCAACGCTCCATGGTGCCTGTCATCACAATATTCCATGCCCTTCTCATTACAATGCTCCATGACACTTGTTGTCAGATGCACCATGACCCTTGTCATCACAATGCTCCATGACTCCAGTCATCACAATGCTTCATGACCTGTGTCATCACAATGGTCCATGCCCTCGTCATCACAAGGCTCTGTGACCTTTGTCACCAAAATGCTCCATGAACTTTTCATCACAATGCTCTGTGACCCTTGTCATCACAATGCTCCATGCCTTTGTGAGCACAATGCTCCATGACACTTGTCACCACCATGCTCCATACGCTTGTCAGCACAATGTTCCATGACCCATGTCATCACAATGCGCCATGAGCTTGGCATCACAATGCTCCCCAACCTTGTCATCACAATGCTCCACTCACTTCTCATCAAAATGCTCTCTCACCACTAATATCACAATGTTCCATAATAGTTATCACAATACTCCCTCACCCCTGTCATAACAATGTTCCATCACACCTGTCATCACAATGCTACATGCCCTTATAATCACAATGCTCCAAGATCCCTGTAGGCACAATGCTCCATACTCTTGTCATCACAAAGCTCCATGACACATGTCATCAGAATGCTCCATGGCATTCTCATCACAGTTCTCCATGCCCTTGTCATCACAATGCTCCAAGACCCCTGTAATCACAATGCTCTATGGCCCTGTTCATCAGAATGCTGCATGAAACTTGTCATCACAATGCTCTATGACTCAAGTCATCACAATGCTCCATGACATTTGTCATCACAATGGTCCATGGCCTTCTCATCACAATGCTCCAGGGACTTGTCATCACAATGCTCCATTCCCTTGTCATCAAAATGCTCCATGATCCCTCTCATCACAATACTCCATGAATATTTTCTGCCAAATGCTCCATGCCCTTGTTATCACCATGCTCCATGACCGCTGAAAACACATTGTTCCATAACCCCTGTTATCTAAATGCTCCATGACACTTTTCATCACAATGCTCCATGACCCCTGACATCACAATGTTCCATAATCCCTGTCATCAAAACGTTCCATGACCCTTTTCATCAAATTGCTCCATGACCCTGCCATCACAATTCTCCCTGCCCTTCTCATCACAATGCACCACGCCCTTGTCATCAAAATGCTCCATGACCTTTGTCATCACAATGCTCCATGACCATTCACATCACAATGCTCCATGCCACTGTCCTCACAATGCTCCATGAACCCTCTCATCACATTGCTCCATGCCCTTGTCATCACAATGCTCGATGACCTTCTTATCACAATGCTCCAGGCCCTTGTCATTACAATCCTCCATGACACATGTATCACAGTGTTCCATGCCATGTCATCACAATGCTCCATTACCCCTGTCATAACAATGCTCCATGACCCCTGCCATCACAATGTTCCACGGCCTTGTCATCATAAGGCTCCTTGACCCTTGTCAACACAATGCTCCAAGACCCCTGTAGTCACAATGCTCCATGCCCTTGTCATCACAAAGCTACATGACACATGTCATCAGAATGCTCCATGGCCTTCTCATCACAATGCTCCTTTCCCTTGTCATCAGAATGCTCCATGACCTCTGTCATCACAATACTCCATGAACATTTTCATCTCAATGCTCCATGAACCCTGTCATCACTATGCACCATGCCCATCATCATAATGCTTCATGCTATTGTCATCACAATGAAATCAAATGCTCCGTGACTTCTGTCATCACAATGCTCCAAACCCTTGTGATCACAATGTTCCATAACACTTGTCATCACAATGCCCCATGATGCTCTTCATCACAATTATACATAGTCTTCTCATCACAATGCTCCATGACTTTGTCATCACAATGCTCCCTGACACATGTCGTCAGTATGCTCCTTGAAGCCTGTCATGACAAGGCTCTATGTCTTTCTCATCACAATGATCCATGCCCTTTTCTTCACAATGCTCCAAGACCCCTTTAATCACAATGCTCCATGCCCTTGTCATCAGAAAGCTCCATGGCACATGTCATCAGAATGCTCCGTGGCCTCCTCATCACAATGCTCCATGCCCTGTTCATCACAATGCTCCAAGACCCCTGTAATCACAGTGCTCCATGCACCTTTTCATCAGAATGCTCCATGAGACTTGTCATCACAAGGCTCCATGGTCTTCTCATCACAATGCACCAGGACCTTGTCATCACAATACTCCATGAATATTTTCTGCCCAATGCTCCATGACCTTCCCATCACAATGCTCCATGACCCCTGTCATCACAATACACTATGACCACTGTCATCACAACGCTCCATGACCCCTGACAACACAATGATCCGGGACTCTTGTCATCAAAATGCTCCATGACCTTTGTCATAACAATGATCCATGTCCTTGTCATCCCAATTCTCCATGACCCCTGTAATCACAATGCTCCGTGACGCTTGCCATCACAGTGCTACACGACCCTTGTCATCACAATGCTCCATGCCTTTGTCAGGAAAATGTTACATGACCTTGTAATCAAAATGCTCCATGCGCTTGTCATCACAATACTCCATTACCATTGTCATCACAATCCTCCATGAACCTTGGGATCACATTGCTTCATGCCCTTGTCAACACAATGCTCCTTGCTCCTTGAAATCAAAATGATCCATGACCTCTGTCATCACAATGCTCCAAACCCTTGTGATCACAATGTTCCATAACACTTGTCATCACAATGCTCCATGATGCGTGTCATCACAATAATCCATGCCCTTGTCATCACAATGCTTCATGACCTTTGTCATCACAATGCTTAATACACTTGTCATCACAATGCTCCCTGACACTTGTCGTCAGAATGGTCCTTGAACACTGTCATGAAAAGGCTCCATGCCTTTTTCATCACAATGATCCATGTCCTTTTCATCACAATGCTCCACAAGCTTGTCATCAGAATGCTCCATGACCCTTGTCATCACAATACTCCATGCCACCTGTCATCACAATGCTCCATGACACCAGTCATCACAATGCTCCATGCCCCTTGTCATTACAGTGCTCCATGACGCTTGTCATCACAATTATCCATGGTCTTCTCATCACCATGCTCCTCGGTCTTGCCATCACAATGCTCCTTGCCCTGGTCATCACAAGGCTCCATGTAGCATGTCATCACTATTCTCCACGTCCTTTTCATCACAATGCTCCATGACACTTCTCATCACAATGTTACATGCTCCTGTCATCACAATTCTCCATACACTTGTCATCACAATGCTCCATGAACCCTGTCATAGCAAGCTCCATGTGCTTGTCTTCACAATGCTTCACGACCTTCTCTTCAAAATTCTCAATGGGCCTTGTCATCACAATGCTCCATGCCCTTGTCATCACAATGATCCTTGACACTTCTCATCACAATGATACATGCTCTTGTCATCATAATTCTACATGCAATTGTCATCGCAATGTTACATGAGCCCTGTCATTGCAAGCTCCATGCGCTTGTCATCACAATGGTAGACGACCTGGTCATCAAAATTCTAAAAGGCCCTTGTCATCCCAATGCTCCTTGCCCTTGTCATCACAATGCTTCATTACCTTTGTCATCACAATCCTCCATGACACTTGGCATCACAATGCTCCATGCCATTGTCATCACAATGGACCATGACATATGTCATCACAATGCTCCCTGACACATGTCTTCACAATACTCTATGACCTTGTCATCACAATGCTCCATGCCCTTGTCATCACAATGCTCCATGAACCCTCTCATCACATTGCTGCATGCCCTTGTCATCACAAAGCTCCATGACACTTGTCATCACAATGCTCGATGCCCTTCTATTCACAATGCTCCATGACCTTTTCATTACAATCCTCCAGGACCCATGTATAACAGTGTTCCGTGCCCTTGTCATCACAATGCTCCATGCCCACTCTCATCACAATAATCCATGAAAATTTTCAGACCAATGGTCCATGCCCATGTCATCACAATGCTCCATTACCCCTGTCATAAAAATGCTCCATGCCCATCATCATAATGCTTCATGCTATTGTCATCACAATGAAATCAAAATGCTCTATGACCTCTGTCATCACAGTGCTCCAAACCCTTGTGATCACAATGTTCCATAACACTTGTCATCACAATGCCGCATGACGCTCTTCATCACAATTATCCATGGTCTGCTCATCACAATGCTCCATGACATTTGTCCTCACAATGCTCAATACACTTGTCATCACAATGCTCCCTGACACTTGTCATCAACATGCTCCTTGAACACTGTCATGACAAGGCTCCTTGCCTTTTGCATCACAATGATCCATGCCCTTTTCATCACAATGCTCCAAGACCCCTGTAATCACAATGCTCCATGCCCTTGTCATCACAAAGCTCCATGACGCATGTCATCAGAAAGCTCCATGGCCTTCTCATCACAATGCTCCTTTCCCTTGTCATCAGAATGCTCCATGACCTCTGTCATCACAATACTCCATGAACATTTTCAGCCCAATGCTCCATGACCTTCTCATCACAATGCTCCATTACACCTGCCATCACAACGCTCCATGTCCCCTGACAACACAATGATCCGGGACTCTTGTCATCAAAATGCTCCATGACCCTTGTCATCACAATGATCCATGCCCTTGTCATCCCAGTGCTCCAGGACCCCTGTAATCACAATGCTCTGTGACGATTTTCATCACAGTGTAACATGACACTTGTCATCAGAATGCTCCATGCCTTTGTCAGCAAAATGCTACATGACCTTGTCATCACAATGCTCCATGCACTTGTCATCACAATCCTCCCTGAAACTTGGGATCACATTGCTTCACACACTTGTCATCATCATGCTCCATGCTCCTTGAAATCAAAATGATCCATGACCTCTGTCATCACAATGCTCCAAACCCTTGTGACCACAATGTTCCATAACACTTGTCATCACGATGCTCCATGATGCCTGTCATCACAATACTCCATGCCCTTGTCATCACAATGCTCCATGACCTTTGTCATCCCAATGCCCAATACACTTGTCATCACAATGCTCCCTGACACTTGTCGTCAGAAAGCTCCTTGAACCTGTCATGAAAAGGCTCCATGCATTTTTCATCACAATGCTCCATGCCCTTTTCATCACAATGCTCCATGCCATTGTCATCACAATACTCCACAAGCATGTCATCAGAATGCTCCATGACAATTTTCATCACAATGCTCCATGACCCCTGTCATATCAAGCTCCATGCGTTTGTCATCACAATGCTTCATGAGCTTGTCATCTAAATTCTCAATGGCCCTTTTCATCACAATGCTCCATGCCCTCGTCATCACAATGCTCCATGATCCTTGTCATCACAATGCTCCAAACCCTTGTCATCACAATGCTCCATTACCTTTGTCATCACAATCCTCCATGACACTTGGCATCACAAGGCTCATTGCCATTGTCATCACAATAGACCATGACATGTGTCATCACAATACTCCCTGACACCTGTCTTCACAATACTCCATGACCTTGTCATCACAATGCTCCATGCTCTTGTCATCACAATGCGTCATGCCCACTGTCATCACAATAATCCATGAAATTTGTCAGACCAATGCTCCATGCCCCTGTCATCACAATGCTCCATGACCCCTGTCATTACAGTGCTCCATGATTGCAGTCATCACAATGCTTCATGACCTTTGTCATCACAATGGTCCATGCCCTCGTCATCACAAGGCTCTGTTACCTTTGTCACCACAATTCTCCATGAACTTTTCATCACAATGCTCTGTGACTCTTGTCATCACAATGCTCCATGCCTTTGTCAGCACAATGCTCCATGACCTTTGTCATCACAATTCTCCATGCGCTTGTCAGCACAATGCTCCATGACCCATGTCATCATAATGTGCCATGCACCTGTCATCACAATGCCCACAACCTTGTCATCACAGTGCTCCATAAGCATTCTCATCACAATGCTCCATGCAGTTCTCATCAAAATGCTCTCTCACCACTGATATCACAATGTTCCATCTCTAGTCATCACAGTACTCCGTCACACCTGTCATCACAATGTTCCATGACCCGTGTCATCACAATGCTACATACCCTTATCATTACAATGTTCCATGACCCATGATATCACAATGTTCCATAACCCCTGTCATCAGAGTGCTCCATGACCCTTTTCATCACAATGCTCCATGACCCCTGACATCACAATGTTCCATAACCACTGTCATCAAAATGTTCCATGACGATTTTCATCAAATTGCTCCATGAACCTGTCATCACAATGCTCCCTGCCCTTCTCATCATTATGCACCACGCCCTTGTCATCAAAATGCTCCATGACCGTTGTCATCACAAAGCTCTGTGACCCTTTGCATCACAAGGCTCCATGCCATTGTCATCACAATGCTCCATGAACCCTCTCATCACATTGCTCCATGCCCTTGTCATCACAAAGCTCCATGACGCTTGTCATCACAATGCTCGATGCCCTTCTCCTCACAATGCTCCATGCCCTTGTCCTTATGATACTCCATGACCCATGTATCACAGAGTTCCATGCCCTTGTCATCACAATGCTCCATGCCCACCCTCATAAAAATAATCCATGAAATTTTTCAGACCAATGCTCCATGCCATTGTCATCAAAATGGTCCATTTCCCTTGTCATAACAATGCTCCATGACCACTGCCATCACAATGTTCCACGGCCTTGTCATCACAAGGCTCCATGACCCTTGTCATCACAAAGCTCCAAGACCCACTGTGACAGTAATCATTGTGAAAGTGCCGATAGTGGCAGTTCTCATAGTGACAGTTCTTGTGACAGTCCTCATGGTGGCAGTGCTCGTGGTAACAGTGCTCTTGGTGACAGTGCTCATGGTGGCAGTGCCCATGGTGAGACTACCGATGGTGACACTGCCCATGGTGACAGTGCACATGGTCATGGTGCATGTGGTGGCAGTGCAAAATAGTGACAGTGCCCATGGTGATATTGCTCATCGTGATAGTGCCCATGGTTAGTGCTCATGGAGACACTGCCCATGGTGACCGTGCCCCTGATGACAGTGCACACTGTGAGACTGCCTATGGTGGCTGGGCCCATAGTGACAGTTCTTATCATGATAGTGCTCACGGTAGCAGTGTTCATGGTAATAGTGCTCACGGTTGCAGTGCCCACAATGAGAGTGCCCATGGTGAGAATACTGACTGTGACAGAGCCCATGGTGATATTTCTACCTTTGACAATTCCTTTGGGACAGTTAGCATAGTGAAATTTCGCACAGTGATAGTGTCCATTGTTTCAGTGCTCATAGTGTCAAGACCCATGGCGCTAGTGCCCATCATGGCATCGCTCACGGTGATAGTTCTCACTGTGACAGTGCCCATGCTGCTCTTACCCATGGTGACAGTACGCAGTGATAAAGTGCTCATGGTGACAGTGCCTAAGGTGATAGTGCACATGGTGGCAGTGCAAAATGGTGACAGTGCCCATTGTAACAGTGACAATGGTGACATTTCTAAAAGTGATAGTGCCCATGATGACAGTGCTCATGGTGACAGTCCACATTGTGCCAGTGCCCAAGGTGACAGTGCTCACGGTGACAGTACTCAAGCTCACAACCCTCACAGTGAAGGTTCTCATGGTGACTTTGCACATGGTGATACTGAGAATGGTGACAGTGCTTATGGTGACATTGGTCATGGTTGCAGTACCCATGGTGATAGTGCTGAAACTGACAGTGCCCTTGGTGATAGAGTCCATGGGGAGTGTGCTCACGTTAATTATGCCCATGGTGGCAGGTCCCATTGTGAAAGTGCTCATAATGACAGTGTCCATGTTGGTAGTTCCCATGGTGACAGTGCTCACAGTGATAGTGACGAAGGTAAGAGTGCACATGGTAGCTGTGCCCTTGGTGACAGTGCTCACGGTGATAGTGCCCATGGTGAAAATGCACATGGTGGTAGTGCACATGGTGGCAGCGATAAATGGTGACAGTGCCATGCTGACAGTTCTCATGATGACCGTGCACACGGTGACAACCCATGCTGACAGTGCTCATGGTAGCAGTACCCGTGGTGACACTGCTCACAGTGATAGTGCCCATTGTGGCAGTGCCCATGTTGACACTGCCCATGGTGACAGTGCCCACAGTGCCATTGCCTATAGTGACAGTGCTCACAGTGACAGGACCCATGGTAACAGTGACCAAGGAGAGAGTGCTCATTTTGATAGTGTCCATGGTGACAGGGCTCATTGTGACAGTCCGCATTGTGCCAGTACCCATAGAGACAGTGCTCTCAGTGACAGAGCCCATGGTGACAGTTTCCATGGTGAGAATGCTCACATTGGTAGTACTAACAGTAATAGTGCTCATGGTGACAGTGCCGATGGTGACAGTGCTCACGGTGACAGTGCCCATGGTGATAGTGTTCATGGTGAGAGTCCGCACATTGATAGTGCCCCTGGTGGCAGTTCCTATTGTGAAAGTGCTCATGATGACAGTGCCCATGATGACAGTACTCATGGTGACAGTTCTCACGGCGATAGTGCCCATGGTGATATTGCACATGGTGGCAGTGAAAAATGGTGACAGTGCCCATGTTGACAGTTCTCATGGTGACAGTGCACACGGTGACAACCCATGCAGACAGTACTCACGGTGACAGTTCTCATGGTTGCAGTACCCATGGTGACAGTGACCACAGTGATAATGCCGATGGTGGCAGTGCTCATGGTGACAGTGCCCATGGTGACACTCCCTATGATGACAGTGCCCATGGTGAAAGTGCCCACGGCACCATTGCCTATGGTGACAGTGCTCATGGTAACAGTGCCCATGGTGTCAGTAACCATGGTGAGAGTGCTCACAGTGAGAGTGCCCATGGGGACAGGGCACATGGTGCCTGTCCGCATTGTGCCAGCACCATGGCGACAGTGCTCATGTAGACAGTGACCACAGTGAGAGTGCTCATGGTGATATTGCTCACGGTAATAGTGCTCATGGTGACAGTGCAAATGAGGACAATACCCATGGTGACCCTACTCATGTTGAAAATTCCCATAGTGGTAGTTCTCATAGCAACAGTTCTCATGGTGACAGTGCTCATAATAGTAGTGCCCAAGGTAGTGACTGTGTTAATGGTGACAGTGCACATGGTGATAATGGGCATTGTTACAGTGTTCATGGTGAAAGAGCCCAAGGTGGCAGTGGCCATGGTGACGGTGCCCAAAATGACAATGCCCATGGTGACAGTGCCAACAGTGACAGTGTCCATGGTGACACTTCTCACGGTGACAGTGCCCATGGGTACAGTTAGCATGGTGAGATTTCTCACGGTGATAGTGCCCGTTGTGACAGTGCTCACAGTGACAATGCCCATGGTGCCAGTGCCCATAGAGACATTCTGCGCGGTCACATTTCTCACGGTGAAAGTGCCTATGGTGATATTACCAATGGTGACACTGCACATGGTGGCAGTGCAAAATGGTGACAGTGCCCATGGTGACATTGCTCATGATGACTTTGCTTACGGTGATAGTTCTTACGGTGACAGTGCACATGGTGACACTGCACACAGAGACAGTGTTATTTGTGACAGTGTTCACGGAAATATTTCCCATGGTGAGAGTGTCCATGGTGACAGTGCCCATAGTCCCAATTCTAATGGTGTAGTGCTCACAGTGACAGTGCACATGGTGAAAGTACCCAGGGTGATATTATTCATGGTGACAGTGCTCATGGTGACAATCCCAAGGTGACAGTGCTAATGGTGATAGTCAGCGTGGTGACAGTTATTATGTTGAATGTGACCATGCTGATAATTCTCACAGTGACAGTGCCTATGGTGAAAATTCTCATAGCGACAGTGCTCATGGTGACCGTGCACATGGTGATATTACACATGGTGACATTACTCATGTAAAAGTGCCCATGGTGACACTACACATGGTGGCAGTGCAAAATGGTGACAGTGCCCATGGTGATATTGCTCATGGTGACATTGCTTATGGTGATAATTCTTACGGTGACAGTGTGCATGGTGACACTGCACACAGTGACAGTGCTCATGGTGACAGTATTCACGTTGATAGTGCCGATGGTGGATGTGCCCGTGGTGACAGTGCCCACAGTCACAATTCTCACGGTGTACTGCTCACAGTGACAGTGCCCAGGGTGACAGTATTCATGGTGACATTGCGCATGGTGAGAGTGCCCATGTTCACAACTCTCACAGTGATATTGCCCATGGTGACAATACCCAGGGTGACAGAGCTCATGGTAAAAGTGCTCACGGTGACAGTGCCCATGGTGACAGTATCTAAGGTGACAATTCCCATGATGAGAGTTCTCATGGTAAAAGTGCCCATGGTGACAATACGCAGGGTGTGCTGCCCATGGTGACAGAGATCATGGTGACACTGCTCATGTGGACAGTGCCATAAGTGACAGAGCTCATTGTGGCAGTGCTCATGGTGAACTTGCTCATGGTGACAGTGATTATGGTGATAGATGTCACGGTGGCCGTGCACACGATGACAGTGCCCATGGTGACAGTGCCCACGCTGACAAAGCCCATGGTGATACTTCCCATTGTGACAGTGCCCACGGTGACAGAGCCCATGGTGACAGTACCCAAGATCACAGTGCCCATGTGGAGAGTGCTAATGGTGACTGTGACCATGGTGACTGTGCCCATGGTAACAGTGCCCAGTATGACAAGGCCCGTGGTGACAGTCCTCACAGTGACCGTGCCCATGGTGACAGTGCCGATGCTGAGAGTGCCAATAGTGACATAGCTCATGGTGAAACTGCCCATGGAGACTTTGCCCATGGTGACAGTGCTCATGGTGACAACCCCACGGTGACAGTGCCAATGGTGAAAGTCCCCGTTTTGACAGTTCTTACGTTGAATGTGACCATGGTGACAGTTCTCACGGTGACAGTGCCTATGGTGAAAATTCTCATAGTGACAGTGCTCACGGTGACAGTGCCCATGGTGATATTACCCATGGTGACAGTACTCATGGTAAAAGTGCCCATGGTTACACTGCACATGGTGGCAGTTCAAAATGTTGACAGTGCCCATGGTGATATTGCTCATGGTGATATTGCTTACGGTGATAGTCCTTATGGTGATAGTGTGTATGCTGAAACTGCACACAGTGACAGTGCTCATGGTGACAGTGTTCATGGCAATAGTGCTGATGGTGAATGTGCCCATGGTGACAGTGCCCATAGTCACAATTCTCACGGTGTAGTGCTCACGGTGACAATACACAGGTTGACAGTATTCATGGTGACATTGCTCTTGGTGCTAGTGCTGATGTTCACAACTCTCAGGGTGAGAGGGCCCATGGTGACAATACCCAGGGTGACAGAGCTCATGGTAAAAGTGCTCACGGTGAAAGTGCCCATAGTGACAGTACCTAAGGTGACAATTCCCATGGTGAGAGTGCTCATGGTGATATTGCCCATGGTGACAATACCCAGGGTGTCCTGCCCATGGTGTCAGTGATCATGGTGACACTGCTCATGTGGACAGTGCCTTAAGTGACAGTGCTCATTGCGGCAATGCTCATGGTGAACATGCTCATGGTGACAGTGCCCATGGTTACAGTGCTTATGGTGATAGAAGTCACAGAGGCCATGCCCACGGTGACAGTGCCCATGCTGAAAAAGCCCATGGTGAGATTTCCCATTGTGGCAGTGCCCACAGTGACAGAGCCCATGGTGACATGGCCAAGATCACAGTGCCCATGGTGAGAGTGCTAACGGTGACTGAGCTGATGGTGACATCACCCAGTGTGACAACGCCCATTTTGATAGTGCTCATGGTGGCCGTGCCAATGCTGACAGTGTCGATGGTGATAGTGCCAATAGTGAGAGTGCTCACGGTGAAACTGCCCATGGAAACACTGCCCATGGTGATAGTGCTCATCGTGACAACCACTTGGAGGCAGTTCCAATGGTGAGAGTCCCCGTGGTGACAGTTCTTATGGTGAAAGTAACCCTGTTGAAATTGCTCATGGTGACAGTGCCCAAGATGATGGTCTCCATGTTGACAGTACTCATGGTGACTGTTCTCATGGTGACATTGCCTATGGTGATAATGCTCTTAGTGACAGTGACCACGGTGACAGTTCTCACCGTGATAGTGCCCATGGTGACAGTGTTCGTGGTGACAGACCGCACTGAGGCTGTGACCGTGGTGACAGTGCTCAGGGTGATAGTGCTCACGGTGATAATACTCACGTTGACAATGCCCAAGGTGACAATAGCCACGGTGACAGTAATCATGGTGAAAGTGCCCATGGTGGCAGTTCTCATAGTAGACAGATCTTGTGACAGTGTGCATGGTGGCAGTGTTCATGGTGACAGTGCTCATGGTGGCAGTGTCCATGGTAGACTACCGATGGTGACACTGGCCATGGTGACAAAGCATATGGTGATGGAGCATTTGGTGGCAGTGCAAAATAGTAACAGTGCCCATGGTGATATTGCTCATGGTGATAGTGCCCATGGTGGGAGTGCCCATGGTTACAGTGCTCATGGTGACAGTGCCCATGGTGACAGTGCCCCTGGTGACAGTGCACACCGTGAGAGTGCCCATGGTGGCTGTGCCCATGGTGACAGATCTTATCATGATAGTGCTCACGGTAGCAGTGTTCATATAATAGTGCTCACGGTGGCAGTGCCCACAGTGAGAGTGCCAATGGTTACAAAACTGACTGTGACAGTGCCCATGGTGACTTTTCTCTCTGTGACAGTGCCCTTGGGGACAGTTAGCATGGTGAGATTTCTCACAGTGATAGTGCACATTGTTTCAGTGCTCATAGTGACAAGACCCATGGCGCCAGTGCCCATCATGGCATTGCTCATGGTGATAGTTCTCAGGGTGACAGTGCCCATGGTGATATTATCCATGGTGACAGTACTCAGTGATAAAGTGCTCATGGTGACAGTGCCTAAGTTGGCAGTGCAAAATGGTGACAGTGCCCATGGTGACATTGCTTACTGTGATAGTCCTTGTGGTGATAGTGCGTATGGTGACACTGCCCACCGTGACACTGCTCTCGTTGACAGTGCTCATGGTGATAGTGCCAATGTTGGAAGTGCCCATCGTGAAAGTGCCCATGGTGACAGTTCTTATGGTGACAGAGCTCACAGTTACAGTGCCCATAGTTATAGTGTCCATGGTGGCAGTACTAACAGTGAAATTGTTCATGGGGACAGTGCCCATGGTGACAGTGCCCATGGTCACAACCCTCATGGTGATAGTGCCCATGATGACAGTGCTCATGGTGACAGTCCACATTGTGCCAGTGCCCAAGGTGACAGTGCTCATGGTGACAATGCCCATTGTCACAAGCATAACGGTGAAAGTGCTCACGGTGACAGTGCACATGGTGAAAGTGACCGCGGTGACAGTTCTAACGGTGATAGTGCCCATGATGACACTGCTCATGGTGACAGTCCACATTGTGCCAGTGTCCAAGGTGAGAGTGCTCATGGTGACAGTGCTCAAAGTCAAAATACCCATGGTGACAGTGCACATGTTGGTAGTGCACATGGTGGCAGCGAATAATGGTGAAAGTGCCAATGCTGAAACTTCTCATGGTGACAGTGCACACGGTGACCACCCGTGCTGACAGTGCTCATGGTAGAAGTACCCGTGGTGACAGTGCTCACAGTGATAGAGCCCATGGTGGCCGTGCCCATGGTGACACTGCCCATGGTGACAAAACCCATGATGACATTGCCCATGGTGACAATGCCCACGGTACCATTGCCTAGGGTGACAGTGCTCACAGTGACATTACCGATGGTAACAGTGACCATGGTGAGAGTGCGCATGGTGATAGTGTCCATGGTGACAGGGCTCATTGTGACAGTCCGCATTGTGCCAGTACCCATAGTGACAGTGCTCACAGTGACATTGCCCATGGTGACAGTGACCATGATGAGCATGCTCATGGTTGTAGTGCTCACAGTAATAGTGCTCAGGGTGACAGTGCTGACAGTGAAAGTGCTCATGGTGATGGTGACCATGGTGATAGTGTCCATGGTGAGAGTCCGCACGTTGATAGTTCCCATGGTGGCAGTTCTTATTGTGAAAGTGCTCATGATGATATTGCCCATGTTGGTAGTTCCCAAGGTGACAGTGCTCACGGTGATAGTGACCATGGTAACAGTGCACATGGTAGACGTGCCCTTGGTGACAGTGCCCATGATGACAGTAGTCATGGTGACAGTTCTCACGGTGAAAGTGCCCATGGTGACACTGCACATGGTGGCAGTGAAAAATGGTGACACTGCCCAAGTTGACAGTTCTCATTGTGAGAGTGCACATGGTGAAAACCCATGCAGACGGTACTCACGGTGAGAGTTCTCATGGTTGCAGTACACATGGTGACAGTGCTCACAGTGATAATACCCATGGTGGCAGTGCCCATGGTGACACTGCCCATGATGACAGGTCCCATAGTGACAGGGCCCACGGCACCATTGCCTATGGTGACAGTGCTCATGGTGACAGTGACCACAGTGAGAGTACTCACGGTGATAGTGCTCACAGTAATAGTGCTCATGGTGACAGTGAAAATGTTGACAATACCCACGGTGACAGTACTCATGTTGAAAATACCCATGGTGGCAGTTCTCATAGCGACAGTTCTCATGGTGACAGTGCTCATAATAGCAGTGCCCAAGGTTGTGACAGTGCTCTTGGTGGCAGTTCCCATCGGGACATTACTGATGGTGACACTGTGCATAGTTACAGTGCCCATGGTAACCGTGCTCATGGTGATAGTGCACATAATGCCAGTGCGCATGGTGGTAGTTCACATGGTGACAGTGCTAAATAGTGACAGTGTACATGCTGACAGTGCTCATGGTGATAGTGCCCATGGTGACATTGCGCACGGTGATAATGGGCATTGTTAGAGTGTTCATGGTGACAGAGCCCAAGGTGGCAGTGGCCATGGTGACAGTGCCACAATGACAGTGCCCATGCTGACAGTGCCAACAGTGACAGTGCCCATGGTGATATATCTCACGATGACAGTGCCCATGGGGACAGTTAGCATGATGACATTTCTCACGGTGATAGTGCCCATTGTGACAGTGCTCACAGTGACAATGCCCATGGTGCCAGTGCCCATAGAGAATTACGCACAGTCACATTTCTCACGGTGATAGTGCCTATGGTGATATTACCCATGGTGACACTGCACATGGTGGCAGTGCTCATGATTACAGTGCCCATGTTTACAGTGTTTATGGTGATAGATGTAACAGTGTCAGTGCCCACAGGGACAGTGCCCATGCTGACAAAGCCCATGGTGATATTTCCCATTGTAACAGTGCCCACGGGGACAGTGCCCATGATGACAGCGCCCAATGTGACAAGGCCCATGGTGACTGTGCCCATGGTGACAGTGCCGATGGTGGGAGTGCCAATAGTTACAGAGATCATGGTGAAACTGCCCATGGAGACATTGCCCATGGTGATAGTGCTCATGGTGACAACCCCACGGTGACAGTGCCAATGGTGATAGTCCCCGTGGTGAGAGTTCTTACGTTGAATGTGACCATGGTGGCAGTTCTCATGGTGACAGAGCCTCTGGTGAAAATTCTCATAGTGACAGTGCTCGTGGTAACAGTGCCCATGGTGATATTGCCCATGGTGACAGTACTCATGGTAAAAGTGCCCATGGTGACACTGCAAATGGTGGCAGTGCAAAATGGTGACACTGCCCATGGTGATACTGATGATGATGACATTGCTTATGGTGATAGTCCCTACAGTGACAGTGTGTATGGTGAAACTGCACACAGTGAGAGTGCTCATGGTGACAGTGTTCATGGCGATAGTGCCGATGGTGAATGTGCCCATGGTGACAGTGCCCATAGTCACAGTTCTTATGGTGTAGTGCTCACAGTGAGAGTGCTCATGGTGCCATTACACAGTGTGACAGTATTCATGGTGCCATTGCTCATGGTGATAGTGCCCATGGTGAGAGTGCCCATGTTCACAACTCTCACACTGATAGTTCCCGTGGTGACAATACCCAGGCTGACAGAGCTCATGGTAAATGTGATCACGGTGACAGTGCCCATGGTGACAGTACCTAAGGTGACAATTCCCATGGTGAGAGTGCTCATGGTAACAGTGCCCATGGTGACAATACCCAGGGTGTCCTGCCCATGGTGACAGTGATCATGGTGACACTGCTCATGTGGACAGTGCCATAAGGGACAGTGCTCATGGTGACCGTGCTCATACTGACAGTGCCCATGGTTACAGTGCTTATGCTGATCGATGTTACGGTGGCAGTGCCCAGGGTGACCTTTACCACGTGGACAAAGCCCATGGTGATACATCCCATTGTGACAGTGCCAACAGTGGCAGAGCCCATGGTGACAGTGCCCAAGATCACAGTGCCCATGGTGAGAGTGCTAACGGTGACTGTGCCCATGGTGACAGCACCCAGTGTGACAATGCCCATTGTGACAGTGCTCAGGGTGACCATGCCGATACTGACAGTGCCGATGGTGATAGTGCCAATAGTGAGAGTGCTCACGGTGACACTGCCCATGGAGACACTGCCCATGGTTATAGTGCTCATCATGACAAACCCTTGGAGGCAGTGCCAATGGTGAGAATCCCCATGGTGACAGTTCTCACGGTGAAAGTGATCCTGTTGAAATTGCTCATGGTGAGAGTGCTCATGGTGACAGTGCTCAAGGTGATAGTCTCCATTTTGACAGTGCCCATGGTGACTGTTCTCATGGTGACAGTGCCTATGGTGATTATGCTCTTAGTGACAGTGCTCACGGTGACAGTGCCCATGGTGACAGTGACCACGGTGACTGTTCTCACCATGATAGTGCCCATGGTGACAGTGTTCATGATGACAGTCCGCATTGAGGCTCTGCCTGTGGTGACAGTGTGCATGGTGATAATTCTCACGGTGATAGTACGCACGTTGACAGTGCCAAAGGTGACAATACCCACGGTGACAGTAATCATGGTGAAAGTGCCCATGGTGGCAGCTCTCATAGTGACAGTTCTTTTGACAGTGCCCTTGGTGCCAGTGCCCATGGTGAGACTACCAATGGTGACACTGCCCATGGTGACAGTGCACATGGTCATGGTGCATCTGGTGGCAGTGCAAAATAGTGAGAGTGCCCATGGTGATATTGCTCATGGTGATAGTGCCCATGGTGAGAGTGTCCATGGCTACAGTGCTCATTCTGACAGTGCCCATGGTGACAGTGCCCCTGGTGACACAGCACACCTTGAGATTGCCCATGTTGGCTGTGCCCATGGTGACAGTGCTTATCATGATAGTGCTCACGGTAGCAGTGCTCATGGTAATAGTGCTCACGGTGGCAGTGCCCACAATGAGAGTGCCAAAGGGGAGAATACAAACTGTGACAGTGCCCATGGTGACTTTTCTCGCTGTGACAGTGCCCTTGGGGACAGTTAGCACGGTGACATTACTCACGATAAGATCTGTCACCATGGGCACGGCCACCATGGGCACTCTCACTGTGTGCACTGTCACTAGGGGCACTGTCACTATGGGCACTGTTACCATGAGAACTGTAACCATGGGCACTCTCACCATGGGCACTATCACTATCAGCAATATCACCATGGGCACTGTCACTATTTTTCACTGCGAATAGTTGCACCATGACCATGTGCACTGTCACCATGGGCAGTGTCACCATTAGTAGTCTCACCATGGGTCCTGCCACCATGAGCACTGTCACCAAGAGAACTGTCACAAGAACTGACACTATGAGAACTGCCACCATGGGCACTTTCACCATGATTACTGTCACTGTGGGTATTGTCACCTTGGGCACTGTCAACGTGAGTACTGTCACCTTGAGCACTATCACCCTGAGCACTGTCACCACGGGCACATCCTCAATGCGGACTGTCACCATAAACACTGTCACCATGGGCACTATCATGGTGAGAACAGTCACCATGGTCACTGTCACCATGGGCACTGTCACCGTGAGGACTGTCACTAAGATCATTATCAACATAGGCACTGTCACCATGAGAACAGTCACCATGGGCACTGTCAACATGGAGACTATCACCTTGAGCACTGTCACCATGAGCACTGTCACCATAAGAAATGTCACCATGATTACATTCAATGTAAGAACTGTTACCACGGGGACTATCACCATTGGCACTGTCACTGTGGGGTTTTCACCATGAGCACTATCATCATGGGCATTGTCACAGTGGGGTTGTCACCATGAGCACTATCACCATGGGCAATGTCTCCATGGACAGTTTCACCATGAACACTGTCACCGTAAGCACTTTCACCATGGGCCTTGTCACACGGAGCACTGTCACCATGGGCACTGTCACCGTGGATACTCTCACAATGGGAAGTATCACCATGGGCTTTGTCAGCGTGGGCACTGTCCCCGTGGCATTGTCACCGTGACATCTATCACCATAAACACTCTAAACATGAGCACTATCACCATGAGCATTGTCACCATGAGCACTGGTACAATGAACACTGTTATTTATGGCACTGTCAACATGAGCACTGTCAACATGGACATTGTCACCCTAGGTACTCTCACCATAGGCATTATCACTGTGAGAATTGTGAACATGGGCACTGTCACCATGGGCACTATCACCATGAGCACTGTCAACATGACTATTGTCACCCTGGGTATTTTCACCATGGGCAATGTCTCTGTGAGCACTGCACCATGAGAATTGAGACTATGGGCACTGTCAACATGGACACTCTCACCATAGGAACTATCTCCATGAACACTGTCACCGTGAACACCGTCACTGTGTGCAGTGTCACCATGTGCACTGTCACTGTAAGGACTATCACCATAAGCAAAGTCACCATGAGCAATATCACCAGGGGAACTGTCACCATTTTGCACTGCCACCATGTGCAGTGTCACCATGGGTAATATCAACATAGGCACTTTCACTGTGAGAACTGTGACCGTGCAGAATGTCTCCATGGAACTGGCACCATGGGTATTGTCACTGTGAGCACTGTCACAATGGGCACTATCACTGTGAGAAATCTCACCATGCTAACTGTCCCCATGGGCACTGTCACCGTGAGAAGTGTCACCATCGGCACTGTCACTGTCGGCACTGTCACCATGGGCACTGTCATTGTGCACAGTGTCACCGTAGGCAATGGCACCATGGGCACTGTCACCATGGGCACTGTCATCATGGACATTTTCACCATGGGCAATGTCACCTTGGGCACTGCCAACATAGGCACTATCACTATGTGCACTAACACCACAGGTACTGCTACCATGAGCAATGTCAGTATGGGTTGTCACTGTAAGCACTGTCACCATGAGAACTGTCAGCATGGGCACTGTCACCATTTTTCACTGCCATCATGTGCACTACCACCATGTGCATTGTCACCATGGGCACTATCACCGTAAGCACTGTCACCATGAGTACTGTCATCCTGGGAACTGTCACCAAGGGCACAGCCACCATGGGCAAGGTTACCATGGTCACTATCACCGGGAGAACTGTCACCATGGGAACTACCAACATGGGCACTGTCATCCTGAGCACTTTCACAATGGGAAATGCCACCATGGGCACTATTAATTTGAGCACACTCACTATGGGCACTATCACCAAGGGCACTGTCAGTTTCAGCACTATCTCCATGGGTACTGCAACCATGACCACTGTCACCATAAGCACTGTCACCATTCTCATTATCACCATGGGCACTGTCACCATGGGCACTATCACCATGAGAACTGTCAGCCTGGGCACTGTCAGCATGGGTATTGTGACTTTGGGCACTGTCACCGTGAGCACTGTCACGTTGGGCACTGGCACAGTGTGGACTGTCACCATGAGCAATGTCATCATCGGCAGTATCACCATTAGAATTTACACCGTGGTAACTGTCACCATGGGCATTGTCACCGTGAGCACTATCACCGTGATGGTTGTGACCATGGGCACTGTCACCATGGGCAGTGACCCCATGGACAATTTCACTGTTAGTACTGTCACCATGGACACTATAACTATGGGCACTGTCACTGTGAGCTCTGTCACCATGGGCACTTTCACCATGAGCACTGCCACTCCGACCACTGTCACCATAGCAACTTTAACGATGGGCACTTCCAACATTGGCACTATCACCATGAGCACTGTCAACAAGAGCACTGTCACAGTGGGCAGTGTCACCATGCGCACTATCACAGCAAGGACTATCACATTAAGCAATATCAGCATGGGCACTCTCACCATTTTGCACTGCCACCATGTGCACTATCACCTTAGGCACTGTCACCATGAGCATGTTATCACTGAGTACTGTCACCTTGGGTAATATCACCATCAGCACTGTCACCATGAGAACTATCACCGTGAGCAATGCCATGATGGGCACTGGCGCCATGGGTCTTGTCACTATGAGCACTGAAACAATGGGCACTATCACCGTGAGAAATCTCACCATGCTAACTGTCCCCAAGGGCACTGTCACAGAGAGTAAAGTCACCATGGGCACTGTCACAGTCAGTTTTGTAACCATTGTCACTCTTATTGTGGACACTGCCACCATGACACTATTACCATGAACACTGCTACCGTGAGCACTCTCATGATAAGAACTGTCACCATGGGCACAGCCACCATGGGCACTCTCACGGTGTGCACTGTCACCAAGGGCACTGTCATTGTGGGCACTGTCACCATGAGCACTGTAACCATGGGCACTCTCTCCATGGGCACTATCACCTTGAGAAATCTCACCATGGGTACTGTCACTATTTTGCACTGACACAAGATGCACCATGACCATGTGCACTGTCACCATGGGCAGTGTCACCATTGGTAGTCTCACCATGAGCCCTGCCACCATGAGCAATTTCAACAGGTTCACTTTCACCATGAGAACTGTCTCCACGGGGATTCTCACCATTGACACTGCCTCTGAGGAGTTGTCACGATGAGCACTATTACCATCGGCAGAGTCTCCATGGGTAGTTTCACCGTAAGCACTCACACTATTGGCTCTAACACCATCGGCACTGTCAGCATCGGCATGGTCACTGTGAGCACTGTCACAATGAGCATTGTCACACTGGGCGCTGTCACCATGGGCACAGTCTCCATTAGCACTCTCACCATGGGCAGTGTGATCGTGGTCTCTGTCACCATGGGCTCTGTCACCATGGGCACTGTCACAATGGGAAATATCACCATGGGCTTTGTCAGCGTGGGCACTGTCACCGTGGGCATGACCACCGTAACATCTATCACCATAAGCACTGTAATCTTGGCCCAGTCAACATGAGCATGGTCACCATGAGCACTGCCCCAATGAGCACTGTCACTAATGGCACTGTCCACATGAGCAGTGTCACCATGATCACTCTCACCATGGGCAGGACACCCTGGGTATTGTCACCATGGGCACTGTCAGCATGAGAACTCTCACCTTGGGAATTGTCACCTTAGGTACTGTCACCATGGGCACTGTCACCGTGAACAATTTTACCATGAGCTCTGTCACCCTGGGCACTATCACTGTGAGAGTTGTGAACATGGGCACTCTCACCATGAGCAATGTCACCATGTATACTCTCACCCTGTGTATTGTCACCATGGACAGTGTCACTGTGAGCACTACACCGTGAGAATTGTGACTATGGGCACTGTCAACATGGGCACATTCACCATCGGCACTATCGCCGTGAACACTGTCAACATGAGCAATATCACTGTGTATAGTTTCACCACACTATCACCGTAAGCAATGTCACCATGAGCAATATCACCATGGGCACTGTCACCATTTTGCACTGCCACCATGTCAGTGTCACCATGGGCAGTTACACTATGAGAACTGTCACCATGGGTAATAGCACCATGGGCACTGTCACCGTGAACAATGTCACTATGAGAATTTTCACCATAGGCCCTGTCACCGTGAGAATTGTCACCATCGGCACTGACAACATGGAGACTCTAACCTTGAGCACTGTCACCATGAGCACAGACACCATGGTCACATTCTATGTAAGACCTGTCACCACGGGGACTATCAACATTGGCACTGTCACCGTGGGGTTGTCACCATGAGCACTATCACCATGGGCGATATCTCCATGGGCAGTTTCACCATGAGTACTGTCACTATTGGCACTCTCACCATCGGCACTGTCACCATGGGCACCGTCACCGTGAGCACTGTCACCATGAGCCTTGTCACACTGGGCGCTGTCACCATGGGCACTGTCACCGTGGGCACTGTCACAATGGGAAGTATCACCCTGGGCTTTGTCAGCCTTGGCACTTTCCCTGTGGGCACTGACACCGTGATATCTATCACCATAAACACTGTAAACATGGGCACTGTCACCATGAGCACGGACACCATGAGCACTGCCACAATGAGCACTGTTATTTATGGCACTGCCTACATGAGCACTGTCACCATGAGCACTGTCACCATGGGCATGACACCATGGGCACTGCCATTGTGAGCACTACACCATGAGAATCGTGACTATGGGCATGGACAATCTCACCATGGGAACTATCACCGTGAGCACTATCACCATGAACACTGTCACTCTGTGCAGTGTCACCATGCAAACTGTCACTGTAAGGACCATCACCGTAAGCAAAGTCACCATGAGCAATGTCACCATGTGCACTGTCAATATTTTGATCTGCCACCATGTGCAGTGTCACCATGGTTAATATCACCATAGGCACTTACACTGTGAGAAATGTGACCGTGCGGAATGACTCTATGGGCACTGGCACCATGGGCATTGTTACTGTGAGCACTGTCACAATGGGCACTAGCACCGTGAGAAATCTCACCATGGTAACTGTCCACATGGGCACTGTCACCGTGAGTAGTGTCACCATGGGCACTGTCACTGTCGGCACTGTCACCCTGGGCACTGTCATTGCGGGCACTGTCTCCATGGCCACTGCCACTGTGTGCTCTGTCACCATGAACTCTGTAACAATTCCCATTATCACCGTGTGCACTGTCACCATGGGCACTATCACCGTGAGCACTGTCAGCATGTGCACTGTCACTATTTAGCACTGTCACCAGTTGAACTACCACCATGGGCACTGTCACGATGTGCACTATCACCGTGAACACGGTTACCATGGGCACTGTAACAATGCACAGTGTCACCATCAGTATTGTCCCGATGGGAACTGCCACCAAGAGCACTGTCACCATTAGCACCGTCACCACGAGCACTGGCACCTGGGCACTGCTATTATGAGCAATGTCACCATGAGATCTGTCGCTATGAGAACTGCCACCATGGGTATTTTCAACATGAGTACTGTCACCATGGTATTGTCACCATTTGCACTGTCACCATGAGCACTATTACCGTGAGCACTCTCACCGTGAGCTCTCTCACTGTGGTCCCTGTCACCATGAGCACTGTTGCCATGGGTACTGGCACAATGTAGACAGACACCATGAGCACTGTCACCATGGGCACCATCAGTGTGAGCACTCTCACCATGGTCACTGTCACCTTGGGCACTGTTACCATGAGCACTGTCACCATAGGCAATGGCACCATGGGCCCTGTCATCATGGGCACTCTCACCATGGGCACTATCACTGTGAGCACTGTCACCATGGATACTGCAAACATGAGAACTGTCACCGTAAGTACTGTCACCATGAGTACAGTCTGCACGGGTTGTCACCATGTGCACTGTCACCATGAGAACTGTCAACAGGGGCACTGTCACCATTTTTCACTGCCTCCATGTGCAGTGTCACAATGCGCACTATCACCATGGAAAGTATCACCGGGAACATTGTCACCATGAACATTGCAACTGTGTGCAGTGTCACCATGCACACTGTCACCGTAAGGACTATCACTGTAATCAAAGTCACTATGAGCAATGTCACCATGGGCACTGTCACCATTTTGCACTGCCACCAGGTGCAGTGTCACCATAGGCACTTTCACCGTGAGAAATGTGACCGTGCGGAATGTCTCTATGGGCACTGGCACCATGGGCATTGTCACTGTGAGCACTGTCACAACGGGCACTATCACCGTGAGAAATCTCACCATGCTAACTGTCCCCATGGGCACTGTCACCATGACAAGTGTCACCATGGGCACTGTCACTGTCGGCACTGTCACCATGGGCACTGTCATTGTGGGCACTGTCTCCATGGCCACTGCCACCGTGTGCTGTCACCATGAACTCTGTAACAATGCCCATTATGACCGTGTGCACTGTCACCATGGGCACTCTCACCGTGAGCACTGTCAGCATGTGCACTGTCACTATTTAGCACTGTCACCAGGTGAACTACCACCATAGGCACTGTCACGATGTGCACTATCACCGTGAGCACGGTTACCATGGGCACTGTAACAATGCACAGTGTCACCATCAGTACTGTCCCGATGGGAACTGCCACAAAGAGCACTGTCACCATTAGCACTGTCACCACGAACACTGACACCTGTTCACTGCTATTTTGAGCACTGTCACCATGAGATCTCTCGATATGAGTACTGCCACCATGGTTATTTTCAACATGTGTACTGTCACCATGGTATTGTCACCATTTGCACTGTCACAATGAGTACTATTACCGTGAGCACTATCACCGTGAGCACTCTCAGTGTGGTCCCTGTCACCATGAGCACTGTGGCCATGGGTACTGGCACAATGTAGACAGGCACCATGAGCACTGTCACCATGGGCACCATCAGTGTGAGCACTCTCACCATGGTCACTGTCACCATGTGCACTGTTACCATGAGCATCGTCACCATTATCAATTGCCCCATGGGCCCTGTCATCATGGGCAGTGTCACCATGGGCACGCTCACTGTGAGCACTGTCACCATGGATACTGAACACATGGGAACTCTCACCGTGAGTACTGTCACCTTGAATACTGTCTGCATGGGTTGTCACCATGTGCACTGTCACCATGAGAACTCTCAACAGGGGCACTGTCACCATTTTTCACTGCCACCAGGTGCAATGTCACCATGGGCACTATCACCATGGAAAGTTGACAGTGAACACTGTCACCATGAATACTGCAACTGTGTGCAGTGTCACCATGCACACTGTCACCGTAAGGACTATCACTGTAAGCAAAGTCATTATGAGCAATGTCACCAGGGGCACTGTCACCATTTTGCACTGCCACCAGGTGCAGTGTCACCATAGGCACTTTCACCGTGAGAAATGTGACCGTGCGGAATGTCTCTATGGGCACTGGCACCATGGGAATTGTCTCTGTGAGCACTGTCACAACGGGCACTATCATAGTAAGAAATCTCATCATGGTAACTGTCTCCATGGGCACAATCACTGTGAGAAGTGTCACCATGGGCACTGTCAGTGTCGGCACTGTTACCATGGGCACTGTCATTGTGGGCACTGTCACCATGGCCACTGCCACCTTGGGCTCTGTCACGATGAACACTGTAATAATACCCATTATCACCGTGGGCACTGTCACCATTGGCACTATCACCGTGAGCACTCTCAGCATGTGCACTGTCACTATTCAGCACTGTCACCAGGTGAACTACCACCATGGGCACGGTCACGATGTGCACTATCACTGTGAGCAATGTTACCATGGGCACTCTAACAATGTGCATTGTCACCATCGGTACTGTCCCCATGGGAACTGGCACCAAGAGCTCTGTCACCATTAGCACTTTCACCACGAGGACTGCCACCTTGTGCAATGTTATTACGAGAACTGTCACCATGAGAACTGTCGCTATGAGAACTGCCACCATGGGTATTTACAACATGAGTACTGTCACCATATGTATTGTCACCATTTTCACTGTCATCATGAGAACTGTCGCTATGAGAACTGCCACCATGGGTATTTTCAACATGAGTACTGTCACCATGGGTATTGTCACCATTTGCACTGTCACCGTGAGAACTATTTCCGTGAGCTCTATCACAGTGAGCACTCTCACTGTGGTCAGTGTCACCATGACCACTGTCGCCATGGGTACTGGCACAATGCGGACTGGCACCATGAGCCCTGTCACCATGGGCACTATCAGTGTGAACACTCTCACCATGGTCACTGTCACCATGGGCACTGTTACGATGAGCACTGTCACCATAGGCAATGGCGACGTGTGAACTTTCATCATGGGCACTGTCATCATTGGTAGTGTCACCATGGGCACTGTCACCATGGGCACTATCACTGTGAGCACTGTCACCACGGGTACAGATACCATGAGCAGTGTCAGCATCGGTTGTGACCGTGTGCACTGTCACAATGAGAACTGTCAGCATGGGAACTGTCACCATTTTTCACTGCCACCATGTGCACTACCACCATGTGCAGTGTCACCATGGGCACTATCTCCGTGAGCACTGTCACCATGAGTACTGTCATCATGGGCACTGTCACCAAGGGCACAGCCACCATGTGCACTGTTAACATGGTCACTATCACCATGAGCACTGTCACCATGGGAACTACCAACATGGGCACTGTCATCATGAGCACTTTCACAATGGGAACTGCCACCATGGGCACTATTAACACGAGCACACTCACCATGGGCACTATCCCCAAGGGCACTGTCAGTTTCAGCACTATCACCATGGGTACTGCAACCATGACCACTGTCACCATAAGCACTGTCCCCATTCTCTGTATCACCATGTGCACTGTTACCATGGGCACTATCACCCTGAGAACTGTCAGCCTGGGCACTGTCACCATGGGTATTGTGACTTTGGGCACTGTCACCATGAGCACTGTCACCTTGGGCACTGGCACAATGTGGACTGTCACCATGAGCACTGTCATCATGGGCAGTATCACCATTAGAACTGTCACCGAGGTCACTGTCACCATGGCCACTCTCACCGTGAGCACTATCACCGTGAGTGTTGTGACCATGGGCACTTTCACCCTGGGCAGTGTCCCCATGGACAATTTCATTGTTAGTACTGTCACCATGGACACTATAACTATGGACACTGTCACCGTGGGCTCTGTCACCATGGGCACTTTCACCATGAGCACTGCCACTCTGACCACTCTCATCATAAGAACTGTCACCATGGGCACTTTCACGATGGGCACTTCCAACATTGGAACTATCACCATGAGCACTGTCAACAAGAACACTGTCGTGGTGGGCAATGTCACCATGCACAATGTCACCACAAGGACTATCACATTAAGCAATGTCACCATGGGCACGGTCACCATTTTGCACTGCCACCATGTGCACTATCACCTTAGGCACTGTCACCATGAGCACTTGATCACTGAGTACTGTCACCATGGGTAATATCACCATGGGCACTGTCACCGTGAGAACTATCACCGTGAGCAATGCCATGATGGGCACTGGCGCCGTGGGTCTTTTCACTATTAGCAGTGAAACAATGTGCACTATCACTGTGAGAAATATAACCGTGCTAACTGTCCACAAGGGCCCTATCACAGAGAGAAAAGTCATCATGGGCACTGTCACAGTCAGTATTCTCACCCTGGGCACTCTCATTGTGGGCAATGCCTCCGTGAGCACTATTACCATGAACACTGCTACCATGAAGACTCTCATGATAAGAACTGTCACCATGGACACAGACACCATGGGCACTCTCACGGTGTGCACTGTCACCAGGGGCACTGTCACAATGGACACTGTCACCATGAGCACTGGAACCATGGGCACTATCACCATGAGCAATATTACCATGGGCACTCTCACTATTTTGCACTGCCACCAGATGCACCATGACCATGTGCACTGTCACCATGGGCAGTGTCACCATCGGGAGTCTCACCATGGGCACCAAGAGCACTGTCACCTCGAGCACTGCCACCATGAGCACTGTCACAAGAACTGTCAGTATGAGAACTGCCACCATGGGCACTTTCACCATGATTACTATCACCTGGGTATTGTCACCTTTGGCACTGTCAACGTGCGTACTATCACCGTGAGAACTGTCACCATGAGCACTGTCAGCACGGGCACAGCCTTAATGCGGACTGTCATCATGAACACTGTCACCATGGGCACTATCACGGTGAGAACAGTCACCGTGGTCACTGTCACCATGGGCACTGTCACCATGAGCTCTGTCACTAAGAGCATAATCACCATAGGCACTGTCACCGTGAGAACAGTCACCATGGACACTCTCAACATGCAGACTATCACCTGGAACACTGTCACCATGAGCAATTTCAACAGGATCACTTTCACCATGAGAACTGACACCACGGGGACTCTCAGCATTGGCACTCCATCTGAGGGGTTGTCATGATGAGCACTGTCACCATGGGCATTGTCTCCATGGGCAGTGTCACCGTGAGCAGTCTCACTATTGGCACTATCACCATCGGCACGGTCAGCATTGGCATGGTCACCGTGAGCACTGTCACAATGGGCATTGTCACACTGGGTGCTGTCACCATGGGCACAGTCACTGCTGGCACTCTCACCATGGGCACTGTGATCTTGGGCACTGTCACCATGGGCTCTGCCACTGTTGGCACTGTCACAATGGGAAGTATCACCATGGGCTTTGTCAGCATGTGCAATGTCACCCTGGGCACGGCCACCATGATATCTATCACCATAGGCACTGTCACCTTGGGCCCTGTCACCATGAGCACGGTCACCATGAGCACTGCCACAATGAGCAATGTCACTTATGGCACTGTCCTCATGAGAAGTGTCACCATTGTCACTGTCACCATGGACAGGACACGCTGAGTATTGTGATCATGGGTACTGCCTATGAGCAGTCTCACCATGGGAATTGTCACCTTAGTTACTGTCACCATGGGCACTGTCACCGTGAACAATCTTACCATCAGCTCTGTTACCCTGGTTATTGTCACCATGGGAACTATCACCGTGACAGTTGTGAACATGGGTATTCTCAGCATGGGCACTCTCACCATGAGCAATGTGACCATGAATACTGTCACTCTGTGTATTGTCACCATGAGCACTGTCACCATGAGCACTGTCAGCATGTGCACTGTCACTATTTAGCAGTGTCACCAGGTGAACTACCACCATGGGCACTGTCACGATGTGCACTATCACCGTGAGCACGGTTACCATGGGCACTCTAACAATGTGCAGTGTCACCATCGGTACTGTCCCCATGGGAACTGCCACCAAGAGCACTGTCACCATTAGCACTGTCACCACGAGGACTGCCATCTTGGGCACTGCTACTATGAGCACTGTCACCGTGAGAACTGTCGCTATGAGAACTGCCACCATGGGTATTTCAACATGAGTACTGTCACCATGGGTATTGTCACCCTTTGCACTGTCACCATGAGCTCTATTACCGTGAGCTCTATCACAGTGAGCACTCTCACTGTGGTCAGTGTCACCATGACCACTGTCGCCATGGGTACTGGCACAATGCGGACTGGCACCATGAGCCCTGTCACCATGGGCACTATCAGTGTGAGCACTCTCACCATGGTCACTGTCACCATGGGCACTGTTACCATGAGCACTGTCACCATAGGCAATGGCGACGTGTGAACTTTCATCATAGGCACTGTCATCATGGGCAGTGTCACCATGGGCACTATCACTGTGAGCACTGTCACCACGGGTACAGCTACCATGAGCAGTGTCAGCATCGGTTGTGACCGTGTGCACTGTCACAATGAGAACTGTCAGCATGGGAACTGTCACCATTTTTCACTGCCACCATGTGCACTGTCACCATGGGCACTATCTTTGAGCACTGTCACCATGAGTACTGTCATCATGGGCTGTGTCACCAAGGGCACAGCCACCATGTGCACTGTTAACATGGTCACTATCACCATGAGCACTGTCACCATGGGAACTACCAGCATGGGCACTGTCATCATGAGCACTTTCACAATGGGAAGTGCCACCATGGGCAGTATTAACACGAGCACACTCACCATGGGCACTATCCCCAAGGGCACTGTCAGTTTCAGCACTATCACCATGGGTACTGCAACCATGACCACTGTCACCATAAGCACTGTCCCCATTCTCTGTATCACCATGTGCACTGTCACCATGGGCACTAGCACCTTGAGAACTGTCAGCCTGGGCACTGTCACCATGGGTATTGTGACTTTGGGCACTGTCACCATGAGCACTGTCACCTTGGGCACTGGCACAATGTGGACTGTCACCATGAGCACTGTCATCATGGGCAGTATCGCCATGAGAACTGTCACCGTGGTCACTGTCACCATTGTCACTCTCACCGTGAGCACTATCACCGTGAGTGTTGTGACCATGGGCACTTTCACCATGGGCAGTGTCCCCATGGACAATTTCACTGTTAGTACTGTCACCATGGACAGTATAACTATGGGCAATGTCACCGTGGGCTCTTTCACCATGGGCACTTTCACCATGAGCACTGCCACTCTGACCACTCTCATCATAAGAACTGTCACCATGGGCACTTTCACGATGGGCACTTCCAACATTGGCACTATCACCATGGGCACTGTCAACAAGAGCACTGTCGTGGTGGGCAATGTCACCTTGCGCAATGTCACCACAAGGACTATCACATTAAGCAAAGTCACCATGGGCACTGTCACCATTTTGCACTGCCACCGTGTGCACTATCACCTTAGGCAATGTCACCATGAGCTCTTGATCACTGAGTATTGTCACCATGGGTAATATCACCATGGTCACTGTCACCATAATAACTATCACCGTGAGCAATGCCATGATGGGCACTGGCCCCATGGGTCTTGTCACTATTAGCACTGAATCAATGGGCACTATCACCGTGAGAAATCTCACCAAGCTAACTGTCCCCAAGGGCACTCTCACAGATAGAAAATTCACCATCGGCACTGTAACAGTCAGTATTCTCGCCATTGGCACTCTCATTGTGGGCACTGCCACCGTGAGCACTATCTTGATAAGAACTGTCACCATGGGCACTCTCACGGTGTGCACTGTCGCTAGGGGCACTGTCACCATGGGCACTGTCACCATGAGCTATATCACCAGGGGCACTCTCACTATTTTGCACTGCCACCAGATGCACCATAACCATGTGCACTGTCACCATGGGCAGTGTCACCATCGGTAGTCTCACCTTGGATACTGCCACCGTGAGCACTGTCACCAAGAGCACTGTCATCACGAGCACTGCCACCATGGGCACTTTCACCATGATTGATGTCACCGTGGGTACTGTCACCTTCTCCCTGTCAATGTGAGTACTATCACCATGAGCACCATCACCCTGAGCACTGTCACCACAGGCACAGCCTCAATTCGGTCTCTCACCATGAACACTGTCACCATGGGAACTATCACGGTAGGAACAGTCACCATCGTCACTGTCACCATGGGCACTGTCCCTGTGAGCACTGTCACTAAGAGCATTATCACCATAGGCTCTCTTACCATGAGAACAGTCAACATGGGCACTGTCAACATTGAGCCAATCACTTTGAGCACTGTCACCATGAGTAATTTCAACAGTGTCACTTTCACCATGAGAACTATTACCACGGGGACTCTCACCATTGGTACTGCTTCCGAGGGGTTGTCACGATGAGCACTATCACCATGGGCAGTGTCTCCATGGGCAGTTTCACCGTGAGCACTCTCACTATTGGCACTATCATGATCGGCACTGTCAACATCGTCTCGGTCACAGTGAGCACTGTCACAATGGGCGTTGTCACATTGGGCACTGTCACCATGGACACAGTCACCATTAGAACTCTCACCATGGGCACTGTGATCTTGGGCACAGTCACCATGGGCTCTGTCACTGTGGGCACTGTCAAAATGGGAAGTATCAACATGGGCTTTGTCAGCGTGAGCACTGTCACCATGAGCACGGCCACAGTGACATGTATCACCATAAACACTGTAACCATGGGCACTGTCACTATGAGCACGGTCACCATGAGCACTGCCACAATGAGCACTGCCACTTATGAAACTGTCCACATGAGCATTATCACCATGATCACTGTCACCATGAGCAGGACACCCTGGGTATTGTCAGCATGGGCACTGTCACCTTGAGCACTCTCACCATTTCAGATGTCACCTTAGGTACTGTAACCACGGGCACTGTCACCGTGAGCACTTTTACCATGAGCTCTGTCTCCCTGCGTATTGTCACCACGGGCACTATCAATGTGAGTGTTGTGAACATGGGCACTCTCACCATGAGCAATGTCACCATGAATACTGTCTCCCTGTCTATTCTCACCATGGGCACTGTCACCGTGAGCACTACACCGTGAGAATTGTGACTATGGGCACTGTCACCATGGGCACATTCACCATCAGCACTATCGCCGTGAGCACTGTCACAATGAGCACTGTCACTCTCGCAGTTTCACCATACACACTAGCACCGTAAGGACTATCACTGTAAACAATTTCACCATGAGCAATATCACCATGGGCACTCTCACCATTTTGCACTGCCACCATGTGCAGTGTCACCATGGGCACTTTTACCAAGAGTACTGTTACCGTGGGTAATATCACCATGGGCACTGTCACCGTGAGCTCTGTCACTATGAGAATTTTCACCATAGGCACTGTCACCGTGAGAACTGTCACTATGGTCACATTCAACGTAAGAACTGTTACCACGGACACTATCACCATTGGCAGTGTCACCGTGGGGTTGTCAGCATGAGAACTATCACCATGGCCAATGTTTCCATGGGCAGTTTCACTATGAGCACTGTCACTATTGGCACTCTCACCATCAGCACTGTCACCATGGTTACGGTCACCGTGAGCACTGTCATCATGGGCACTTTCACCGTGGGCACTGTCACAATGGGAAGTATCACCATGTGCTTTGTCAGCCTGGGTACTGTCACCGTGGGCACTGACACTGTGACATCTATCACCATAGACACTGTAAACATGGGCACTGTCACCATGAGCACTGTCACCAGGGGCATGACACCATGGGCATTGTCACCCTAGGTACTCTCACCATAGGCATTATCACTGTGAGAATTGTGAACATGGACACTATCACCATGGGTACTATCACTGTGAGCACTCTCACCATGGTCACTATCACCATGGACACTGTTACCATGAGCACTGTCACCATAGGCAATGGTGCCATGGGCACTGTCAACTTTGGCACTGCCACCATGGGCACTATCACTGTGATCACTGTCACCATGGGTACTGCAACAATGAGAACTGTCACCGTGAGTACTGTCTGCATTGGTTGTCACCATGTGCACTGTCACCATGAGAACTGTCAACATGGGCACTGTCACCATTTTTCACTGCCACGATGTACAGTTCCCATAGTGATATTATCCGTAGTGACAGTACTCAATGATAAAGGGCCCATGGTGACAGTGCCCATGGTGATAGTGCACATGGTGACAGTGTCCATGGTGATATTGTGCATGGTGACATTTCTTAAGGTGATAGTCCTTGCGGTGATAGTGCACATGGTGACAGTGCAAATGGTGACTATACCCATGGCGACAGTACTCATGGTGAAAATACCCATGGTGGCAGTTCTCATAGCGACAATTCTCAGGGTGACAGTGCTCATAATAGCAGGGTCCAAGGTGGCAGTGCTTCCGGTGACAGTGGTCATGGTGACAGTTCACTTGGTGACAGTTCCCATGGGAACAGAACTGATGGGGAAAATGCTCTTTGTGAGAGTGCCAATGGTTACCTTGGTCTCGGGAATATTGCACATGATGATAGTGCCCATGGTGACATTGCCCATGGAGACACGGCTCACTGTGACAGTTCTCATGGTGACAGTGCTCATGGTGGAAGTGCCCATGGTGACACTGCTCATTGTGGCAGTGCTCATGGTGACAGTGCCGATGATGACAGTACTTGTGGTGATAGAGTTCACAGTCGCTGTGCTCATGTTGATAGTGCTCATGGAAGCAGTTCCCTCAGTGACACTGCTCATGCTGGCAATGCCCACGTTGATAGACGCATGGTGACAGTGCCCACAATCGCAGTGCAATGGTGAGAGAGCTCATGGTGACAGTGAAACAGGTGACAGTGCCCATGAAGACAATGGCCATTGTTACAGTGCCCATGTGCCAAGGCCCATGGTGACAGTGCCCACGGTGACACTGACCATGATGTCACTGCCCATGGTGATAGTGCCCATGGTGACAGTGCCCATGTTTACAATGCTCATGGTGACACTGCCCATGGTGGCAGTGCCCCTGGTGACAGTGCACACCATGAGTATGCACATGATGGTCATGCCAGTTGTGACAGTGCCCATGGTGACAGTACTTTTGATGATAGTGCTCACGGAAGAAGTGTTCATGGTAATAATACTCATGGTGGCAGTGCCCGCAGTGACAGTACTCATGGACAGTGCCAAAAGTGACAGTGCCCATGATGAGAGTTGCCCTGATGACACAGCTCACAGTGATAGTGCCATTGTGACAGTGCTAAGAGTGACAATGCCTAATGTGCCAGTGCCCATTGAGACATGCCACACGGTGACAGTTCTCACAGTGACAGTGCCCATGGTGAATTTACCCATGGTGACAGTACTCGTGGTTAATTTGCCCATGGTGATATTGCACATGGTGGCAGGGCGAAATGGTGACAGAGCCCATGGTGACATTGCTCATGGTGACATTGCTTAAGGTGAGAGTGCGCCTGCTGACAGTGCTCACGGTGATAGTGCCCTTGGTGAAAGTGCCCATGGTGACAGTGCCCATAGTCACAATTCTCATGGTTTAGTGCTCATGGTGACAGTGCCCATGGTAATAATACCCAGGGTGATAGTACTCATGGTGACAGTGCTCATGGTGAGAGTCCCCATGCTGACAGTGCCCATGTTCACAATTCTCACAGTGATAGTGCCCATGGTGACAATACCCAGGGTGACAGAGCTCACGGTAACAGATCTCACGGTGGCAGTTCCCACGTTGACAGTGCCCATGGTGACAAAGCCCATGGTGATACTTCCCATTGTGACAGTGCCCATGGTGACAGTGGCCAAGATCAGAGTGCCCATGCTGACATTTTGCATGGTGACACTACACATGGTGAAAATGCCTATGGTGGCAATTCTCATAGTGAGAGTTCTCATGGTGACAGTGCTCATGGTGGCAGTGCCCTAGGAGGCAGTGCTCGAGGTGACAGTGCTCTTGGTGACAGTGCTCATGGTGGCAGTTCCCATGATGAGAGTACCGATGGTGGCAGTGCACACGGTGAGATTACCGATGGTGGCAGTGCGCATGGTGACTGTTTTCATGGTGATAGTGCCTATGGTGACAATGCTCATCATGACAGTTCCCATGGTGACCCGGCCACAGTGTAAGTGCTCATGGTGATAATGCTCAAGGTGATAGTGCCCATGGTGGCTGTCCTAACATTGATAATGCCCATGGTGAAAGTTCCCATGGTGACAGTTCCCATGGTGAAAGTGCTCCTGATTACAGTGCCCATATTCGGAGTTCCCACCGTGACAGTGCTCATGGTGGCAGTGCCCTGGGTGGCAGTCCTTGTGGTGACAGTGCTCATGGTGGCAGTTCCCATGGTGAGAGTACCGATGTTAGCTCTCCACATGGTGACATTGCCCATGGTAACCGGGCTCACAGAGATAGTGCCTAATGTGACAGTGCTCATGGTGATAGCGCCGATGGTGATAGTTCTCACAGTGATAGTGCCCATGGTTAAGGTGCCCATTGTGACAGTGCTCACGGTAATTGTGAGCCTAGTGATAGTGCACTTGGTGACTGTGAGCATGTTGACAGTACACATGGTGATACTGCTCAAGATGATAGTGCCCATGTTGACAGTGAGCATGGTGACACTTCTCATGGTGACAGTGCCTATGATGACAATGTTCATCATGACAGTGTCCATAGTGACACTGCCAGGGTGACAGTGCCAATGGTGACAGTGGCCATGGTGATACTGCACAAAGTGATAGTACCCATGGTGATAGTCCTCACGTTAATAGTTCCCATGGTGAAATAGCCCATGGTGAGTTTTCCCATGTTGAAAGTGCTCATGATGACAGTGCCCATGATGGTAGATCCCATGGTGACAGTGCTCACAGTGATACTGACCATGGAAAGAGTGCATATGGTGGCTGTGCCCTTGGTGAAAATGCCCATGCTGACAGTACTGTTGGTGACAGAGCTCACGGTGATAGTGCCCATGGTGACAGTGTACATGTTTGTAGAGCACATGGTGGCAGTGAAAAATGGTGACAGTTCCCATTGTGAGAATAATCATGGTTAAAGTGCACACAGTAACCACCCATGATGACATTCCTCACAGTTACAGGGCACAAGTTTGCAGGACCCATGCTGACAGTGCCCACAGTGACACTGCCCATGATGACAGTGCCCAAGGTGAGAGTGCCCATGGTCACATTGCCTCTGGTGACAGTGCTCACTGTGATAGTGGCCATGGTTAAACTGCCCATGGTGACAGCACTCACTGTAATAGTGCCCATAGTTATAGTGCACTTAGTGGCCGTGCCCATGGTGACAGTACACATGGTGATATTGCTCATGGTGATAGTGCCCATGGTGACAGTGTCCATGGTGACGGTTCTCACGGTGAGAGTGCCCATGGTGATAAACTTCATGATGAGAGTGCCCATGGTGACATTCCTCACAGTGATAGTGCCCATGGTGATAGTACACTGGGTGGCTGTGCCCATTGTGACAGTGCCCATGGTGACAGTGCCCATGGAGGCATTGCCCACAATGACAGTGCCCATGGTGACAGTGACGACAGTGACAGTGCCCATGGTGACAGTTCTCACGGTGACAGTGCCATGGAGACAGCATGGTGAGATTTCTCACGGTAATAGTGCTCATTGTCACAATGCTCATACTGACAATGCCATTTGTGCCAGGTCCCATCAAGACATGCCGCACTGTGACAGTTCCATGGTGACAGTGCCCCTCATGATATTACCCATTGTGAGAGTAATCATGATTAAAGTGCTCATGGTGACACTGCTTATGGTGGCAGTGCAATATGGTGACAGTGCCCATGGTGACATTGATCATAGTGACATTGCTTACAGTGATAGTCCTTACGGTGATAGTGTGCATGGTGACACTGCACACTGTGACAGTGTTCATGGTGACAGTGCTCTCGGTAATAGTGCCCATTGTGAAAGTGCCCATGTTGACAGTGCCCACAGTCACAATTCTCACAGTGTAGTGCTCACGGTGATAGTGTTCATGGTGACAGTACCCAGGCTGACAGTATTCATGGTGACAGGTCTCATGGTGATAGTGCCCATGGTGAGAGTCCCCATGTTCTCAATTCTCACTGTGATAGTGCCAATGGTGACAATACCCAGGGTGACAGAGCTCATGTTAACAGTTCTCACGGTGACAGTGCCCATGGTGAGAGTACCTAGGGTGAAAATGCCCATGGTGAGAGTGCTCATGGTGACAGTGCCCATGGTGAAAATACCCACGGTGCCATGCCCATGGTGACAGTGCTGATGGTGACCCTGCTCATGTTGGCAGTGCCATAAGTGACAGTGCTCATTGTGGCAGTGGTCATGGTGACGGTGCTCATGGTGACAGTGTGCATGTTGACAGTGCGCATAATTACAGTGCTTATGGTGATAGATGCCATGGTGTAAGTGCCCAAGGTGACAGTGCCCACGCTGATAAATCCCATGGTGATGCTTCCCATTGTGACAGTGCCCACGGTGAAAGTGCACGTGGTGACAGTGCCCAAGATCACAGTGCCCATGGTGACAGTGCTAATGGTGACAGTGCCTATGGTGATAAATCTCATAGTGAGAGTGCTCACGTTGACACTGCCCATGGTGACAGTGCCCAGTGTGACAAGGCCCAAGGTGACAGTGCTCATGTTGACCATGCCCATGGTGACAGTGCCGATGGTGATAGTACGAATAGAGACAGTGCTCAGGGTGAAACTGCCCATGTAGATATTGCCCATTGTGATAGTGCTCATGGTGACAACTGCAAGGTGTCAGTACCAATGGTGATAGTCACCGTGGTGATAGTTCTCAGGGTGAAAGTGACCAAGGTGACATTGCTCATGGTGACAGTGCTCAAGGTGATAGTCTCCATGTTGACAGTGCCCATGGTGACAGTTCTCACGGTGACATTGACTATGGTGATAATTCTCATAGTGAGAGTGCTCACGTTGACACTGCCCATGGTGACAGTGACCACGGAGACTGTTCTCACCGTGATACTGCCCATGGTGACAGTCCACACTGTGGCTGTACCCATGGTGACACTGCTCAGGGTGATGGTGCTCACAGTGATAGAGCTCATGGTGATAGTGCCCAAGGTGACAATACCCACGGTGACAGTAATCATGGTGAAAATGCCCATGGTGGGAATTATCATAGTGACAGTTCTCATTGTGAACAGTGCTCATGGTGGCAATATCCAAGGTGGCAATGCTCGTGCTGACACTGCTCTTGGAGACAGTTCTCATGGTTGCAGTGCCCATGGTAATCGTGCTCATGGTGATAGTGCCTATGGTGACAGTGTCCATGGTCATAGTGCACCTGGTGGCAGTGCAATATAGTGACACTGCCAATGGTGACAGTTCTCATGGTGACATTGCTCATGGTGATAGTGCCCATGGTGACTGTGCCCATGGTGACAGTGCTCATGGTGACATTGCCTATGGTGGCAGTGCCCCTGGTGAAAGTGCACATCATTAGAGTGTCCACGGTGGTCTCGGCATTGGTGACAGATCCCATGGTGACAGTTCTTATGATGATAGTGCTCACAGAAGCAATGTTCATGGTAATAATGCTCACGGTGGCAGTGCCCACAGTGACAGTGCCCATAGACAGTGCCAAAAGTGACAGTGCCCATGGTGACAGTACTTAAGATGATAGTGCTCACAGGAGCAGTGTTCATGGTAATAATGCTCACGGTGGCAGTGCCCACAGTGAGAGTGCTCATGGACAGTGCCAAAAGTGACAGTGCCCATGGTGAAAGTTACCATTGTGAGACAGCTCACAGTGATTGTGCCCATTGTGGCAGTGCTCAGAGTGACAATGTCCATTGTGCCAGTGCCCATTGATACATGCCACATGGTGACAGTTCTCACAGTGACAGTGCCCATGGTGATTTTACCCATGGTGACAGTACTCATAGTTAAAGTGCCCATGGTGATACTGCACATGGTGGCAGTGTGAAATGGTGACAAAGCCCATGGTGACACTGCTCATGGTGACATTGCTTAGGGTGATAGTCCTTACGGTGATAGTGCACCTGGTGACAGTACTCACGGTTATAGTGCCCTTGGTGAAAGTTCCATGGTGACAGTGCACATCATGATAGTCCCCATGCTGAGAGTGCCCATGTCCACAATTCTCAGAGTGATAGTGCCCATGGTGACAATACCCAGGGTGACAGAGCTCACAGTAACAGATCTCACGGTGGCAGTGCCCACAGTGACAGTGCCCATGCTGACAAAGCCCATGGTCATACTTCCCATTGTGACAGTGCCCACGATGACAGTGCCCATGGTGACAGTGTCCAAGATGAGAGAGCCCATGCTGACATTGCGCATGGTGACAGTACTCATGGTGAATATGCCTATGGTGGCAATTCTCATAGTGAGAGTTCTCATGGTGACAGTGCTCATGGTGGCAGTGCCCTAGGAAGCAGTGCTCGTGGTGACAGTGCTCTTAGTGACAGTGCTCATTGTGGCAGTTCCCATGGTGGCAGTGCACATGGTGAGATTACCGATGGTGGCAGTGCGCATGGTGACTGTTCTCATGGTGACAGTGCCTATGGTGACAATGCTCTTCGTGACAGTGCCCATGGTGATGCTGCGACAGTGAGACTGCCACGGTGTAAGTACTTATGGTGACAGTGACCATGGTGATACTGTTCAAGTTGATAGTGCCCATGGTGGCTGTCCTAACATTGATAATGCCCATGTTGAAAGTTCCCATGGTGAAAGTGCTCCTGATTACTGTACCCATATTCGGAGTTCCCATGGTGACCCTGCTCATGATGGCAGTGCCCTGGGTGGCAGTCCTGGTGGTGACATTGCTCATGGTGGCAGTTCCCATGGTGAGAGTACTGATGGTAGCTGTGCACATGGTGACATTGCCCATGGTAACCTTGCTCACTGTGATAGTGCCCATGGTGACAGTGCTCACAGTGATAGTGCAGATGGTGATAGTTCTCATGGTGATAGTGCCCATGGTTAAGGTGCACATTGTGACAGTGCTCACGGTAATTGTGGGCATAGTCATAGTGCACTTGGTGATCATACCCATGTTGACAGTACACATGGTGACACTTCTCACGGTGACAGTGCCTATGATGAAAATGTTCATCATGACAGTGCCCATGGTGACACTGCCACAGTGACAGTGCCAATGGTGACAGTGACCATGGGGACAATACTTATGATGATATTGCTCACGTAAGCAGTGTTCATGGTAATAATGCTCACGGTGGCAGTGCCCACAGTGACAGTGCTCATGGACAGTGCTGACACAGACAGTGCCCATGGTGACAGTTACCATGGTGAGAGAGCTCACGGTGATAGTGCCCATTGTGACAGTGCTCAGAGTGACTATCCCCATTGTGTCAGTGCCCATCGAGACATGCTGCACGGTAACAGTTCTCACTGTGACAGTGCCCATGTTGATTTTACCCATGGTGACAGTACTCATGGTTAAAGTACCCATGGTGATACTGCACATGATGGCAGTGTGAAATGGTGACAGAGCCCATGTTGACATTGCTCAAGGTAACATTGCTTCAGGTGATGGTCCTTACAGTGATAGTGAGCCTGGTGACAGTGCTCACGGTGATAGTGCCTTTGGTGAAAGTTCCATGGTGACAGTGCCCATAGTCACAATTCTCAAGGTGTAGTGCTCACGGTGACAGTACATATGGTAACAATACCCAAGGTGATAGTACTCATGGTGGCAGTGCTCATGGTGATAGTCTCCATGCTTACAGTGCTCATGTTCACAATTCTCACGGTGACAGTGCTCATGGTGACAATATCCACGGTAGCAGAGTTCACGGTAACAGATCTCACGGTGGCAGTGCCCACGGTCACAGAGCCCATGCTGAGCAATCCGACGGTGATACTTCCCATTGTGACAGTGCCCACGATGACAGTGCCCATGGTGACAGTGCCCAAGATCAGAGTGCCCATGCTGACATTGCTCATGGTGACAGTACTCATGGTGAAAATGCCTATGGTGGCAATTCTCATAGTGAGAGTTCTCATGGTGACAGTGCCCATGGTGGCAGTTCCCATGGTGAGTGTACCGTTGGTGGCAGTGCACATGGTGAGATTACTGATGGTGACAGTGCGCATGGTGACACTTCTCATGGTGACAGTGCCTATGATGACAATGTTCATCATGACAGTATCTATGGTCACACTGCCACGGTGACAGTGTCAATGGTGACAGTGACCATGGTGATACAGCACAAAGTGATAGTGCCCATGGTGATAGTCCTCACGTTAATAGTTCCCATGGACATAGTTCTCATGGACAGTGCAAAAGTGACAGCACCCATGGTGAGAGTTGCCCTGCTGACACAGCTCACTGTGATAGTGTCCATTGTAACAGTGCTAAGAGTGACAATGTCCATTGTGCCAGTGCCCATTGAGACATGCCACATGGTGACATTTCTCACAGTGACAGTGCCCATGATGATTTTACCCACGGTGACAGTACTCATGGTTAATTTGCCCATGGTGATACTGCACATGGTGGCAGGGAGAAATGGTGACAGAGCCCATGGTGACATTGCTCATGGTGACATTCTTTAAGGTGATAGTCCTTATGGTAATAGTTCACCTGGTGACAGTGCTCTCAGTGATAGTACTCTTGGTGAAAGTGCACATGGTGACAGTGCCCATAGTCACAATTCTCAAGGTGTAGTGCTCATGGTGACAGTGCCCATGGTAACAATGCCCAGGGTAATAGTACTCATGGTGACAGTGCTCATGGTGATAGTCCCCATGGTGACAGTGGCCATGTTCATAATTCTCATGGTGACATTTCCCATGGTGACAGTGCTCATGGTTACAGTGCACACGGTAACAACCCATGATGCCATTCCTCACGGTTACAGTGCACAAGGTTGCAGGACCCATGGTGACAGTGTGCACAGTGACACTGCCCATGATGACAGTGCCCATGGTGACAGTGCCCACGGTCACATTGCCTCTGGTGACAGTGCTCACAGTGATAGTGCCCATGGTTAAACTGCCCATGGTGACAGCACTTACGGTAATAGTGCCCATAGTTATAGTGCACTTAGTGGTCGTGCCCATGGTGACAGTACACATGGTGATATTGCTCACGGTGATAGTGCCCATGGTGACAGTGTCCAAGGTGACAGCTCTCACGGTGAGAGTGCCCATGGTGATACAGCTCATGATGATAGTGCCCATGGTGACATTCCTCACAGAGATAGTGCCCATGGGGATAGTAAACTTAGTGGCCGTGCCCATTGTGACAGTACCCATGGTGACAGTGCCCATGGAGGCAGTGCCCACAATGACAGTGCCCATGGTGACAGTGACGACTGTGACAGTGCCCATGGTGACAGTTCTCACGATGACAGTGCCATGGAGACAATTAGCATGGTGAGATTTCTCACAGTGATATTGCTCATTGTCACAATGCTCATAGTGACAATGCCCTTGGTGCCAGTTCCCATCAAGACATTCCGCACTGTGACAGTTCTCACAGTGACAGTGCCCATCATAATATTACCCATTGTGAAAGTAATCATGATTAAAATGCCCATGGTGACACTTCTCATGGTGTCAGTACGAAATGGTGACAGTGCCCATGGTGACATTGCTCATGGTGACATTGCTTACCGTGATAGTCCTTACGGTGATAGTGTGCATGGTGACAATGCACACAGTGACAGTGTTCTTGGTGACAGTGCTCTCGGTAATAGTGCCCATTGTGAAAGTGCCCATGGTGACAGTGCCCACAGTCACAATTCTCACGGTGTAGTGCTCACGGTGATAGTGTTCATGGTGACAATACCCAGGTGAGAGTACTCATGGTGACAGTGCTCATGGTGATAGTGCCCATGGTGAGAGTTCCCATGTGTTCAATTCTCACTGTGATAGTGCCCATGGTGTCAATACCCTGGGTGATTGAGCTCATGTTAACAGTTCTCACGGTGACAGTGCCCATGGTGTGAGTACCTAGGGTGAAAATGCTCATGGTGAGAGTGCTCATGGTGACAGTGCCCATGGTGACAATACCCAGGGTGCCATGCCCATGGTGACAGTGCTGATGGTGACACTGCTGATGTTGGCAGTGCCATAAGTGACAGTGCTCATTGTGGCAGTGGTCATGGTGATGGTGCTCATGGCGACAGTGCACATGATGATAGTGCATATAATTACAGTGCTTATGGTGATAGATGTCATGGTGTAAGTGCCCAAGATGACAGTGCCCATGCTGATAAATCCCATGGTGATACTTCCCATTGTGACAGTGCCCACAGTGAAAGTGCACATGGTGACAGTGCCCATGGTGACAGTGCTAATGGTGACATTGCCCATGGTGACAGTGCCCAGTGTGACAATGCCCATGGTGACAGTGCTCACATTGTCCATGCCCATGGTGAGAGTGCCGATGGTGATAGTACGAATAGAGACAGTGCACATGGTGAAACTGCCTATGTAGACATTGCCAATTGTTATAGTGCTCATGGTGACATCCGCATGGTGTCAGTGCCAATGGTGATAGTCACCGTGGTGATACTTCTCAGGGTGAGAGTGACCAAGGTGACATTGCTCATGGTGACAGTGCTCAAGGTGATAGTCTCCATGTTGACAGTGCCTATGGTTGCACTTCTCACGGTGACAGGGCCTATGGTGATAATTCTCATAGTGAGAGTGCTCACGTTGACACTGCCCATGGTGAGAGTGACCATGGTGACTGTTCTCACTGTGATGCTGCCCATGGTGACAGTCCACATTGTGGCTGTGCCCATGGTGACACTGCTCAGGGAAATGGTGCTCACAGTGATAGTGCTCACGGTGACAGTGCCCAAGGTGACAATACCCACGGTGACAGTAATCATGGTGAAAATGCCCATGGTGTCAGTTCTCATAGTGACAGTTCTTATTGTGACAGTGCTCATGGTGGCAGTGCTCATGGTGGCAGTGCACATGGTAATGGTGCTCATGTTGATAGTGTCCATGGTGACAGGGCACATGGTGGTAGTGCACCTGGTGGCAGTGCAAATTAGTGACAGTGGCCGTGGTGACAGTTCTCATGGTAATATGGCTCATGGTGATAGTGCCCATGGAGACAGTGCCCACAGTGACACTGCTCATGGTGGCAGTGCCCTGGGTGGCAGTCCTCGTGTTGACAGTGCTCATGGTGGCAGTTCCCATGGTGAGAGTCCTGATGGGGCAGTGCACATGGTGACAGTGCCATGGCAACCATGCTCACGGTGATATGACCCATCGTTACAGTTATCACAACTGTTGTGCCGATGCTGATAATGCTCCCGGTGATAGTGCCCATGGTTAAGGTGCCCATGGTGACATTGTTCACAATAATGGTGAGCATAGTGATAGTGTACTTGTTGACCATGTCCATGGTGACAGGGCCCATGGTGACACTACCCATGGTGACAGTTCCCATGATGACAGTGTCCATGTTGACATTGCTCATGGTGAAATTGCCCATGGTGACAATTCTCACGGTGACATTGCCATTGGAGAGAGCACCCATATTGACAGTGCCCATGGTGACGTGCTCATGTTGATAGTGCTCACAGTGATAATGCCCATGGTGGCAGTGCCCATGGTGACAGTGCACACAGTGACAGTGCCCATGCTGACAGTTCTCATGGTGATAGAGCCCATGGTGACAGTGCACATGGTGATTATGCCAATGGTGACCTTACTCATGGTGACAGTCCTCATAGTTGCAGTACCCAGGGTGACACTGCTCAAACTGACAGTGCCCATGATGACAGAGCTCACTGTGACCGTGCCCATAATGACAGTGCCCAAGGTCACAGCGCCCATGGTGACAATGCCTATGTTGACTCTGCTCACGGTGACATTGCCCATGGTGAGAATGACCATGGTGATATTTCTCACGGTGATAGTGCCCATGGAGACAGGTCTCATGGTGACAGTCCACATTGTGCCAGTGTCTATGGTGACAGTGCTCACAGTGAAAGTGCTCCCGGTAATACTGCTCATGGTGACAATGCCCATGGTGAAAATACCCATGTTGACAGTATGCATCTTCATAGTGCCCATGGTGGCAATTCTCATAGTGACAGTTCTCATGGTGACAGTTCAAATGGTGACAATACCCATGGTGACAGAACTCATGGTAAAAATACCCATGGTGGCCGTTCTCATAGCGACAGTTCTCATCATGACAGTGCTCATAATAGTAGTGCCCAATGTGGCAGTTCTCGTGGTGAGAGTGCTCTTGGTGACATTGCTCATGGTAATACTTCTCATGGTGACAGTGCCCATGGTGATATTACCCATGGTGACAGTACTCAATGATCAAGTGCCCATGGTGACAGTGCCCATGGTAACATTGCTCATGGTGACATTGCTTAAGGTGATACTCCTTGCGGTGATATTGCGCATGGTGACACTGCAAATGGTGACAATACACATGGTGACAATACTCATGGTGAAAATACCCATGGTGGCAGTTCCCATAGCGACCGTTTTCATGGTGACAGTACTCATAATAGCTGTGTCCAAGGTGGCACTGCTCTTGGTGACAGTGCTCCTGGTGGCAGTTCGTATGGGAACAATGCCGATGGGGACACTGCACATTGTGACAGTGCCAATGGAAACCTTGCTCTAGGTGATAGTGCACATGGTGAGAGTGCCCATTGTGACACTGCTCATGGAGAACCTCCTCATTGTGACAGTGCTCATGGTTACAGTGCTCATGGTTACAGTGCTCATGGTGACAGTGCTCATTGTGGCAGTGCTCATGGTGACATTGCTCATGGTGATAGTGCCTTTGTTGACAGTGCTCATGGTGACATTGCCCTTGCAGAGAGTACCCATGTTGACAGTGCTCATGGTGATGTGCTCATGTTGACAGTGCTCACAGTGATAGTGCCCATGGTGACATTGCCCATGGTGGAAGTGCCCACAGTGCCAGTGCCCACAGTGACAGTTCCCATGCTGACAGTCCTCATGTTTGCAGTACCCATGGTGACAGTGCTCAAAATGACAGTGCCCATAGTGACAGTTCCCACGGTGACATTGCCTATGGTGACAGTACCCATTTTGACACTGCCCATGGTAACGAGTTCATGTTGACAGTGCTCACAGTGATAGTGCCCATGGTGACATTGCCCATGGTGGAAGTGCCCACAGTGCCAGTGCCCACGGTGACATTGCCTATGGTGACACTTCTCACAGTGACATTGCCCATGGTGACAGGGCTCATAGTGACAGTCCGCATTGTGCCAGTGCCAATGGTGACAGTGCTCACAGTGAAAGTGCACATGGTAATACTGCTTACGGTGACAGTGCCCAAGGTGAAAATACCCATGGTGACTGTACTCATCGAAAAAGTGCCCATGGTGGCAATTCTCTTAGTGACAGTTCTCATGGTGACAGTGCTCATGGTGGCAGTGCCCTTTGTGGCAGTGCTCGTGGTGACAGTGCTCATGGTGACAGTGCTCATGGTGGCAGTTCCCATGTTGAGAGTACCGATGGGGCAGTGCACATGGTGACAGTGCTCATGGTGATATGACTCATGGTGACAGTTATCACGACTGTTGTGCCGATGCTGATAATGCTCCTGGTGATAGTGCCCATGGTTAAGGTGCCCATGGTGACAGTGCTCACAGTAATAGTGAGCACAGTGATAGTGTACTTGGTGACCATGCCCATGGTGACAGTGCCCATGGTGACAGTACACATGGTGATACTGCTCAATGTGATAGTGCCCTTGTTGACAGTGCGCATGGTGACAGTTCTCATGGTGACAGTGCCTATGGTGACAGTGCCCATGGTGACAGTGCCATGGTGACTGTCCTCACGTTCAGAGTGCCCATGGTGATAATGCCCATGTTGAGAGCTCGCACGGTGAAAGTGCTCATGATGACAGTGCCCATGTTGGTAGTTCCCATGGTGACAGTGCTCACAGTGATAGTCACCATGGTAAGATTGCAGATGGTGGCCGTGCCATTGGTGACATTGCCCATGATGACAGTACTCATGGTGACAGCGCTCACGGTGATAGTGTCCATGGTGACAGTGATCACAGTGACACTGACCATGGAAAGAGTGCATATGGTGGCCGTGCCCTTGGTGACAATATCCGTGATGACAGTATTGATGGTGACAGTGCTCATGGTTATAGTGCCCATGGTGAAATGCCCATGGTTTTAGATCACATGGTGGCAGTGAAAAATGGTTACAGTACACATGGTGAGAACTCATGCTGACATTCCTAACGGTGACAGTACTCAATGTTGCAGTACCCATAGTGACACTGCCCACGAAGACACTGCCCATGACAGGGCCCATGGTGACATTGCCCATGGTGACATTGCCTATTGTGACAATGCTTTCAGTGATAGTGCCCATGGTTAAACAGCCCATGGTGACAGTGTTCATGGTAATAGTGCCCATAGTGATAGTGCACTTAGGGGCCATGCCCATGGTGACAGTACACATAGTGATAATGCTCACGGTGATAGTGCCCATGGTGACAGTATCCATGGTGACAGTTCTCACGGTGAAATTGCCCATGGTGATAAAGCTCATGAGGATAGTGCCCATGGTGACATTCCACACGGTGATAGTGCCCATGGTGAGAGTAACCTTGGTGGCCTTGCCCATTGTGACAGTGCACATGGTGGCAGTGCCCACAATGACAGCACCCATGGTGAAAGTGCTGACAGTGTCAGCGCCCATGGTGACTGTTCTCACGGTGACAGTGCCATGGAGAATTTTATCACAGAGAGATTTCTCATGGTGATAGTGCTCATTGTCACAGTGCACATAGTGACATTGGCCCTGGTGCCAGTGCCCACTGAGACATGCCGCACATTGACAGTTATCATGTTGACACAGCCCATGGTGATAATACCCATGGTGACAGTACTCATGGTTAAAGTGCCCATGGTGACTCTGCCCATGGTGGCAGTGCAAAATGGTGACAGTGCCCATGGTGACATCGCTCATGGTGACATTGCTTACAGTGATAATCCTTACGGTGATAGTGTGCATGGTGACACTGCACACAGTGACAGTGTTCATGGTGACAGTGCTCTCGGTGATAGTACGCATTGTGAAAGTGCCCATGGTGACAGTGCCCATGTTGACAATATCCAGAGTGCCTTGCCCATGGTGACAATTCTGATGGTTACACTGCTCATGTTGGCAGTGCCATAAGTGACAGTGCTCATTGTGGCTGTGCTCATCATGACATTGCACATGGTTACAGTGCTTAGGGTGATCGATATCATAGTGGAAGTGCCCATGGTGACAGTGCCCACGCTGAAAAAACCCATGGTGATACTTCTCATTGTGACAGTTCCCATGGTTACAGTGCCCATGGTGAGAGTGCCCAAGATCACAGTGCGCATGGTGACAGTGCTAATGGTGACAATGCCCATGGTGACAGCACCCAGTGTGGCAAGGCCCATGGTGATATTTCTCACGTTTACCGTGCCCATGGCGACAGTGCCAATGCTGATACTGCCAATAGTGACAGTGCTCATGGTGAAACTGTCCATGTACACATTGCCCATTGTGATAGTGCTCATGGTGACAACCCCACAGTGACAGTGCCAATGGTGATAGTCCCCGTGGTGATAGTTCTCAGGGTAAAAGTGACCATGGTGATGTTGCTCATATTGACAGTGCCCATGGTGACAGCTCTCAGGATGACAGTGCCTATGGTGATAATTCTCATAATGAGAGTGCTCACATTGACAGTGCCCATGATGACAGTGACCACGGTGAATGTTTTCACAGTGATAGTGCCCATGCTGACAGTCCGCATTGTGGCTGTGCCCAAGGTGACAGTGCTCAGTTTGATGATACTCACAGTGATAGTGCTCACAGTGACAGTGCCCAAGGTGACAATACCCACTGTGACAGTAATCATGGTGAAAATGCCCATGGTGTCAGTTCTCATAGTGACAGTTCTTATTGTGACAGTGCTCATGGTGGCAGTGTCCAAGGTGGCAATGCTCGTGGTGACAGTGCTCTTGGTGACAGTGCTCATGGTGACACTGCTCCTGGTAGCAGTGCTCATGGTGGCAGTGCCCATGGTAATGGTGCTCATGTTGATAGTGCCCATGGTGACAGTGCACATGGTGGTAGTGCGCCTGGTGGTAGTGCAAAATAGTGACAGTGGCCATGGTGACAGTTCTCATGGTAATATGGCTCATGGTGATAGTGCCCATGGTGACAGTTCCCACGGTGGCAGTGGAACTGGTGACTGTGCACACCGTGAGAGTGTCCATGGTGGTAACGGCAATTGTGACAGTGCCCATGGTAACAGTACTTATGATGATAGTTCTCACAGTAGCTGTGTTCATGGTAATAATGTTCACGGTGACAGTGCCCACAGTAACTGTGCCCATAGACAGTGCCGAAAGTGACAGTGCCCATGGTGAGTGTATTTATGATGATAGTGCTCACAGCAGCAGTGTTCATGGTAATAATTCTCACGGTGGCAGTGCAAACAGTGACAATGCTCATAGACAGGGCCGATAGTGACATATCCCATGGTGACAGTTACCACGGTCAGACTGCGCATGGTGATAGTGCGCATTGTGACCATGCTCATAGTGACAATGCCCATGGTGCCGGTGCCCATCGAGACATGCCACACGGTGACAGTTCTCACGGTGACAGTGCGCATGGGGATTTTACCCATGGTGACAGTACTCATGGTTAAAGTGCCCATGGTGATACTGCACATGGTGGCAGTGCGAAATGGTGACAGAGCCCATGGTGACATTGCTCATGGTGACATTGCTTATGGTAATAGTCCTTATGGTGATAGTGTGCGTGGTGACAGTGCTCACAGTGACTGTGTCCTTGGTGAAAGTCCCCATGGTGACAGTGCCCATGGTCACAATTCTCAAGGTGTAGTGCTTACGATGACATTTCCCATGGTGACAATACCCAGGGTGATAGTACTCTTGGTGAGAGTGCTCATGGTGAGAGTGCCCATGGTGACAGTGCCAATGTTCACAATTCTCACGGTGATAGTGTCCATTGTGACAATACCCAGGGTGACAGAGATCATGGTAAGAGATCTGACAGTGACAGTGCCCATGGTGACAGTACCTAGGGTGACAATGCCCATGGTGAGAGTGCTCATGGTGACAATGCCCAAGGTGAAAAAAAACAGAGTTTCATGCACATGGTGACAGTCCTCATGGTTACACTTCTCATGTTGGCAGTGATATAAGTGACGGTGCTCATTGTGGCAGTGGTCATGGTGACTGTGCTCATTGTGACAGTGCGCATGCTTACAGTGTTTATGGTGATAGATGTCACGGTGGTAGTGCCCACGGTGAGAGTGCCCACGCTGATAAAGCCCAAGGTGATACATCCTATTGTGACAGTCCTCACGATGACAGTGCCCATACTGACAGTGCCTAAGATCAGAGTTCCCATGCTGACAGTACTCATGGTGAAAGTGCCTATGGTGTCAATTCTCATAGTGAGAGTTCTCATGGTGACAGTTCTCATTGTGGCAGTGCCCTAGGTGGCAGTGCTCGTGATGACAGCGCTCATGGTGACAGTGCTCTTGGTGGCAGTTCCCATGGTGAGAGTACTGATGGTGGTGTGCACATGGTGACAGTGCCCATGGTAATCATGCTCACGGTGATAGTACTCATGGTGACAGTGTTCATGGTGATACTGCCGATGGTGATAGTGCTCATGGTGAAAGTGCCTGTGGTTAAGGTGCCCATTGTGACAATGCTCACGGTAATAGTGAGCAAAGTTATAATGCACTTTGTGACCGTGCCCATGTTGACAGTACACATGGTGATACTGCTCAAGGTGAGAGTGCCCATGTTGACAGTGCCCATGTTCATTGTTTTCACGGTGAGAGTCCCTATGGTGACAATTATCATCGTGACAGTGCCCATGCTGACACTGCCATGGTGACAGTGACCATGGTGACATTGCTTATGGTGATAGTCCTTATGGTGATACTGCATATGGTGACACTGCACAAGAGACAGTGCTGATGGTGACAGTGCTCATGGTTGCAATACCCATGGTGACATTGTTCACAGTGACAGTTCCAATGGTGACAGTGACCACGGTGACAGTGCCCATGGTGACAGTAACCACGGAGATAGTCCTCATGGTGATACAGCCCATGGTGACAGTCCGCATTGTACAAGTGCCCATGGGGACAGTGCTCACCGTGATAGTGCTCATGGTGATAGTGCTCATGTTGACAGTGCAAATAATGACAATACCCATGGTGACAGTACTCATGGTGAAAATACCAATGGTGGCATTTCTCATAGCGATATTTCTCATGGTGACAGTGCTCATAACAACAGTGCACAAGGTGGCAGTTCTCGTGGTGACAGTGCTAATGGTGACAGTGCTCATGGTGATATTGCCCAATGTGACAGTGCCCATAGTTAAAGTCCTCTTGTTGACAGTGCCCATGGTGGCTGTGCCAATGGTGACAGTGCCCATGGTGATAGCACTTATGATGATAGTGCTCACGGTAGCAGTGTTCATGGTAATAATACTCATGGTGGCAGTGCCCACAGTGACAGTGCCCATGGACAGTGCAGACAGTGACGGTGCCCATGGTGAGAGTTCTCACGGTGACTGTGCCCATGGTGACATTTACCACAGTGAGACTGCTCACGGTGATAGTGCCCATTGTGACAGTACTCATAGTGATAAGGCCCATGGCACCAGTGCCCATCTTGACATTACTCACGGTGATAGTTCTCACAGTGACAGTGCCCATGGTAATATTACTGATAGTGACAGTAGTCAATGAAAAAGGGCCCATGGGGATTGTGCCCATGGTGATAGTACACATTGTGGCACTGCCAAATTGTGACAGTGCACATGGTAACATTGCTCATGGTGACTTTGCTTAAGGTGATGGTCCAAGCAGTGATAGTGCACATGGTGACACTGCCCACCTTGACTGTGCTCTTGGTGACAGTGTTCACGGTGAGAGTACCCATTGTGGAAGTGCCCATGGTGAAAGTGCCCATGGTGACAGTGCTTATGGTAACAGTGGTCACAGTGGCAGTGCTCACAGTGAAAGTTCATATGGTGGCAGAGCCCACGGTTATATTGCCCATAGTGATAGTGTCCATGGTGAGAGTACTCACAATGAAATTGTCCATGGGGACAGTGCCCATGGCCACAGTCCTCACAGTGATAGTGCACCTGGTGATAGTACAATTGGTGGCCGTGCCCATTGTGCCAGTGCCCATGGTGACATTACACATGGTGATATTGCTAATGGTGATATTGCCCATGGTGACAGTGTGCATGGTGATAGTTCTTACTATGACAGTGCCTATAGTGACAATTCTCATGGTGACAGTGCCCATGGCGACAGTGCAAACGGTGACAGTGCCCATGGTGATACTGCTCATGAAGATAGTGCCCATTATAAGAGTTCTCATGTTGATAGTGCCTAAGGTGAAAGTGCCCATGGTGACAGTTCCCATGGTGAAAGTGCTCATGATGACAGTGCCCATGTTGGTAGTTCCCATGGTGATTGTGCTCACAGTGATAGTGAGCAAGGTAACAGTGCACATGGTGGCCGTGGACTTGGTGACAGTGCCCATGATGGCAGTACTCATGGTGACAGTGACTTACAGTGATAGCGCCCATGGTGACAGTGCACATGGTTGTAGTGCACATGGTGGCAGTGAAAAATGGTGACAGTGCCCATGGTGACAGTGCTCATGGTGACTGTACTCATGGTTGCATTACCCATGGTGAGAGTGCTCACAGTGACACTGCCCGTGGTAACCATGCTCACCATGATAGTGCCCATGGTGACAGTGATCACAGTGATAGTGCCAATGGTGATAGTGACAATACAAATGGTGATACAGCTCAAGTTTATAGTTCCCATATTGACAGTGTGCACAGTGACAGTTCTCACGGTGACACTGCCTATGGTGAAAATGCTCATCATGACAGAGCCCATGGTGACCCTGCCACGGTGACACTGCCATGGTGACAGGGCCCACAGTGAGAGTGACCATGGTGATACTGCTCATGGTGATACAGCCCATGGTGACAGTCCTAACGTTGATAGTGCCCATGGTGAATGTGCCCATGGTGATAGTTCCCATGGTGAGAGTGCTTATGTTGGCAGTGCCCTAGGTGGCAGTGCTTGTGGTGACAGTGCTCATGGTGACATTGATCATGGTGGCAGTTCCCATGGTGAGAGTACAGATGGTGGCAGTGAACATGGTGACACTGCCCATGGTACACGTGCTCAAGGTGATAGTGCCCATGGTGACAGTGCTCATGGTGATTTTGCCCATGGTGATAGTGCTCACGTTGATAGTGCCCATTGTTAAGTTGTCCATGGTGACAGTGCTCACAGTAATAGTGAGCATACTGATAGTGCACTTGGTGACAGTGCCCATGCTGAGAGTACACATGGTGATACCGCTCAAGGTGATAGTGCCCATGGTGACAGTGCGCATGGTGAAACTTCTCATGATGACAGTGCCTATGATGACAAGGCTCATCGTGACAATGCCCATGGTGACACTGCTACGGTGACAGTGCCAATGGTGAAAATGACCATGGTGATACTGCTCAAGGTGATAGTACCCATGGTGAGAGTCCTCAAGTTGATAGTGCCCATGGTGAAATTGCCCATTGTGAGAGTTCCCATGGTGACAGTGCTCATGATGACATTGCCCATGATGGTAGTTCCCATGGTGACAGTGCTCACTGTGATACTAACCACGTTAAGAGTGAAGACGGCGGCCGTGTCCTTGGTGACAATGCCCATGATGACAGTACTGATGGTGACAGTGCTCACAGTGATAGTGCCCATGGTGACAGTGCACATTTTTGTAGTGCACATGGTGGCAGTGAAAATTGGTGACAGTGCCTATGGTAACCGTGCTTATGGTGATAGTGCCCATGGTGATATTGCTCACAGTGATAGTGCTCATGGTTAAACTGCCCATGGTGACTGTGCTCTCTGTAATAGTGCCCATACTGATAGTGCACTTGGTGGCCGTGCCCATGGTGACAGTGTCCATGGTGACAGTAATCATGGTGACACTGCTCACGGTGATAGTGCACATGGTGACAGTGCCCATGGTTGTAGTGCACATGTTGGCAGTGAAAAATGGTGACAGTGCCCATGGTGACTGTGCTCACGTTGACAGTGCCCATAGTGAAAATACCCATGGTGACAGTGCTGAAGGTGAAAGTGCCCATGGTGGCAGTTCTCATAGTGATAGTTCTCATGGTGACAGTGCTCATGGTGGCAGTTCCGAGGTGGCAGTGCTCACAGTGACAGTACTCATGGTGATAGTGCTTCTGGTGGCAGTTCCCATGGTGACAGTACCGATAGTGACACTACACATGGTGAGAAGGCCCATGGTAAACATGCTCATGGTTATAGTGCCCATGGTGACAATGCTCACGATGATGGAGCCCATGGTAAAGTTGCCCATGGTGACAGTGCTCACAGTAATAGTGAGCATAGGGATAGTGCACTTGGTGACCATGCCCATGGTGAGAGTGCCCATGGTGAGAGTACACATGGTGATACTGCTCAAGGTGATACTGCCCATGGTGACAGTGCACATGGTGACAGTTCTCACGGTGACAGTTCCTATGGTGACAATTCTCATCGTGACACTGTCCATGGTGACAGTTCCCACGTTGATACTACCCAAGGTGAAAGTGCCCAGGGTGACAGTTTGCATGGTGAAAGTGCTCATGATGATACTGCCCATGTCGGTAGTTCCAGTGGTGAGAGTGCTCACAGTGATACTGACCATCGTAAGAGTGCACATGGTGACCGTACCCTTGGTAACAATACCAACTATGACAGTACTCATGGTGACAGTGCTCACGGTGATAGTGCTCATGGTGACAGTGTACATATTTGTAGTGTACATGGTGGCAGTGAAAACTGGTGACAGTTCCCATGGTAAACGTGTTCACGGTGATATTGCCCATGGAGACATTGCTCACAGTGATAGTGCCCATGGTTAAAGTGCCCATGGTGATAGTGCTCACGGTAATAGTGAGCATCTTGATAGTGCACTTGGTGGCCATGCCCATGGTGACAGTAACCATGGTGACAGTACACATGGTGATACTGCTCAAGGTGATAGTGTCCATGGTGACAGTGCCAATGGAGACACTTTTCATGGTGAGAGTGCCCATGGTGATACAGCTCATGGTGATAGTGCCCATGGTGACAGTCTTCACACTGATCGTGCTGATGGTGATAGTACAGTTGGTGGCCGTGGCCATTATGACACTGCCCATGGTGACAGTACACATGATAGTGCTAACAGAGATTGAAACCACGGTTCACTTAGTGATAGTTCCCCCTATGACAGTGCCTATGGTGACAATTCCCTTGGTGAAAGTGCCCATGGTGACAGTGCCCATGGTGACAGTACACATGGTGATACTGCTCAAGGTGATAGTGCCCCTGGTGACAGTGCCCACAGTGACATTTCTCATGGTGGTAATGACTTTGGTGACAGTGCTCAAGGTGAAATTGCCCATGGTGACAATTCTCATGGTGACATTGCCCTTGGAGAGCACTCATGTTGACAGTGCCCATGGTGATGTGCTCATGTTGACAGTGCTCACGGTGATAATGCCCATGGTGACATTGCCCGTGGTGGCAGTGCCCACGGTGCCAGTGCACATGCTGACAGTTCCCATGATGATAGAGCCCATGGTGACAGTGCACATGGTGATACTGCCAATGTTGACAGTGCTCATGGTGACAGTTTTCATCGTTGCAATACCCATGTTTACAGTACTCACTGACATTGCCCATGGTAGCTATGCCCATGGTGACAGTGTCCACAGTGACAGTGACCATGATGACAGTGCCCATGGTGACAGTGACCACAGTGAGAGTGCTCACTGTGATAGTGCCTATGGTGACAGCGCTCATGGTGAAAATCCTTACTGTGCCAGTGCCCATTGTGGCAGTTAACACGGTGATTGTGTTCACGGTAATATTACGCATGGTGACAGTGCTAATGATGACAATACCCATGGTGACAGTACCATGGTGAAAATACCCATGGTGGCAGTTCTCATAGTGAAAATTCTCATGGTGAGACTTGTCATAATAACAGTGCCCAAGGTGGCAGTGCTCGTGGTGGGAGTGCTCTTGGTGCCAGTGCTCTTGATGGCAGTTCCCATGGGAACAGTACTGATGGTGACACTGCGCATTGTGATAGTACAAATGGTAACCTTGCTCTCGGTGATAGTGCACGCAGTGAGAGTGCCCATGCTGACAGTCTCATGGTGATAGTGCCCATGGTGAGAGTGCACATGGTGATACTGCCAATGGTGATCGTGCTCATGGTGACAGTGCTCATGGTTGCACTACCCACGGTGACAGTGCTCAAAATGACAGTGCCCATGGTGCCAGTGCCCACGGTGACTTTGCCTATGGTGACACTCCTCACGGTGACGTTGCCCATGGTGACAGGGCTCATGGTGACAGTCCCCATTGTGCCAGTGCCCATGGTTACAGTGCTCACAGTGAAAGTGCTCATGGTAATACTTCTCACAGTGACAGTGCCCAAGGTGAAAATACCCATGGTGAGAATGCTCATCGAGAAATTACCCATGGTGGCAATTCTCATAGTGAGAGTTCTCATGGTGACAGTTCTCATGGTGGCAGTGCCCTAGGTGGAAGTGCTCGTGGTGACAGTGCTCATGGTGACATTTCTCATGGTGGCATTTCCCATGGTGAGAGTAACGATGGGGCAGTGCACATGGTGACAGTGCCCATGGTAACCGTGCTCAGGATGATATGACCCATGGTGACAGTTATCACGGTGGTAGTGCCAATGTTGATAGTGCCCACGGTGATAGTGCCCATGGTTAAGTTGCCCATGGTGACAGTGCTCACAGTAAGAGTGAGCATAGTGATAGTGTACTCGGTGACCGTGCCCATGGTGACAGTGCCCATGGTGACAGTACACATGGTGATACTGCTCAAGGTGATAGTTCCCTTGTTGACAGTGCACATGGTGACAGTTCTCATGGTGAATGTGCCTATGGTGACAATGCTCATGGTGACCGTGCCCATGGTGAGAGTTCTCACGTTGATAGTGCTCATGATGAAAGTGCCCATGGTGATAGTTCACATGGTGAAAGTGCTCATGATGAGAGTGCCCATGTTGTTATTTCCCATGGTGAGAGTGCTGACGGTGATAGTGACCATGGTAAGATTGCAGATGGTGGCCGTGCCTTGGTGACTTTGCCCATGATGACAGTACTCATGGTGAGATCGCTCATGGTGATAGTGTCCATGGTGACAGTGCACATGATAACAATGCTCATGGTGACATTTCTTAAGGTAATAGCCCTTGTGGTGATAGTGCATATGGTGCCACTTCCCACCATGACAGTGCTCTTGGTGACAGTGCTCATGTTGATATGGTCCACGGTGGAAATGCCCATGGTGAAATTGCCCATGGTGACAGCGCTTATAGTAAGAGTAGTCACATTGGCAGTGCTCCCGGTGAAACTGCCCATGGTGACAGAGCCCACGGTGACATTGCCCATAGTGATAGTGCCCATGGTGACAGTACTCACAGTGAAATATTCCATGGGGACACTGCCAATGGTTACTGTTCCAATGGTTACCACCCGGTGATAGATGTCTCTCTGAGAGTGCCCATGGTGACAGTGCAAACGGTGACATTGCCTATCGTGACAGTGCTCACAGTGACAGTGCCCATGCTGACTGTGACCGTGGTGACAGTTCGAATGCTGACAGTGCTCATGGTGACAGTCCGCATTGTGCCAGTGCTCAAGGTGACCGTGATCATGGTGACAGTGCCCATAGTCAAAATACCCATGGAGACAATACTCATGGTGAAAGTGCCCATGGTGGCAATTCTCATAGTGACAGTTCTCATGGTGACAGTGTTCATGGTAGTAGTTCCCTAGGTGGCAGTGCTCGTGGTGATAGAGCTCATGGTGACAGTGCTCATAGGGGCAGTTCCCATGGTGAGATTACCGATGGTGGCAGTGCACATGGTGACAGCACCCACGGTAACCGTGTTCACGGTGATAGTGTCCACAGTGACATTGTGCATGTTGACGTTTCTCACGGTGACACTGCCTATGGAGACAATGCTCATCGTGACCGTGGCCATGGTGATACTGCTCAAGGTGATATTGCCCATGGTGGCTGTCCTAACGTTGATAATGCCCATGGTGAAAGTGTCCATGGTGACAGTTCTCATGGAGAAAGTGCTCATGATGACAGTGTGCATGTTTGGATTTCCCATGGTGACAGTGCTCATGGTGTCAGGGCCCTATGTGGCAGTGCTCATGGTGACAGTACTCATGGTGACAGTGCTCATGGTGGCAGTTCCCATGGTGAGAGTATCGATGGTAGCTGTGCACAAGGTGACATTCCCCATGGTAACCGTGATCACAGTTACAGTTCCCATGGTGACAGTGCTCACAGTGATAGTGCCAATGGTGACAGTGACCATGGTGATACTGCACAAGGTGATAGTGCCCATGGTTACATTCCTCACGTTGATAGTTCCCATGGTGAAAGTGCCTATGGTGAGAGTTCCCACACTGAAAGTGCTCATGATGACAGTGCCCATGTTGGTATTTCCCATGGTGACAGTGCTCACATTGATACTGACCATGGAAAGAATGCATATAGTGGCTGGGCCCTTGGTGACAATGCCCATGATGACAGTTCCGATGGTGACAGTGCTCACGGTGATAATGTCCATGTTGACAGTGCTCATGGTTACAGTGCACATGGTGACAACCCATGCTGTCATTACTCACGGTGACAGTGAGCAAGGTTGCAGTACCCATGTTGACAGTGCCCACGGTGACACTGCCCATGGTGAAAGTGCCCTTGGTGACATTGCTTAAGGAGATAGTACTTGCAGTGATAGAGCGCATGGTGCCATTTCCCACCATGACAGTGCTCTTGTTGACAGTGCTCACAGTGACAGTGCCCATTGTGGCAATGCCCATGTTAACAGTTCCTAAGGTGACACTGCCCGTTATGACATTTCCCATGGTGACAGTGCCCATGGTGCCATTGCCTATGGTGACAGTGCTTACGGCGATAGTGCCCCTGGTGACAGGCTTATGGCGACAGTGCGAATGTTGCAACTGCCCATGGTGAAAGTGCTAACGGTGATAGTGCTCACTGTAATATTGCTGATGCTGACAGTGCAAATGGTGACAATACCTATAGTGAGAGTACTCATGGTGAAAATACACATGGTGACAGTTTTCATAGCGACAGTTCTCATGGTGACAGTGCTCATAGTAACAGTGCCCAAGGTGGCAGTGCTTGTGGTGACATTGCTAATGATGACAGGGCTTGTGGTGTCAGTTCCAATGGGGACAGTAACGAAGGTGAATCTGCACATTGTGACAGTGCCCATGGTCAACTTGCTCACGGTGATAGTGCACATGGTGACAGTGCCCATGGTGGTATTGTTCCTGGTGAAAGTGCCCATAGTCACAATTCTCACGGTGTATAGCTCACGGTGACAGTGCCCCTGGTGACAATACCCAGGGTGACAGTACTCATGGTGACAGTGCTCATGGTGATAGTGTCCATGGTGACAGTGCCCATGATCATAATTCTAATGGTGATAGTGCCCATGGTGACAATACCCAGGGTGACAGAGCTCATGGTAACAGTGCTCACAGTAAAAGTGCCCATGGTTAGAGTACCTAGGGTGCAATGCCCATGCTGATAGTGCTCATGGTGACAGTGTCCATGGTGACAGCTCTAATGCTGATAAGGACCATAGTGACAATACCCATGGTGACATTACTCATGGTGATAATGCTCAAGGTGATAGTGTCCATGGCAATAGTGCCCATGGTGAGAGACATCATGCTGATAGGGCCCATGGTGACAGTCCTCAAGTTAAAGGTGCCCATGTTGAACGTGCCCATGGTGACAGTTCCCATGGTGAAAATGCTCATTATGAAAGTGCCCATGTTGGTAGTTCCCATGGTGACAGTGCTAACAGTGATATTGACCATGGTACGTGTGCACATGTTGGCCGTGCCCTTGGTGACAATGCCCATGATGACTGTACTCATGGTGACAATGCTCACGGTGATATTGCCATGGTGACAGTACACATGGTGATACGGCTAATGGTGATAGTGCCAATGTGACAGTGTGCATGGTGATAGTTCTCACTATAACATTGCCTATGGTGACAATTTTTATGGTGACAGTGCCCATGGTGACAGTGCTGATGTTGATGCTGCTCATGGTGATAGTGAACTTAGTGACTGTGCCCATGGTGACATTTCTCACGGTGAGGATGCCCATGGTGATACAGCTCATGGTGATAGTGCCCATGGTGACAGTCCTCACGGTGATAGTGAACTTAGTGGCCGTGCCCATGGTGACATTTCTCACGGTGAGAATGCCCATGTTGATACAGCTCATGGTGATAGTGCCCATGGTGACAGTCCTCACAGTGATAGTGCCTATGGTGATAGTACACTTGGTGACCGTGCCCAAGGTGACACAACACATGGTGATACTGCTCAAGGTAATAGTGCCCATGTTGACAGTGCACATGGTGAGAGTTCTCACGGTGACAGTGCCTATGCTGACAATGTTCATCATGACAGTGACCATGGTTATAGTGTCACGGTGACAGTGCCAATGGTGACAGTGACGATGGTGATAGTGCCCATGGTGATAGTCCTCACGTTGATAGTTCCCATGGTGAAAGTGCCCATGGTGAGAGTTCCCATGGTGAAAGTGTTCATGATGACTGTGCCCATGTTGGTAGTTTCCATGGTGACAGTGCTCACAATGATACTGACCATGGAAACAGTGCATATGGTGGCCGTGCCCTTGGTGACAATGCCCATGATGACAGTACTGGTGGTGAGAGTGCTCACGGTGATAGTGCCCATGGTGACAGTGACCATGGTGACAGTGCTCATGGTTACAGTGCACACAGTGAAAACCCATGCTCACATTCCTCATCATGACAGTGCTCAAGTTTGCAGTAACCATGGTGACAGTGCCCACGGTGACACTGCCCATGATGACAGTGCCCATGGTGACAGTGCCCATGGTGACAATGCCCATGGTGACATTGCCTATGGTGGCAGTGTTCACAGTGATAGTACCCATGGTTAAACTGCCCATGGTGACAGCACTCACGGTAATAGTGCCAATAGTAATAGTGCACTTGGTGGCCGAGCCCATTGTGACAGTACACATGGTGATACTGCTCACGGTGAGAGTGCCCATGGTGATACAGCTCTTGATGATAGTGCCCATGGTGACATTCCTCACAGTGATAGTGCCCACGGTGATAGTACACTTGGTGGCCGTGCCCATTTTGACAGTGCACATGGTGACAGTTCCCACAATGACAGTGCCCATGGTGACTGTGTTGACAGTGACAATGCCCATGGTGACCGTTCTCACGGTTACAGTGCCATGGAGAAATGTAGCACGGTGAGATTTCTAACGGTGAGAGTGCTCATTGTCACAGTGCTCATAGTGACAATGTCCTTGGTGCCAGTGCCCATCGAGACATGCTGCACGGTGACAGTTCTCACAGAGACAGTGCCCATGGTGATATTAACCATGGTGACAGTACTCATGGTTACAGTGCCAATGGTGACACTACACATGGTGGCAGTGCTTAAGGTGATAGTCCCCGTGCTGACAGTTCACACGGTGAAAGTGCCCACGGTGACATTGCTCATGGTGAGAGTACTCATGGTGAAAGTGCCCATGGTTGCAATTCTCATAATGAGAATTCTCATGGTGACAGTGCTTATGGTGTCACTGCCCTAGAAGGCAGTGCTTGTGGTGACAGAGCACATGGTTACAGTGCCCATGGTGACAATAGCCATGGTGACAGTACTCATGGTGAATGTGCCCATGGTGACAATTCTCATAGTGACAGTTCTCCTGGTCAGAATGCTCATGGTGGCAGTGCCCTAGGTGGCAGTGCTCTCAGTGACAGCGCTCATGGTGACAGTGCTCATGGTGGCAGTTCCCATGGTGAGCATACCAATGGTGGCAGGGCACATGGTGACAGTGCCCATGGTAACCATACTCACAGCAATAGTGCCCATGGTGACAGTGATCTCGATGATAGTGCCGATGGTGATAGTGCTCATGGTGATAGTTCCCATGGTTAAGGTGCCCATGATGACAGTGCTCACGGTAATATTGAGCATAGTGATAGTGCACTCGGTGACCGTGCCCATGGTGAGAATACACATGGTGATAGTGCTAAAGGTTATAGTGCCCGTGGTGAGAGTGAGCACAGAGACAGTTCTCAGGGTGACAGTGCCTATGGTGACAATTCTCATCGGGATGGTGCCCATGGTGACCCTCCCATGGTGACACTGCCACAGTGACAGTGCACATGGTGACAGTGACCATGATGATACTGCTCAAGGTGATACAGCCCATGGTGACAGTCCTAACATTGATAGTGACCATGGTGAATGAATGTGCCCATGGTGACAGTTCACATGGTGAAAGTGCTCATGATGACAGTGCCAATGTTGGTAGTTCCCATGGTGACAGTGCTCATGGTGGCAGTGCCCTAGGTGGCAGTGCTTGTGGTGACAGTGATCATGGTGACATTGCTCATGGTGGCAATTCCCATGGTGAGAGTACTGATGGTGGCAGCACACATGGTGACAGAGCCCATGCTACCCATGCTCATGGTGATAGTGCCCATGGTGACAGTGCTCACAGTGATAGTGCCGATGGTGATAGTGCTCATGGTGATACTGTCCATTGTTAAGTTACCCATGGTGACAGTGCTCACGGTAATAGTGAGCATAGTGATAGTGCACTTTGTGACAGTGCCCATGGTGACAGTACACATGGTGATACTGCTCAAGGTGATAGTGCCCATGGTGACAGTGCACATGGTGAAATTTCTCACAGTGACAGTGCCTATGATCACAATGCTCATCGTGACACTGCCCATGGTGACATTGCTATGGTGACAGTGTCAACGGTGACAGTGACCATGGTGATACTGCTCAAGCTGATAGTGCCCATGGGGAGAATCCTCACGTTGATAGTGCCCATGGTGAAAGTGCCCATTGTGAGTGTTCGCATGGTGAAAGTGCTCATGATGACATTGCCCATGTTGGTAGTTCGCATGGTGAAAGTGCTCACAGTGATACTAACCATGGTAAGAGTGAATACGGTGGCTGTGCCCTTGGTGACAATGAACATGATGACAGTACTGATGGTGACAGTGCTCCCGGGGATAGTGCCTATGGTGCCAGTGCACATGGTTGTAGTGCACATGGTGGCAGTGAAAAATGGTGACAGTGCCCATGGTAACCGTGCTCACAGTGATAGTGCCCATGGTGACAATGCTCATGGTGATAGTGCCCATGTTTAAACTGCCCAAGGTGACAGTGCTCACGGTAATACTGCCCAAAGCGATAATGAACTTAGTGGCCATGCCCATGGTGACATTTCTCACGGTAAGAATGCCCATGGTGACACAGCTCATGGTGATAGTGCCCATGGTGACAGTCCTCACAGTGATAGTGCCCATGGTGATAATACACTTTGTGGCCGTGCCCATTGTGCCAGTGCCCATGGTGACAGTGCACATGGTGATAGTGCTAACAGTGATAGTGCCCATGGTTACAGTGCACATGGTGACATTTCTCACTATGACAGTGCCTATGGTGACAATTCTCAAGGTGACAGTGCCCATGGTGACAGTGCCCGTGGTGAGAGTGCCCGTGGTGAGAGTGCCCATGTTGAGAGGCCTAACATTGAGAGTGCCCATGGTGACAGTTCCCATTGTGAAAGTGCTCATGGTGACATTGCCCACATTGATAGTTCCCATGGTGACTGTGCTCACAGTGATAGTGACCATGGTAACAGTGCACATGGTAGCTGTGAACTTGTTGAGAGTGCCCTTAATGACAGTAATCATGGTGACAGTGCTCACAGTGATAGTGTCCATGGTGACAGTGCACATTGTAGTAGTGCACATGGTGGCAGTGAAAAATGCTGACAGTGCCCATGGTGACAGTGCTTATGGTGAGAGTGGTTACAGTGGCAGTGCTCACGGTGAAAGTGCCCATGGTGACAGAGCCCACGGTGACAGTGTCCAATATGATAGTGCCCATTGTGACAGTACTCTCAGCGAAATTGTCCAAGGGTACACTGCCCATGGTGACAGTGCCCATGGTCACAACCTTCACGGTGACACTGGCCATGGTGACACTGCAAGGGGTGATATTGCCCATTGTGACAGTGCTCACAGTGACAGTGTCCATGGTGACCCTGACCACAGTGACAATTCTAACGGTGATAGTGCCCATGGTGACAGTGCTCATGGTGACAGTCCGCATTGTGCCAGTGCCCAACGTGACAGTGCTCACAGTGACAGTGCCCATAGTGACAACACCCATGGTGACAGTACTCATTGTGAAAGTGCCCATTGTGGCGGTTTTTATATTGACAGTTCTCATGGTGACAGTGCTCATGGTGACAGTATGCATTGTGCCAGTGCCCAACGTGACAGTGCTCACAGTGACAGTGTCCAAAGTGACAATACCAATGGTGACAGTACTCATCATGAAAGTGCCCATTGTGGCGATTTTTATAGTGACAGTTCTCAAGGTGACAGTGCTCATGGTGGCAGTGCCCTAAGTGGCAGTGCTCATAGAGACAGTGCTCATGATGGCATTTCCCAGGGTGAGATTACCGATTGTGGCAGTGTACATGGTGAGATTGCCCATGGTAACCATGCTCACAGTGATAGTGCCAATGGTGACAGTGATCACCGTGGCAGTGCCCTAAGTGGCAGTGCTCGTGGTTACAGTGCTCATGGTGGCAGTTCCCATGGTGAGAGTACCGATGGTGGCAGTGCACATGGTGAGATTGCCCATGGTAACCATGCTCACGGTGATAGTGCCTATGGTGACAGTGATCACGGTGAAAGTGCTGATGGTGATAGTTCTCATGGTGGAAGTGCTCATGGTTAAGGTGCCCGTGGTGACTGTGCTCACGGTAATAGTGAGCATAGTGAGAGTGCACTTGCTGACCATGCACATGGTGACAGTACACATGGTGATACTTCTCAAGGTGATAGTGCCCATGGTGAAAGTGCGCATGGTGACAGTTCTCATGTTGACAGTGTCCATGGTGATAATGCTCATGGTGATAGTGACCATGGTGACAGTCCTCAAGTTGATAGGGCCCAGGGTGAATGTGCCCATGATGACAGTTCCCATGGTGAAAGTGCTCACAGTGATACTGACCATGGTAAGAGTACACATGTTGGCCGTGCCCTTGGTGAAAATGCCCATGATGATAATACTCATGGTGGCACTGCTCACGGTGATAGTGGCCATGTTGACAGTGCACATTGTCTTAGTGCACATGTTGGCAGAGAAAAATGGTGACAGTGCCCATGGTGACAGTGCTCATGGTGATAATGCACTTGGAGACAGTGCACATGGTTTTAGTGCACATGGTGGCATTAAAAAATGTTGACAGTGCCCATGGTAACTGTGTTCACGGTGATAGTGCCCATGGTGATGGTGCTCAGGGTGATAGTGTCCATGGTTATAGTGCTCATGGTAATAGTGTCCATAGTGATAGTTCACATTGAGGCCGTGCCTATCGTGACAGTGCCCATGGTGACAGTACACATGGTGATACTGCTCACGGTGATAGTGCCCATGGTGACAATGCCCACGGTGACACTTCTCATGGTAAGAGTGCCCATGGTGATACAGCTCATGGTGATAGTGCACATGGTGACAGTCCTCACGGTGATAGTGCCCATGGTGATAGTACACTTGTTGGCTGTGCCAATTGTGACAGTGCCCATGGTAAAAGAACACATGGTGATAGTGCTAACACTGATAATGCCCATGGTGATAGTTCTCACTATGACAGTGCCTGTGGTCACAATCCTCATGGTGACATTGCCCATGGTGACATTGGCCACAGTGACAGTGCTCACGGTGACAATGCCCATGGTGATAGTGCCCATGGTGAGAGTCCTCATGTTGATAGTGCCAATGGTGATAGTTCCCATTGTGCAAGTGCTCATAATGACAATGCCCATGTTGGTAATTCCCATGGTGACAGTGCTCACGGTGATAGGGACCATGGTAACAGTGCACATGGTTGCCGTGCCCTTGGTGAGAGTGCCCGTGATGAGAGTACTCATGGTGACAGTGAAAACGGTGATAGTGCCCATGGTGACAGTGCACACGGTTGTAGTGCACATGGTGGCAATGAAAAATGGTGACAGTTCCCATGGTGACAGTGCTCATGGTGAGAGTTCACACGGTGACAACCCATGCTGAGTGCTCATGGTGGCAGTGCTCATGGTTGCAGTACCCATGATGACAGTACTCACAGTGAAAGTGCCCATGGTGGCAGCACCCAATGTGACAGAGTCCTCGGTGATACTGCCCATGATGACATTGCCCATGGTGACAGGGCTCACAGTGATAGTGCTCATGGTAATAGTGCTCATGGTGACAGTGCAAATGGTGACAATACCCATGGTGACAATACTCATGGGGAAAATACCCATGGTGGCAGTTCTCATAGTGGCAGTTCTCATGGTGACAGTACTCATAATAGCAGTGCCCAAGGTGGCAGGGCTCGTGGTGACAGTGCTCATGGTGACAGTGTTCTTGGTGGCAGTTCCCATGGGGACATTACCGATCCTGACAGTGCACATTGTGACAATGCCCATGGTAACCGTGCTCATGGTGATAGTGCACGTGGTGATAGTGCACATGGAGATAGTGTACCTGGTGACAGTGCAAAACAGTGACAGTGCACGGGCTGAAAGTGCTCATAGTGATAGTGCACATGGTGACAGTGCACACAGTGATAATGTGAATTGTTACAGTGTTCATGGTGATAGAGACTAAGGTGGCAAGGGCCATGGTGACAGTACACACAGTGATAGGGCCCATGATGGCAGTGCCAATGGTGAGAGTGCCCATATTAAGAGTGCTTTCCATCATAGTGCTCACGATAACAGTGTTCATGATAATAGTGCTCATGGTGGCAGTTCCCACAATGACATTGCCCATGGTGACAGTACAAACAGTGACAGTGCCCATGTTGACAGTTCTCATGGTGACAGTGCCCATGGGTACAGTTAGCACAGTGAGATTTCTCATGGTGATAGTACTTATTCTCACAGTGCTCATAGTGAAAATGCCCATGGTGCCAGAGCCCATCGAGACATTTGCACGGTGACTGTTCTCACAGTGACAGTGCCTATGGTGACAATGCTCATCGTGACAGTGAACATGGTGACACTGCCACAGTGACAGTGTACATGGTGAGAGTGACCATGGAGATAATGCTCATGGTGATAGTGCCCACGGTGACAGTCCTCAAGTTGATAGTGCTCATGGTGAAAGTGCCCATGGTGACAGTTCCCATGGTGAAAATGATCATGATGACAGTGCCCATGTTGGTAGTTTCCATGGTGACAGTGCTCACAGTGATAGTGACCATGGTAAGAGTGCACATGGTGGCCATGTCCTTGGTGAAAATGCCCATGATGACAGTACTCATGCTGACAGTGCTCAGGGTGATAGTGTCCATGGTGATAGTGCACATGGTTGTAGTGCAAATGGTGGCAGTGAAAAATGGTGACAGTTCCCATGGTGACATTGCCCATGGTGACAGTGCCCATGGTCACAACCCTCACGGTGATACTGCTAATGGTGACAGTGTCCATGGTGATAGTGCAAATGGTGATATTGCCTATCGTGGCAGTGCTCATGGTGACACAGTTCATGGTTGCAATTCCCATGCTGACAATGCTCAAACTGACAGTGTCCATGATGGCAGTTCCCATGATGACAGTGAGCACGGTGACAGTTCTAACAGTGATAGTGCCCATGCAGACAGGGCTCATGGTGACAGTCCACATTTTGCCAGTACCCAAAGCGACAGTTCTCATGGTGACACTGCCCATAGTGACAATACTCATGGTGACAGTACTGATGGTGAAAGTGCCCATGGTGGCAGTACTCACAGTGACAGTTATGGAATCAGTGCTCATGGCGGGAGTTCCGAGTTGGCAGTGCTCATGGTGACACTGCTCATGGTGATAGTACACCTGGTGACATTTCTCATGGTGACAGTACCGATGCTGACACTACACATGGTGACAGTGCCCATAGTAACCCTGCTCACGGTGATAGTGCCCATGGTTAAAGTGCCCATGGTGACAGTGCTCACCGTAATAGTGCCCATAGTGAGAGTGCACTTGGTGGTGGTGCCCATGCTGACAGTGCCAATGTTGACAATACAAATGGTGATACAGCTCATTGTGATAGTGCCCATGATGACAGTCCTCACAGTGATAATACCCATGGTGATACTACACTTGGTGGCCATGCCTATTGTTCCAGTGCCCATGGTGACAGTACACATGGTGATAGTTCTCACTATGACAGTGCCTATGGTGAAAATTCTCATGGTGACACTGCCCATTGTGACAGTGCCCACGGTAACAGTACCCTTGGTGATACTGCTCATGGTTATATTGTCCAAGGTGAGATTTCTCAAGTTGATAGTGCCCAAGGTGACAGTGCCCATGTTGAAAGTGCTCATGATGACACTTCCCATGGTGAGAGTGCTCACGGTGATAGTGACCATGGCAACAGTGGACATGGTGGCCGTGCCCTAGGTCACAATGCACAGGATGGCAGTACTCATGGTGACAGTGCTTATGGTGATATTGCCCATGGTGAGAGTGCCCATGGTGGTATTGCATATGGTGGAAGTGAAAAATGGTGACAGTGCCCATGGTGGCAGTGCTCATGGTGAGAGTGCACATGGTGACAACCCATGCTGACAGTGCTCATGGTGAAAGTGCTCATGGTTTCAGTACCATGGTGACAGTGCTCACAGTGACAGTTCCAATGGTGGCAGTGCACATGGTGACCATGCCTACGGTGACAGTGCCCATGATGACATTGCCTATGGTGACACTGCTCACGGTGACAGTGCCCATGGTGACAGTGACCACAGTGAGAGTGCTCACGGTGATGGTGCTCACGATAATAGTGCTCATGTTGACAGTACAAATGGTGACTATACCCATGGTGACAGCACTCATGGTGAAAATACAAATGGTGGCAGTTCTCAAAGCGACATTTCTCATGGTAACAGTGGTCATAACTGCATTGCTCAAGGTGGCAGTTCTCGCGGTGACAATGCTAATAGTGACAGGGCCCAGGGTGGTAGTGCACCTGGTGAGACTGCAAAATACTGACAGTGCACATGCTGAGAGTGCTCATGGTGATAGTGCCCATGGTGACAGTGCACACGGTGATAATGGGCATTGTTACATTGTTCAGGGTGACAGAGCCCAAGGTGGCAGTTGCGAGGGTGACAGTGCACACCGTGATATTGCCCATGCTGGCAGTGCCAATAGTGAGAGTGCCCATGGTAACAGTGCTTTTGATCATAGTGCTCAGGGTAACAGTGTTCATGGTAATAGTGCTCACGGTGGCAGGGCCCACAATGTCAGTGCCCATGGTGACAGTACTGACAGTGACAGTGCCCATGGTGACAGTTCTCACCGTGACAGTGCCGATGGGGACAGTTAGCACGGTGAGAATTCTCACTGTGATAGTGCCCATTGTTATAGTGCTAATAGTGACAATGCCCATGGTTCTAGGGTCCATCGACACATTCTGCACGGCGACAGTTCTCACACTGACATTGCCCATGGTGATATTACCCACAGTGACAGTACTCATGGATAAAGTGCCCATAGTGACACCGCACATGGTGATAGTGCAAAATGGTGACAGTTCCCATGGTGACATTGGTCATGGTGACATTGCTTAAGGTGATTGTCCTTGCGGTGATAGTGTGCATGGTGACACAGCACACAGTGACAATGTTCACAGTGATATTGCCCATGGTGACATTGCCCATGGTGGCAGTGCCCACGGTGCCAGTTCCCACAGTGACATTGCCTATGCTGACAGTTCTCTTGGTGATAGTGCCCATAGTGACAGTGCACATGATGATAGTGCCAATGGTGACAGTGTTCATGGTTGCATTACCCATGGTGACCGTGCTCAAACTGACAGTGCCCATAGTGCAGTGCCCCTGGTGACAGTGTCCATGGTGACAATGCTCAGGGTGACAAAGCCTTTGGTGACAGTGCTCATGGAGAAATTTCCCTTGGAGAGAATACCCATGTTGACACTGACCATGGTGACGTGCTCATTTTGACAGTGCTCACAGTGATGGTGCCCATGGTGACATTGCCCATGGTGGCAGTGCCCACTATGCCAGTGCCCCATGGTGACAGTTCTCAAGGTGACAGTACCCATAGGGACAGTTAGCACAGTGAGATTTCTCATGATGATAGTGCGTATTGTGACAGTGCTCATAATGACAATGCCCATGGTGCAAGTTACCATCAAGACATGCCACACAGTGAGAGTTCTCACGGTGACAGTGCCCATGGTGATATTACCATGGTGACAGTACTCATAGTTAAAGTGCCCATTGTGACACGTCACATGGTGGCAGTGCAAAATGGTGACAGTGCCCATGGTGACATTGCTCATGGTGACATTGCTTATGGTGATAGTCCTTATGGTGTTATTGTGCATGGTGACACTGCACACAGTGACAGTTCTCATGGTGACAGTGCTCACAGTGATAGTGCCTATTGTGAAAGTGCCCATGGTAACAGTGCCCATAGTCACAATTCTCACAGTGTAGTGCTCATGGTGACAGCGCCCATGGTGAAAATACACAGGGTGACAGTTCTCATGGTGACATTGCTCATGGTGATAGTGCCCATGGTGACAGTGCCCATGTTCACAATTCTCATGGTGATAGTGCCCATGGTGACAAAACCCAGGGTGACAGTACTCATGGTGACAGTGCTCACAGTGAAATTGTCCATGGGGACACTGCCCATGGTGAGAGTGCCCATGGTCACAACCCTCACAGTGATAGTGGTCACTGTGAATGTGCCCATGGTGACAGTACTCACAGTGACAGTGCCCATGGTGAGAGTACTGATGGTGACACTGCACATGGTGACAGTGCCCATGGTTACAGTGCTCATGGTGATACTGCGAATGGTGACAGTGACCATGGTTGTAGTGCACCTGGTGGCAGTGGAAAATAGTGAGAGGGCCCATGGTGACAGTGTCCACAGTGACAGTGCTCATGGTGACAGTGCCCATGGTGGCAGGGCCACTGGTTACAGTGCAGAGGGTGAGAGTGTCCATGGTGGCCATGGAAATGGTGACAGTGCCCATGGTGACAGTATTTATGATGATCGTGCTCACGGTAGCAGTGTTCATGGTAATAATGCTCACGGTGTCAGTGCCCACAATGACAGTGCCCATGGACAGTGTCAAAAGTGACAGTGACCATGGTGACAGTACTTATGATGATAGTGCTCACGGTAGCAGTGTTCATGACAATAATCCTCACGGTGGCAGTGCCCACAATGATAGTGCCCATGGAGAGTGTCAAAACTGACAGTGACCATGGTAACAGTACTTATGATGATAATGCTCACGGTAGCAGTGTTCATGGTAATAATGCTTATGGTGGCAGTGCCCACAATGTCAGTGCACATGGACAGTGTCAAAAGTGAAAGTGAACATGGTGACAGAACTTATGATGATAGTGCTCACAGTAGCAGTGTTCATGGTAATAATGCTCACGGTGGCAGTGCCCATTGTGACAGTGCTCATAGTGACAAGGCCAATGGCACCATTGCCCATCATTATATTGCTCACAGTGATAGTTCTCACAGTGACAGTTCCCATGGTGATATTACCCATGGTGACAATACTCAATGATAAAGTGCCCATAGTGACAATGCCCATGGTGAGAGTGCACATGATGGCAGTGCCAAATGGTGACACTGCCCATGGTGGCAGTTCTCATGGTGAGAGTACCGAAGGTGACAGTGTTCATGGTGTCAGTTCCCATGGTGAGATTACCGAAGGTGGCAGTGCAAATGGAGACAGTGTCCATGGTAATCATGCTCACGGTGATAGTGCCCAAGGTGAGAGTGATCACAGTGATAGTGCCGATGGTGATGTTGCGCACAGTGATAGTGCCTGTGGTTAAGGTACAAATGGTGACAGTGCTCACAGTAATATTGAGCATAGCAATAGTGTACTTGGTGACCGTACCCATGGTGAAAATGCACATGGTGATACTGCTCAAGTTGATAGTGCCGGTGGTGAAAGTGCGAATGGTGACAGTTCTCATGGTGACAGTGCCTATGATGACAATGCTCATCGTGACAGTTCCCACGGTGACACTGCCACAGTGACAGTGCGCATGGTGACAGTGACCATAGTGATACTGCTCAAGGTGATAGAGCCCATGGTGACAGTCCTAACGTTGATAGTGCCCATGGTGAATGTGCCCATTGTGACAGTTCCCATGGTGAGATTGTCCATGGTAACAGTGCCCATAGTCACAATTCTCATGGTGTAGTGCTCACAGTGACATTGCCCATCGTGTCATGCCCATAGTGACAGTGCTCATGGTGACAGTGCTCATGTTGGCAGTGCCAAATATAACAGTGTTCATTGTGGCAGTGCTCATGGTGTCCGTGCTCATGGTGACAGTGCCCATGTTTACAGTGTTTATGGTGATAGATGTCACGGTGTCATTGCCCACAGGACAGTGCCAAGGCTGACAAAGCCCATGGTGATACTTCCCATTGTGACAGTGCCCACGGTGACAGTGCCCATGATGACTTTTCTCTCTGTGACAGTGCCCTTGGGGACAGTTAGCACTGTGAGATTTCTCACAGTGATACTGCACATTGTTTCAGTGCTAATAGTGAAAAGACCCACGGCGCCAGTGCCCATCATGGCATTGCTCACGGTGATAGTTCTCACGGTGACAGTGCCCATGGTGATATCACCCATGGTGACAGTACTCAGTGATCAAGTGCTCATGGTGACAGTGCCTAAGGTGATAGTGCACATGGTGGCAGTGCAAAATGGTGACAGTGCCCATGGTGACATTGCTCATAGTGACTTTGCTTACAGTGATAGTCCTTACGGTGACAGTGTGCATGGTGACACTGCACACAGTTGCAGTGTTCATGGTGACAGTGTTCACGGTGATACTTTCCATGGTGATAGTGCCCATGGTGACATTGCACCTGGTGGCAGTGAAAAATGGTGACAGTGCCCTTGCTGACAGTTCTCATGGTGACAGTGCACATGGTGACAACCCATGCAGCCAGTACTCATGGAGACAGTACTCACGGTGACATTTCCCATGTTGGCAGTATCCATGGTGAACAGTGCTCACAGTGAGCGTGCCCATGGTGACACTGCCCATGATGACACGGCCCATGGTGCCATTGCTTTTGGTGACGATGCTCATGGTAACAGTGCCCATGGTGACAGTGACCATGGTGAGAGTGCTCACACTGATGGTGCCCATGGTGACAGTGCTCATGGTGCCTATCTACATTGTGCCAGTACCCATGGCGACAGTGCTCATGGTGACATTGACCACAGTGAGAGTGCCCATGGTGGCAGTGCCCATGGTGACAATACACAGCGTGACAGTATTCACGGTGACATTGCTCATGGTGAAAGTGTCCACCGTGAGAGTTCCCATGTTCACAACTCTCATGGTGATAGTGCCCATGGTGACAATACCCAGGGTGACAGTGCTCATGGATAAAGTGCTCACAGTGACAGTGCCCATGGTGATAGTACCCATGGTGAGAGTCCGCACATTGATAGTACCCATGGTGTCAGTTCCCATTGTGAAAGTGCTCATGATGACATTGCCCATGTTGGTAGTTCCCATGGTGACGGTTCTCACGGTGATAGTGACCACGGTAACTGTGCACATGGAGGCCGTGTCCTTGGTGACAGTGCCAATGATGACAGGACGCATGGTGACAGTTCTCACGGTAATAGTGCCCATGGTGACAAGCAGAGGGTGGCAGTGAAAAATGGTGAAAGTGCCCATGTTGACAGTTCTCATGGTGACAGTGCACACGGTGACAACCCATGCAGACAGTACTCACAGTGACAGTTATCTTTGTTGCAGTACCCATGGTGACAGTGCTCACAGTGATATTGTCCATGGTTGCAGTGCCCTTGGTTAGAGTTCCCATAGTGACACTGCCCATGATGACAGTGCCCATGGTGACAGTGCCCACGGCACCATTGCCTATGGTGACAGTGCTCATGGTAACAGTGCCCATGGTCACAGTGACCACGGTGAGAGTGCTTACAGTGTTAGTGCCCATGGTGACAGGGTTCATGGTGCCAGTCCGCAATGTGCCCGTACCCATGGCAACAGTGCTCATGGTGACAGCGACCACAGTGAGAGTGCTCACGGTGATAGTGCTCAAGGTAATAGTGCTCATGATGACAGTGAAAATGGTGACATTACCCATGGTGACTACTGATGTTGAAAATCCCCATGGTGGCAGTACTCATAGCGACAGTTTTCATGGTGACAGTGCTCATAATAGCATTTCCCAAGGTGGCAGTGCTTGTGGTGACAGTGCTAATGGTGACAGTGCACTTGGTGGCAGTTCCCATGGGGACAGTACCGATGGTGACACTGTGCATTGTTACAGTCCCCATGGTAACCGTGCTCACAGTGATAGTGCACATTGTGACATTGCCCATGGTGGTAGTTCAACTGGTGACAGTGCTAAATAGTGACAGTGCACATGCTGACAGTGCTCATGGGGATAGTGCCCATGTTGACAGTGCACACGTTGATAATGGGCATTGTTACAGAGTTCATGGTGACAGACCCGAAGGTGGCAGTGTCCATGGTGACAGTGCCCACAATGAGAGTGCGCATGGTGACAGTGCCGACATTGACAGTGCCCATGGTGACACTTCTCACAGTGACAATGCCCATGATGCCAGTGCCCATAGAGTCATTCCGCACGGTCACATTTCACACAGTGAAAGTGCCTAGGGTGATATTAGCCATGGTGACACTGCACATGGTGGCAGGGCAAAATGGTGACATTGCCCATGGTGACATTGCTCATGGTGACTTTGCTTACGGTGATAGTCCTTACAGTGACAGTGCGCATGGTGACACTGCACACAGTGACAGTGTTCATGGGGACAGTGTTCACGGTGATAGTTCCCATGGTGAGAGTGTCCATGGTAACAGTGCCCATAGTCACAATTCTCATGGTGTAGTGCTCACAGTGACAGTGCCCATGGTGTCATGCCCATGGTGACAGTGCTCATGGTGACAGTGCTCACGTTGGCAGTGCCATAAATAACAGTGCTCTTTGTGGCAGTGCTCATGGTGTCCGTGCTCATGGTGACAGTGCCCATGTTTACTGTGTTTATGGTGATAGATGTCACGGTGTCAGTGCCCACGGGGACAGTGCCAAGGCTGACCAAGCCCATGCTGATAATTCCCATTGTGACAGTGCCCACGGTGACTGTGCCCATGGTGACAGCGCCCAGTGTGACAAGGCTCATGGTGACAGTGCTCACGGTGACGGTGCCCATGGTGACAGTGCCGATGGTGAGAGTGCCAATAGTGACAGTGCTCATGGTGAAACTGCCCATGGAGACATCGCCCATGGTGATAGTGCTCATGGTGACAACCGCACGGTGACAGTGCCAATGTTGATAGTCTCCGTGGTGACAGGTCTTACATTGAATGTGACCATGGTGTCTGTGCTCATGGTGACAGTGCTCAAGGTTAGAGTCTCCATGTTGACAGTGCCGATGGTGACAATTCTCACGGTGACAGGGCCTATGGTGAAAATTCTCATAGTGACATTGTTCACGGTGACAGTGCCCATGGTGCTATTACCCATGGTGACAGTTCTCATAGTGAAACAGCCCATGGTGACACTGACATGGTGGCAGTGCAAAATGGTGACAGTGACCATGGTGATATTGCTCATGGTGACATTGCTTACGGTGATAGTGTGGTGAAACTGCACACAGGGACATTGCTCATGGTGACAGTGTTCACGGCGTTAGTTCCTATGGTGAATGTGGCCATGGGGACAGTGCCCATAGTCACAATTCTCATGGTGTAGTGGTCACGGTGACAGTGCCCATGGTGACAATACACAGGGTGACAGTATTCATGGTGACATTGCTCATGGTGAGAGTGCCCATGCTGAGAGTGCCCATGTTCACAACTGTCACGGTGATAGTTCCCATGGTGACAATACCCAGGGTAACAGAGCTGATGGTAAAAGTGTTCACGGTGACAGTGCCCATGGTGACAATAACTAAGGTGACAATTCCCATGGTGAGACTGCTCATAGACAGTGCCCATGGTGACAATACCCAGCGTGTCCTGTCCATGGTGACAGTGATCATGGTGACACTTCTCATGAGGACAGTGCCATAAGTGACAGTGCTCTTTGTGGCAGTGCTCATGGTGACCGTGCTCATGGTGACAGTACCCATGGTGACAGTGCCTATGGTGATAGATATGGTGGCCATGCCCAGGGTGACATTGCCCACGCTGACAAAGCCCATGGTGATACTTCCCATTGTGACAGTGCCCACGGTGGCAGAGCCCATGGTGACAGTGCCCAAGATCACAGTGCCCATGGTGAGAGTGCTAACGATGACTGTGCCGATGGTGACAGCACCCAGTGTGACAATGCCCATTGTGACAGTGCTCACGGTGACCATGCCGATGCTGACAGCGCCGATGGTGATAGTGCCAATAGTGAGAGTGCTCACGGTGACACTGCCCATGGAGACACTGCCCATGGTGATAGTGCTCATCATGACAACCCCTCGGAGGCAGTGCCAATGGTGAGAGTCCCCATGGTGACAGTTCTCACGGTGAAAGTGATCCTGTTGAAATTGCTCATGGTGACAGTGCTCATGGTGACAGTGCTCAAAGTGATAGTCTCCAAGTTGACAGTGCCCATGGTGACTGTTCTCACGGTGACAGTGCCTATGTTGATTATGCTCTTAGTGACAGTGCTGGCGGTGACTGTGCCCATGGTGACAGTGACCACGGTGAGTGTTCTCACTGTGATAGTGCCAATGGTGACAGTGTTCATGATGACAGTCCGCATTAAGGCTGTGCCCGTGGTGACAGTGCTCATGGTGATAGTTCTCACGGTGATAGTTCTCACGTTGACAGTGACAAAGGTGACAATACCCAGGTGATCGTAATCATGGTGAAAGTGCCCATGGTGGCAGTTCTCATACTGACAGTTCTTGTGACAGTGCTCATGGTGGCAGTGCCCGTGGTGACAGTGCTCTTGGTGACAGTGCTCATTGTGGCAGTGCCCATGGTGAGACTACCGATGGTGACACTGCCCATGGTGACAGTGCACATGGTCATGGTGCATCTGGTGGCAGTGCAAAATAGTGAGAGTGCCCATGGTGATATTGCTCATGGTGATAGTGCCCATGGTGAGAGTGCCCATGGTTCCAGTGCTCATGGTGACAGTGCCCATTGTGACAGTGCCCCTGGTGACAGTGCTCACCGTGAGAGTGCCCATGGTGTCTGTGCCCATGGTGACAGTTCTTATCATGAGAGTGTTCATGGTAGCAGTGTTCATGGTAATAGTGCTCACGGAGGCATTGCCCACAATGAGAGTGCCCATGGTGAGAATACTGACTGTGACAGTGCCCATGATGACTTTTCTCTCTGTGACAGTGCCCTTGCGGACAGTTAGCACGGTGACATTTCTCACAGTGATAGTGCACATTGTTTCAGTGCTAATAGTGAAAAGACCCACGGCGCCAGTGCGCATCATGGTATTGCTCACGGTGATAGTCCTCAGGGTGACAGTGCCCATGGTGATATTACCCATGGTGACAGTACTCAGTGATCAAGTGCTCATGGTGACAGTGCCTAAGGTGATAGTGCACATGGTGGCAGTGCAAAATGGTGACAGTGCCCATGGGGACATTGCTTAATGTGATAGTCCTTGTGGTGACATTGCACATGGTGACATTGCCCACCAAGAGGGTGCTCTTGTTGACAGTGCCCATGGTGATAGTGCCAATGTTGGAAGTGCCCATCGTGAAAGTGCCCATGGTGACAGTTCTTATGATGAGAGTGGTCAGAGTGGCAGTGCTCATGGTGAAAGTGCCCATGGTGACAGAGCCCACGGTGACAGTGTCCATAGTTATAGTGTCCATGGTGACAGTACTAACAGTTAAATTGTCAATGGGTACACTGCCCATGGTGAAAGTGCCCATGGTCACAACACTCACGGTGATAGTGCTCACGGTGAGAGTGGCCATGGTGTCAGTGACCACAGTGACAGTTCTAATGGTGATACTGCCCATGATGACAGTGTTCATGGTGACAGTCCACATTGTGCCAGTGCCCAAGGTGACAGTGCTCATGGTGACAGTGACCAACGTCACAATACCCATGGTGACAGTGCCCAGGCTGACAGTTCTCAAGGAGATAGTGCCCATGGTGACAGTGCACATGGTGATACAGAGAATGGGGACAGTGCTTACGTTGACAGTGGTCATGGTTGCAGTACCCATGCTGATAGTGCTGAAACTGACAGTGCCCTTGGTGATAGTGCCCATGGTGAGTGTGCTCGTGTTAATAGTGCCCATGGTGGCAGTTCCCATTGTGAAAGTGCTCATGATGACCGTGCCCATGTTGGTAGTTCCCATGGTGACAGTGCTCATGGTGATAGTGACCATGTTAACAGCGCACATGGTGGCTGTGCCCTTGGTGACACTGCCCATGATGACAGTACTCATGGTGACAGTGCTCACGGTGATAGTGCCAATGGTGACAGTGCACATGGTTGTAGTGCACATGATGGCAGTGAAAAATCGTGACAGTTCCCATGCTGACAGTTCTCATTGTGACAGTGCACATGGTCACAACCGATGCTGACACTGCCCATGGTAGCTGTACACGTGGTGACAATGCTCACAGTGATAGTGTCCATGGTGACAGTGCCCATGGTGACACTGCCCATGATGACAATGCCCATGGTGAAAGTTCCCACGGCGCCATTGCCTATGGTGACAGTGCTCATGGTAACAGTGCCCATGGTGACAGTGACCATGTTGAGAGTGCTCACACTGATAGTGCCAATGGTGACAGGGCTCATTGTGCCTGTCCGCATTGTGCCAGTACCCATGGCGACAGTGGTCATGGTGACACTGACCACAGTGAGAGTGCTCACTGTGATAGAGCTCACGGTAATAGTGCTCATGGTAACAGTGCAAATGGTGACAATACCCATGGTGACAGTACTCATGTTGAAAATACCCATGGTGGCAGTTCTCATAGCGACAATCTAATGGTGACAGTGGTCATAATAGCATTGCCCAAGGAGGCAGTCCTCGTGGTGACAGTGCTAATGGTGACAGTGCTCTTGGTGGCAGTTCCCATGTGTACAGTACAGATGGTGACACTGTGCCTTGTTACAATGCCCATGGTAACCGTGCTCACGGTGATAGTGCACATCGTGACAGTGCCCATGGTGGTAGTTCACCTGGTGACAGTGCTAAATAGTGACAGTGCACATGCTGACAGTGCTCATGGTGATAGTGGCCATGGTGACAGTGCCCACGGTGATAATGGGTCTTATTACAGTGTCTATCGTGACAGAGCCCAAGGTGGCAGTGGCCATGGTGACAGTGCCCACAATGACAGTGCCCATCGTAACAGTGCCAACACTGACAGTGCCCATGGTGACACTTCTCACAGTGAATGTGCCCATGGCGACAGTTACCATGATGAGATTTCTCACGGTGATAGTGCCCGTTGTGACAGTGCTCACAGTGACAATGCCCATGGTGTCAGTGCCCATAGAGACATTCTGAACGGTCACATTTCTCACGGTGAAAGTGCCTATGGTGACACGGCACCTGGTGGCAGTGCAAACTGGGGACAGTGCCCATGGTGACATTGCTCATAGTGACTTTGCTTACAGTGATAGTCCTTACGGTGTCAGTGTGCATGGTGACACTGCACACAGTTGCAGTGTTCATGGTGACAGTGCTCATGGTGGCAGTGCCCATGGTGAGACTACCGATGGTGACACTGCCCATGGTGACAGTGCACATGGTCATGGTGCATCTGGTGGCAGTGCAAAATAGTGAGAGTGCCCATGGTGATATTGCTCATGGTGATAGTGCCCATGGTGAGAGTGCCCATGGTTCCAGTGCTCATGGTGACAGTGCCCATTGTGACAGTGCCCCTGGTGACAGTGCTCACCGTGAGAGTGCCCATGGTGTCTGTGCCCATGGTGACAGTTCTTATCATGAGAGTGTTCACGGTAGCAGTGTTCATGGTAATAGTGCTCACGGAGGCATTGCCCACAATGAGAGTGCCCATGGTGAGAATACTGACTGTGACAGTGCCCATGATGACTTTTCTCTCTGTGACAGTGCCCTTGGGGACAGTTAGCACGGTGACATTTCTCACAGTGATAGCGCACATTGTTTCAGTGCTAATAGTGAAAAGACCCACGGCGCCAGTGCCCATCATGGCATTGCTCACGGTGATAGTTCTCACGGTGACAGTGCCCATGGTGATATTACCCATGGTGACAGTACTCAGTGATCAAGTGCTCATGGTGACAGTGCCTAAGGTGATAGTGCACACGGTGGCAGTGCAAAATGGCGACAGTGCCCATGGTGACATTGCTTAATGTGATAGTCCTTGTGGTGACATTGCACATGGTGACATTGCCCACCACGACAGTGCTCTTGTTGACAGTGCTCATGGTGATAGTGCCAATGTTGGAAGTGCCCATCATGAAAGTGCCCATGGTGACAGTTCTTATGATGAGAGTGGTCAGAGTGGCAGTGCTCATGGTGAAAGTGCCCATGGTGACAGAGCCCACGGTGACAGTGTCCATAGTTATAGTGTCCATGGTGACAGTCCTAACAGTGAAATTGTCCATGGGGTCACTGCCCATGGTGAAAGTGCCCATGGTCACAACACTCACGGTGATAGTGCTCACGGTGAGAGTGGCCATGGTGACAGTGACCAGGGTGACAGTTCTAATGGTGATACTGCCCATGATGACAGTGCTCATGGTGACAGTCCACATTGTGCCAGTGCCCAAGGTGACAGTGCTCATGGTGACAGTGCCCAAAGTCACAATACCCATGGTGACAGTGCCCAGGCTGACAGTTCTCAAGGTGATAGTGCCCATGGTGACAGTGCACATGGTGATACAGAGAATGGTGACCGTGCATATGGTGACAGTGGACATGGTTGCAGTACCCATGGTGATAGTGCTGAAACTGACAGTGCCCTTGGTGATAGTGCCCATGGTGAGTGTGCTCGTGTTAATAGTGCCCATGTTGGCAGTTCCCTTTGTGAAAGTGCTCATGATGACAGTGCCCATGTGGGTCGTTCCCATGGTGACAGTGCTCATTGTGATAGTGACCATGGTAACTGTGCACATGGTGGCCGTGCCCTTGGTGACAGTGCCAATTATGACAGTACTCATGGTGACAGTTCTCATGGTAATAGTTCCCATGGTGACAAGGCACTGGGTGGCAGTGAAAAATGGTGAAAGTGCCCATGTTGACACTTCTCATGGTGACAGTGCACACGGTGACAACCCATCCAGACAGTACTCATGGTGACAGTTATCAGGGTTGCAGTACCCATGGTGACAGTGCTCACAGTGATACTGCCCATGGTGGCAGTGCCCCTGGTGACAGTGCCCATGGTGACACTGCCCATGATGACAGTGCCCATGGTGAAAGTTCCCACGGCGCCATTGCCTATGGTGACAGTGCTCATGGTAACAGTGCCCATGGAGACAGGGATTATGGTGAGATTGCTCACACTGATAGTGCCCATGGTGACAGGGCTCATGGTGCCAGTCCGCATTGTGCCAGTACCGATGGCGACAGTGGTCATGGTGACACTGACCACAGTGAGAGTGCTCACTGTGATAGAGCTCACGGCAATAGTGCTCATGGTGACAGTGCAAAGGGTGACAATACCCATGGTGACAGTAATCATGTTGAAAATACCCATGGTGGCAGTTCTCATAGCGACAGTTCTCATGGTGACAGTGCTCATAGTAGCAGTGCCCAAGATGGCAGTCCTCGTGGTGACAGTGCTAATGGTGACATTGCTCTTGGTGGCAGTTACCATGGGGACAGTACCGATGGTGACACTGTGCATTTTTACAGTGCCCATGGTAACCGTGCTCACGGTGATACTGCACATCGTGACAGTGCCCATGGTGGTAGTTCACCTCGTGACAGTGCTGAATAGTGACAGTGCACATGCTGACATCGCTCATCGTGATAGTGCCCATGGTGACAGTGCACATGGTGATAATGGGCACTGTTAAAGAGTTCATGGTGACAGAGCACACGGTGGCAGTGGCCATGGAGACAGTGCCCACAATGACAGTGCACATGGTGACATTGCCGACAGTGACAGTGCCCATGGTGACACTTCTCACGGTGACAGTGCCCATCAGGACAGTTAGCATGGTGAGATTTCTCACAGCGATAGTGCCCGTTGTGACAGTGCTCACAGTGACAATGCCCGTGGTGCCAGTGCCCATAGAGTCATTCCGCATGGCCACATTTCTCATGGTGAATGTGCCTATGGTGATATTAACCATGGTGACACTGCACCTGGTGGCAGTGCAAAATGGTGACAGTGCCCATAGTCACAATTCTCATGGTGTAGTGCTCACGGTGAGAGTGCCCATGGTGACAATACACAGGGTGACAGTAGTCATGGTCACATTGCTCATGGTGAGAGTGCCCTTGTTCACAACTGTCACGGTGATAGTTCCCATGGTGACAATACCCAGGGTAACAGAGCTGATGGTAAAAGTGTTCACGGTGACAGTGCCCATGGTGACAGTACCTAAGGTGACAATTCCCATGGTGAGACTGCTCATAGACAGTGCCCATGGTGACAATACCCAGCGTGTCCTGTCCATGGTGACAGTGATCATGGTGACAATTCTCATGAGGACAGTGCCATAAGTGACAGTGCTCATTGTGGCAGTGCTCATGGTGACCATGCTCATGGTGACAGTGCCCATGGTGACAGTGCCTATGTTGATAGATATCATGGTGGCCGTGCCCAGGGTGACATTGCCCACGCTGACAAAGCCCATGGTGATACTTCCCATTGTGACAGTGCCCACGGTGGCAGAGCCCATGGTGACAGTGCCCAAGATCACAGAGCCCATGGTGAGAGTGCTAACGGTGACTGAGCCCACGGTGACAGCACCCAGTGTGACAATGCCCATTGTGACAGTGCTCACGGTGACCATGCCGATGCTGACAGTGCCGATGGTGATAGTGCCAATAGTGAGAGTGCTCACGGTGACACTGCCCATGGAGACACTGCCCATGGTGATAGTGCTCATCATGACAAACCCTCGGAGGCAGTGCCAATGGTGAGAGTCCCCGTGGCAACATTTCTCATGGTGAAAGTGATCCTGTTGAAATTGCTCATGGTGACAGTGCTCATGGTGAGAGTGTTCAAGGTGATAGTCTCCATGTTGACAATGCCCATGGTGACTGTTCTCACGGTGACAGTGCCTATGTTGATTATGCTCTTAGTGACAGTGCTCACGGTGACAGTGCCGATGGTGGCAGTGCCCATGGTGACACTGCCCATGGTGACAATGCCCAGGATGACAGTGCCCATGAAGTTAGTGCCCACAGTGCCATTGCCTATGTTAACAGTGCTCACAGTGACAGAACCCATGGTAACAGTGACCACGGTGCGAGTGCTCATGGTGATAGTGTCCATGGTGACAGGTCCCATTGTGACAGTCCGCATTGTGCCAGTAACAATAGTGACACTGCCCATGGTGACACTGACACCGGTGAGAGTGCTCATGGTGCTAGTGCTCACAGTAATAGTGCTCATGGTGACAGTGCCAACAGTGACGGTGCTCACGGTGACAGTGCCCATGGTTATAGTGCCCATCATGAGAGTCCACCCATTGATAGTGCCCATGGTGACAGTTCCCATTGTGAAAGTGCTCATGGTGACATCGCCCATGTTGGTAGTTCCCTTGGTGACAGTGCTCACGGTGATAGTGACCATGGTAACTGTGCACATGTTGGCCGTGCCCTTGGTGACAGTGCCATTGATGACAGTACGCATGGTGAAAGTTCTCACGGTTATAGTGCCCATGGTGACAAGGCACAGGTTGGCAGTGAAAAATGGTGAAAGGGCCCATGTTGATAGTTCTCATGGTGAAAGTGCACACGGTGACAACCCATGCAGACAGTACTCACGGTGACAGTTCTCATGGTTGCAGTACCCATGGTGACAGTGCTCACAGTGATACTGCCCATGGTGGCAGTGCCCAAGGTGACAGTGCCCATGGTGACACTGCCCATGATGACAGTGCCCATGGTGAAAGTTCCCACGGCGCCATTGCCTATGGTGACAGTGCTCATGGTAACAGTGCCCATGGTGACAGTGACCATGGTGAGAGTGCTCACACTGAGAGTGCCCATGGTGACAGGGCTCATGGTGCCAGTCCGCATTGTGCCAGTACCCATGGCGACAGTGGTCATGGTGACACTGACCACAGTGAGAGTGCTCACTGTGATAGAGCTCACGGTAATAGTGCTCATGGTGTCAGTGCAAATGGTGACAATACCCATGGTGACAGTACTCATGTTGAAAATACCCATGGTGGCAGTTCTCATAGCGACAGTTCTCATGGTGACAGTGCTCATAATAGCAGTGCCCAAGGAGGCAGTCGTCGTGGTGACAGTGCTAATGATGACAGTGCTCTTTGTGGCAGTTCCCATGGGGACAGTACCGATGGTGACACTGCACATTTTTAGATTGCCCATGGTAACTATGCTCACGGTGATAGTGCACATCGTGACAGTGCCCATGGTGGTAGTTCAACTGGTGACAGCGCTAAATAGTGACAGTGCACATGCTCACAGAGCTCACAGTGATAGTGCCCATGGTGACAGTGCCCACGGTGATAATGGGCATTATTACAGTGTTCATCGTGACAGAGCCCAAGGTGGCAGTGGCCATGGTGACAGTGCCCACAATGACAGTGCCCATGGTAACAGTACCGACACTGGCAGTGCCCATGGTGACACTTCTCACAGTGAATGTGCACATGGCGACAGTTACCATGATGAGATTTCTCACGGTGATAGTGCCCGTTGTGACAGGACTCACAGTGACCATGCCCATGGTGCCAGTGCCCATAGAGACATTGCGCATGGTCATATTTCTCATGGTGAAAGTGCCTATTGTGACACTGCACCTAGTGGCAGTGCAAAATGGTGACAGTGCCCATGGTGACATTGCTCATAGTGACTTTGCTTACAGTGATAATCCTTACGGTGACAATGCGCATGGTGACACTGCACACAGTTGCAGTGTTCATGGTGACAGTGTTCACGGTGATACTTTCCATGGTGATAGTGCCCATGGTGACATTGCACATGGTGGCAGTGAAAAATGTTGAGAGTGCCCCTGTTGACAGTTCTCATGGTGACAGTGCACATGGTGACAACCCATGCAGACATTACTCATGGCGAGAGTACTCACGGTGACAGTTCTCATGTTTGCAGTATCCATGGTGACTGTGCTCACAGTGATAGTGCTCATGGTGTGAGAGCCCATTGTGACACTGCCCATGATGACAGGGCCCATGGTGAGATTGTCCATGGTAACAGTGCCCATAGTCACAATTCTCATGGTGTAGTGCTCACAGTGACATTGCCCATCGTGTCATGCCCATAGTGACAGTGCTCATGGTGACAGTGCTCATGTTGTCAGTGCCATAAATAACAGTGTTCATTGTGGCAGTTCTCATGGTGTCCGTGCTCATGGTGACAGTGCCCATGTTTACAGTGTTTATGGTGATAGATGTCACGGTGTCATTGCCCACAGGACAGTGCCAAGGCTGACAAAGCCCATGGTGATACTTCCCATTGTGACAGTGCCCACGGTGACAGTGCCCATGATGACAATGCCCATGGTGAAAGTTCCCACGGCGCCATTGCCTATGGTGACAGTGCTCATGGTAACAGTGCCCATGGTGACAGTGACCATGTTGAGAGTGCTCACACTGATAGTGCCAATGGTGACAGGGCTCATTGTGCCTGTCCGCATTGTGCCAGTACCCATGGCGACAGTGGTCATGGTGACACTGACCACAGTGAGAGTGCTCACTGTGATAGAGCTCACGGTAATAGTGCTCATGGTAACAGTGCAAATGGTGACAATACCCATGGTGACAGTACTCATGTTGAAAATACCCATGGTGGCAGTTCTCATAGCGACAATCTAATGGTGACAGTGGTCATAATAGCATTGCCCAAGGAGGCAGTCCTCGTGGTGACAGTGCTAATGGTGACAGTGCTCTTGGTGGCAGTTCCCATGTGTACAGTACAGATGGTGACACTGTGCCTTGTTACAATGCCCATGGTAACCGTGCTCACGGTGATAGTGCACATCGTGACAGTGCCCATGGTGGTAGTTCACCTGGTGACAGTGCTAAATAGTGACAGTGCACATGCTGACAGTGCTCATGGTGATAGTGGCCATGGTGACAGTGCCCACGGTGATAATGGGTCTTATTACAGTGTCTATCGTGACAGAGCCCAAGGTGGCAGTGGCCATGGTGACAGTGCCCACAATGACAGTGCCCATCGTAACAGTGCCAACACTGACAGTGCCCATGGTGACACTTCTCACAGTGAATGTGCCCATGGCGACAGTTACCATGATGAGATTTCTCACGGTGATAGTGCCCGTTGTGACAGTGCTCACAGTGACAATGCCCATGGTGTCAGTGCCCATAGAGACATTCTGAACGGTCACATTTCTCACGGTGAAAGTGCCTATGGTGACACGGCACCTGGTGGCAGTGCAAACTGGTGACAGTGCCCATGGTGACATTGCTCATAGTGACTTTGCTTACAGTGATAGTCCTTACGGTGTCAGTGTGCATGGTGACACTGCACACAGTTGCAGTGTTCATGGTGACAGTGCTCATGGTGGCAGTGCCCATGGTGAGACTACCGATGGTGACACTGCCCATGGTGACAGTGCACATGGTCATGGTGCATCTGCTGGCAGTGCAAAATAGTGAGAGTGCCCATGGTGATATTGCTCATGGTGATAGTGCCCATGGTGAGAGTGCCCATGGTTCCAGTGCTCATGGTGACAGTGCCTATTGTGACAGTGCCCCTGGTGACAGTGCTCACCGTGAGAGTGCCCATGGTGTCTGTGCCCATGGTGACAGTTCTTATCATGAGAGTGTTCACGGTAGCAGTGTTCATGGTAATAGTGCTCACGGAGGCATTGCCCACAATGAGAGTGCCCATGGTGAGAATACTGACTGTGACAGTGCCCATGATGACTTTTCTCTCTGTGACAGTGCCCTTGGGGACAGTTAGCACGGTGACATTTCTCACAGTGATAGCGCACATTGTTTCAGTGCTAATAGTGAAAAGACCCACGGCGCCAGTGCCCATCATGGCATTGCTCACGGTGATAGTTCTCACGGTGACAGTGCCCATGGTGATATTACCCATGGTGACAGTACTCAGTGATCAAGTGCTCATGGTGACAGTGCCTAAGGTGATAGTGCACACGGTGGCAGTGCAAAATGGCGACAGTGCCCATGGTGACATTGCTTAATGTGATAGTCCTTGTGGTGACATTGCACATGGTGACATTGCCCACCACGACAGTGCTCTTGTTGACAGTGCTCATGGTGATAGTGCCAATGTTGGAAGTGCCCATCATGAAAGTGCCCATGGTGACAGTTCTTATGATGAGAGTGGTCAGAGTGGCAGTGCTCATGGTGAAAGTGCCCATGGTGACAGAGCCCACGGTGACAGTGTCCATAGTTATAGTGTCCATGGTGACAGTCCTAACAGTGAAATTGTCCATGGGGTCACTGCCCATGGTGAAAGTGCCCATGGTCACAACACTCACGGTGATAGTGCTCACGGTGAGAGTGGCCATGGTGACAGTGACCAGGGTGACAGTTCTAATGGTGATACTGCCCATGATGACAGTGCTCATGGTGACAGTCCACATTGTGCCAGTGCCCAAGGTGACAGTGCTCATGGTGACAGTGCCCAAAGTCACAATACCCATGGTGACAGTGCCAAGGCTGACAGTTCTCAAGGTGATAGTGCCCATGGTGACAGTGCACATGGTGATACAGAGAATGGTGACCGTGCATATGGTGACAGTGGACATGGTTGCAGTACCCATGGTGATAGTGCTGAAACTGACAGTGCCCTTGGTGATAGTGCCCATGGTGAGTGTGCTCGTGTTAATAGTGCCCATGTTGGCAGTTCCCTTTGTGAAAGTGCTCATGATGACAGTGCCCATGTGGGTCGTTCCCATGGTGACAGTGCTCATTGTGATAGTGACCATGGTAACTGTGCACATGGTGGCCGTGCCCTTGGTGACAGTGCCAATTATGACAGTACTCATGGTGACAGTTCTCATGGTAATAGTTCCCATGGTGACAAGGCACTGGGTGGCAGTGAAAAATGGTGAAAGTGCCCATGTTGACACTTCTCATGGTGACAGTGCACACGGTGACAACCCATCCAGATAGTACTCATGGTGACAGTTATCAGGGTTGCAGTACCCATGGTGACAGTGCTCACAGTGATACTGCCCATGGTGGCAGTGCCCCTGGTGACAGTGCCCATGGTGACACTGCCCATGATGACAGTGCCCATGGTGAAAGTTCCCACGGCGCCATTGCCTATGGTGACAGTGCTCATGGTAACAGTGCCCATGGAGACAGGGATTATGGTGAGATTGCTCACACTGATAGTGCCCATGGTGACAGGGCTCATGGTGCCAGTCCGCATTGTGCCAGTACCGATGGCGACAGTGGTCATGGTGACACTGACCACAGTGAGAGTGCTCACTGTGATAGAGCTCACGGCAATAGTGCTCATGGTGACAGTGCAAAGGGTGACAATACCCATGGTGACAGTAATCATGTTGAAAATACCCATGGTGGCAGTTCTCATAGCGACAGTTCTCATGGTGACAGTGCTCATAGTAGCAGTGCCCAAGATGGCAGTCCTCGTGGTGACAGTGCTAATGGTGACATTGCTCTTGGTGGCAGTTACCATGGGGACAGTACCGATGGTGACACTGTGCATTTTTACAGTGCCCATGGTAACCGTGCTCACGGTGATACTGCACATCGTGACAGTGCCCATGGTGGTAGTTCACCTCGTGACAGTGCTGAATAGTGACAGTGCACATGCTGACATCGCTCATCGTGATAGTGCCCATGGTGACAGTGCACATGGTGATAATGGGCACTGTTAAAGAGTTCATGGTGACAGAGCACACGGTGGCAGTGGCCATGGAGACAGTGCCCACAATGACAGTGCACATGGTGACATTGCCGACAGTGACAGTGCCCATGGTGACACTTCTCACGGTGACAGTGCCCATCAGGACAGTTAGCATGGTGAGATTTCTCACAGCGATAGTGCCCGTTGTGACAGTGCTCACAGTGACAATGCCCGTGGTGCCAGTGCCCATAGAGTCATTCCGCATGGCCACATTTCTCATGGTGAATGTGCCTATGGTGATATTAACCATGGTGACACTGCACCTGGTGGCAGTGCAAAATGGTGACAGTGCCCATAGTCACAATTCTCATGGTGTAGTGCTCACGGTGAGAGTGCCCATGGTGACAATACACAGGGTGACAGTAGTCATGGTCACATTGCTCATGGTGAGAGTGCCCTTGTTCACAACTGTCACGGTGATAGTTCCCATGGTGACAATACCCAGGGTAACAGAGCTGATGGTAAAAGTGTTCACGGTGACAGTGCCCATGGTGACAGTACCTAAGGTGACAATTCCCATGGTGAGACTGCTCATAGACAGTGCCCATGGTGACAATACCCAGCGTGTCCTGTCCATGGTGACAGTGATCATGGTGACAATTCTCATGAGGACAGTGCCATAAGTGACAGTGCTCATTGTGGCAGTGCTCATGGTGACCATGCTCATGGTGACAGTGCCCATGGTGACAGTGCCTATGTTGATAGATATCATGGTGGCCGTGCCCAGGGTGACATTGCCCACGCTGACAAAGCCCATGGTGATACTTCCCATTGTGACAGTGCCCACGGTGGCAGAGCCCATGGTGACAGTGCCCAAGATCACAGAGCCCATGGTGAGAGTGCTAACGGTGACTGAGCCCACGGTGACAGCACCCAGTGTGACAATGCCCATTGTGACAGTGCTCACGGTGACCATGCCGATGCTGACAGTGCCGATGGTGATAGTGCCAATAGTGAGAGTGCTCACGGTGACACTGCCCATGGAGACACTGCCCATGGTGATAGTGCTCATCATGACAAACCCTCGGAGGCAGTGCCAATGGTGAGAGTCCCCGTGGCAACATTTCTCATGGTGAAAGTGATCCTGTTGAAATTGCTCATGGTGACAGTGCTCATGGTGAGAGTGTTCAAGGTGATAGTCTCCATGTTGACAATGCCCATGGTGACTGTTCTCACGGTGACAGTGCCTATGTTGATTATGCTCTTAGTGACAGTGCTCACGGTGACAGTGCCGATGGTGGCAGTGCCCATGGTGACACTGCCCATGGTGACAATGCCCAGGATGACAGTGCCCATGAAGTTAGTGCCCACAGTGCCATTGCCTATGTTAACAGTGCTCACAGTGACAGAACCCATGGTAACAGTGACCACGGTGCGAGTGCTCATGGTGATAGTGTCCATGGTGACAGGTCCCATTGTGACAGTCCGCATTGTGCCAGTAACAATAGTGACACTGCCCATGGTGACACTGACACCGGTGAGAGTGCTCATGGTGCTAGTGCTCACAGTAATAGTGCTCATGGTGACAGTGCCAACAGTGACGGTGCTCACGGTGACAGTGCCCATGGTTATAGTGCCCATCATGAGAGTCCACCCATTGATAGTGCCCATGGTGACAGTTCCCATTGTGAAAGTGCTCATGGTGACATCGCCCATGTTGGTAGTTCCCTTGGTGACAGTGCTCACGGTGATAGTGACCATGGTAACTGTGCACATGTTGGCCGTGCCCTTGGTGACAGTGCCATTGATGACAGTACGCATGGTGAAAGTTCTCACGGTTATAGTGCCCATGGTGACAAGGCACAGGTTGGCAGTGAAAAATGGTGAAAGGGCCCATGTTGATAGTTCTCATGGTGAAAGTGCACACGGTGACAACCCATGCAGACAGTACTCACGGTGACAGTTCTCATGGTTGCAGTACCCATGGTGACAGTGCTCACAGTGATACTGCCCATGGTGGCAGTGCCCAAGGTGACAGTGCCCATGGTGACACTGCCCATGATGACAGTGCCCATGGTGAAAGTTCCCACGGCGCCATTGCCTATGGTGACAGTGCTCATGGTAACAGTGCCCATGGTGACAGTGACCATGGTGAGAGTGCTCACACTGAGAGTGCCCATGGTGACAGGGCTCATGGTGCCAGTCCGCATTGTGCCAGTACCCATGGCGACAGTGGTCATGGTGACACTGACCACAGTGAGAGTGCTCACTGTGATAGAGCTCACGGTAATAGTGCTCATGGTGTCAGTGCAAATGGTGACAATACCCATGGTGACAGTACTCATGTTGAAAATACCCATGGTGGCAGTTCTCATAGCGACAGTTCTCATGGTGACAGTGCTCATAATAGCAGTGCCCAAGGAGGCAGTCGTCGTGGTGACAGTGCTAATGATGACAGTGCTCTTTGTGGCAGTTCCCATGGGGACAGTACCGATGGTGACACTGCACATTTTTAGATTGCCCATGGTAACTATGCTCACGGTGATAGTGCACATCGTGACAGTGCCCATGGTGGTAGTTCAACTGGTGACAGCGCTAAATAGTGACAGTGCACATGCTCACAGAGCTCACAGTGATAGTGCCCATGGTGACAGTGCCCACGGTGATAATGGGCATTATTACAGTGTTCATCGTGACAGAGCCCAAGGTGGCAGTGGCCATGGTGACAGTGCCCACAATGACAGTGCCCATGGTAACAGTACCGACACTGGCAGTGCCCATGGTGACACTTCTCACAGTGAATGTGCACATGGCGACAGTTACCATGATGAGATTTCTCACGGTGATAGTGCCCGTTGTGACAGGACTCACAGTGACCATGCCCATGGTGCCAGTGCCCATAGAGACATTGCGCATGGTCATATTTCTCATGGTGAAAGTGCCTATTGTGACACTGCACCTAGTGGCAGTGCAAAATGGTGACAGTGCCCATGGTGACATTGCTCATAGTGACTTTGCTTACAGTGATAATCCTTACGGTGACAATGCGCATGGTGACACTGCACACAGTTGCAGTGTTCATGGTGACAGTGTTCACGGTGATACTTTCCATGGTGATAGTGCCCATGGTGACATTGCACATGGTGGCAGTGAAAAATGTTGAGAGTGCCCCTGTTGACAGTTCTCATGGTGACAGTGCACATGGTGACAACCCATGCAGACATTACTCATGGCGAGAGTACTCACGGTGACAGTTCTCATGTTTGCAGTATCCATGGTGACTGTGCTCACAGTGATAGTGCTCATGGTGTGAGAGCCCATTGTGACACTGCCCATGATGACAGGGCCCATGGTGAGATTGTCCATGGTAACAGTGCCCATAGTCACAATTCTCATGGTGTAGTGCTCACAGTGACATTGCCCATCGTGTCATGCCCATAGTGACAGTGCTCATGGTGACAGTGCTCATGTTGTCAGTGCCATAAATAACAGTGTTCATTGTGGCAGTTCTCATGGTGTCCGTGCTCATGGTGACAGTGCCCATGTTTACAGTGTTTATGGTGATAGATGTCACGGTGTCATTGCCCACAGGACAGTGCCAAGGCTGACAAAGCCCATGGTGATACTTCCCATTGTGACAGTGCCCACGGTGACAGTGCCCATGATGACTTTTCTCTCTGTGACAGTGCCCTTGGGGACAGTTAGCACTGTGAGATTTCTCACAGTGATAGTGCACATTGTTTCAGTGCTAATAGTGAAAAGACCCATGGCGCCAGTGCCCATCATGGCATTGCTCACGGTGATAGTTCTCACGGTGACAGTGCCCATGGTGATATCACCCATGGTGACAGTACTCAGTGATCAAGTGCTCATGGTGACAGTGCCTAAGGTGATAGTGCACATGGTGGCAGTGCAAAATGGTGACAGTGCCCATGGTGACATTGCTCATAGTGACTTTGCTTACAGTGATAGTCCTTACGGTGACAGTGTGCATGGTGACACTGCACACAGTTGCAGTGTTCATGGTGACAGTGTTCACAGTGATACTTTCCATGGTGATAGTGCCCATGGTGACATTGCACCTGGTGGCAGTGAAAAATGGTGACAGTGCACTTGCTGACAGCTCTCATGGTGACAGTGCACATGGTGACAACCCTTGCAGCCAGTACTCATGGAGACAGTACTCACGGTGACATTTCCCATGTTGGCAGTATCCATGGTGAACAGTGCTCACAGTGAGCGTGCCCATGGTGACACTGCCCATGATGACAGGGCCCATGGTGCCATTGCTTTTGGTGACGATGTTCATGGTAACAGTGCCCATGGTGACAGTGACCATGGTGAGAGTGCTCACACTGATGGTGCCCATGGTGACAGTGCTCATGGTGCCTATCTACATTGTGCCAGTACCCATGGCGACAGTGCCCATGGTGGCAGTGCCCATGGTGACACTGCCCATGGTGACAATACACAGCGTGACAGTATTCATGGTGACATTGCTCATGGTGAAAGTGTCCACCGTGAGAGTTCCCATGTTCACAACTCTCATGGTGATAGTGCCCATGGTGACAATACCCAGGGTGACAGTGCTCATGGATAAAGTGCTCACAGTGACAGTGCCCATGGTGATCGTACCCATGGTGAGAGTCCGCACGTTGATAGTACCCATGGTGTCAGTTCCCATTGTGAAAGTGCTCATGATGACATTGCTCATGTTGGTAGTTCCCATGGTGACGGTTCTCACGGTGATAGTGACCACGGTAACTGTGCACATGGAGGCCGTGTCCTTGGTGACAGTGCCAATGATGACAGGACGCATGGTGACAGTTCTCACGGTAATAGTGCCCATGGTGACAAGCAGAGGGTGGCAGTGAAAAATGGTGAAAGTGCCCATGTTGACAGTTCTCATGGTGACAGTGCACACGGTGACAACCCATGCAGACAGTACTCACAGTGACAGTTATCTTTGTTGCAGTACCCATGGTGACAGTGCTCACAGTGATATTGTCCATGGTTGCAGTGCCCTTGGTTAGAGTTCCCATAGTGACACTGCCCATGATGACAGTGCCCATGGTGACAGTGCCCACGGCACCATTGCCTATGGTGACAGTGCTCATGGTAACAGTGCTCATGGTCACAGTGACCACGGTGAGAGTGCTTACAGTGTTAGTGCCCATGGTGACAGGGTTCATGGTGCCAGTCCGCAATGTGCCCTTACCCATGGCAACAGTGCTCATGGTGACAGCGACCACAGTGAGAGTGCTCACGGTGATAGTGCTCAAGGTAATAGTGCTCATGATGACAGTGAAAATGGTGACATTACCCATGGTGACTACTGATGTTGAAAATCCCCATGGTGGCAGTACTCATAGCGACAGTTTTCATGGTGACAGTGCTCATAATAGCATTTCCCAAGGTGGCAGTGCTTGTGGTGACAGTGCTAATGGTGACAGTGCACTTGGTGGCAGTTCCCATGGGGACAGTACCGATGGTGACACTGTGCATTGTTACAGTCCCCATGGTAACCGTGCTCACAGTGATAGTGCACATTGTGACATTGCCCATGGTGGTAGTTCAACTGGTGACAGTGCTAAATAGTGACAGTGCACATGCTGACAGTGCTCATGGGGATAGTGCCCATGTTGACAGTGCACACGTTGATAATGGGCATTGTTACAGAGTTCATGGTGACAGACCCGAAGGTGGCAGTGTCCATGGTGACAGTGCCCACAATGAGAGTGCGCATGGTGACAGTGCCGACATTGACAGTGCCCATGGTGACACTTCTCACAGTGACAATGCCCATGATGCCAGTGCCCATAGAGTCATTCCGCACGGTCACATTTCACACAGTGAAAGTGCCTAGGGTGATATTAGCCATGGTGACACTGCACATGGTGGCAGGGCAAAATGGTGACATTGCCCATGGTGACATTGCTCATGGTGACTTTGCTTACGGTGATAGTCCTTACAGTGACAGTGCGCATGGTGACACTGCACACAGTGACAGTGTTCATGGGGACAGTGTTCACGGTGATAGTTCCCATGGTGAGAGTGTCCATGGTAACAGTGCCCATAGTCACAATTCTCATGGTGTAGTGCTCACAGTGACAGTGCCCATGGTGTCATGCCCATGGTGACAGTGCTCATGGTGACAGTGCTCACGTTGGCAGTGCCATAAATAACAGTGCTCTTTGTGGCAGTGCTCATGGTGTCCGTGCTCATGGTGACAGTGCCCATGTTTACTGTGTTTATGGTGATAGATGTCACGGTGTCAGTGCCCACGGGGACAGTGCCAAGGCTGACCAAGCCCATGCTGATAATTCCCATTGTGACAGTGCCCACGGTGACTGTGCCCATGGTGACAGCGCCCAGTGTGACAAGGCTCATGGTGACAGTGCTCACGGTGACGGTGCCCATGGTGACAGTGCCGATGGTGAGAGTGCCAATAGTGACAGTGCTCATGGTGAAACTGCCCATGGAGACATCGCCCATGGTGATAGTGCTCATGGTGACAACCGCACGGTGACAGTGCCAATGTTGATAGTCTCCGTGGTGACAGGTCTTACATTGAATGTGACCATGGTGTCTGTGCTCATGGTGACAGTGCTCAAGGTTAGAGTCTCCATGTTGACAGTGCCGATGGTGACAATTCTCACGGTGACAGGGCCTATGGTGAAAATTCTCATAGTGACATTGTTCACGGTGACAGTGCCCATGGTGCTATTACCCATGGTGACAGTTCTCATAGTGAAACAGCCCATGGTGACACTGACATGGTGGCAGTGCAAAATGGTGACAGTGACCATGGTGATATTGCTCATGGTGACATTGCTTACGGTGATAGTGTGGTGAAACTGCACACAGGGACATTGCTCATGGTGACAGTGTTCACGGCGTTAGTTCCTATGGTGAATGTGGCCATGGGGACAGTGCCCATAGTCACAATTCTCATGGTGTAGTGCTCACGGTGACAGTGCCCATGGTGACAATACACAGGGTGACAGTATTCATGGTGACATTGCTCATGGTGAGAGTGCCCATGCTGAGAGTGCCCATGTTCACAACTGTCACGGTGATAGTTCCCATGGTGACAATACCCAGGGTAACAGAGCTGATGGTAAAAGTGTTCACGGTGACAGTGCCCATGGTGACAGTAACTAAGGTGACAATTCCCATGGTGAGACTGCTCATAGACAGTGCCCATGGTGACAATACCCAGCGTGTCCTGTCCATGGTGACAGTGATCATGGTGACACTTCTCATGAGGACAGTGCCATAAGTGACAGTGCTCTTTGTGGCAGTGCTCATGGTGACCGTGCTCATGGTGACAGTGCCCATGGTGACAGTGCCTATGGTGATAGATATCATGGTGGCCATGCCCAGGGTGACATTGCCCACGCTGACAAAGCCCATGGTGATACTTCCCATTGTGACAGTGCCCACGGTGGCAGAGCCCATGGTGACAGTGCCCAAGATCACAGTGCCCATGGTGAGAGTGCTAACGATGACTGTGCCGATGGTGACAGCGCCGATGGTGATAGTGCCAATAGTGAGAGTGCTCACGGTGACACTGCCCATGGAGACACTGCCCATGGTGATAGTGCTCATCATGACAACCCCTCGGAGGCAGTGCCAATGGTGAGAGTCCCCATGGTGACAGTTCTCACGGTGAAAGTGATCCTGTTGAAATTGCTCATGGTGACAGTGCTCATGGTGACAGTGCTCAAGGTGATAGTCTCCAAGTTGACAGTGCCCATGGTGACTGTTCTCACGGTGACAGTGCCTATGTTGATTATGCTCTTAGTGACAGTGCTGGCGGTGACCGTGCCCATGGTGACAGTGACCACGGTGAGTGTTCTCACTGTGATAGTGCCAATGGTGACAGTGTTCATGATGACAGTCTGCATTAAGGCTGTGCCCGTGGTGACAGTGCTCATGGTGATAGTTCTCACGGTGATAGTTCTCACGTTGACAGTGCCAAAGGTGACAATACCCAGGTGATCGTAATCATGGTGAAAGTGCCCATGGTGGCAGTTCTCATACTGACAGTTCTTGTGACAGTGCTCATGGTGGCAGTGCCCGTGGTGACAGTGCTCTTGGTGACAGTGCTCATGGTGGCAGTGCCCATGGTGAGACTACCGATGGTGACACTGCCCATGGTGACAGTGCACATGGTCATGGTGCATCTGGTAGCAGTGCAAAATAGTGAGAGTGCCCATGGTGATATTGCTCATGGTGATAGTGCCCATGGTGAGAGTGCCCATGGTTCCAGTGCTCATGGTGACAGTGCCCATTGTGACAGTGCCCCTGGTGACAGTGCACACCGTGAGAGTGCCCATGGTGTCTGTGCCCATGGTGACAGTTCTTATCATGAGAGTGTTCACGGTAGCAGTGTTCATGGTAATAGTGCTCACGGAGGCATTGCCCACAATGAGAGTGCCCATGGTGAGAATACTGACTGTGACAGTGCCCATGATGACTTTTCTCTCTGTGACAGTGCCCTTGGGGACAGTTAGCACGGTGACATTTCTCACAGTGATAGCGCACATTGTTTCAGTGCTAATAGTGAAAAGACCCACGGCGCCAGTGCGCATCATGGTATTGCTCACGGTGATAGTTCTCACGGTGACAGTGCCCATGGTGATATTACCCATGGTGACAGTACTCAGTGATCAAGTGCTCATGGTGACAGTGCCTAAGGTGATAGTGCACATGGTGGCAGTGCAAAATGGTGACAGTGCCCATAGGGACATTGCTTAATGTGATAGTCCTTGTGGTGACATTGTGCAGGGTGACATTGCCCACCACGACAGTGCTCTTGTTGACAGTGCTCATGGTGATAGTGCCAATGTTGGAAGTGCCCATCGTGAAAGTGCCCATGGTGACAGTTCTTATGATGAGAGTGGTCAGAGTGGCAGTGCTCATGGTGAAAGTGCCCATGGTGACAGAGCCCACGGTGACAGTGTCCATAGTTATAGTGTCCATGGTGACAGTACTAACAGTTAAATTGTCAATGGGTACACTGCCCATGGTGAAAGTGCCCATGGTCACAACACTCACGGTGAGAGTGGCCATGGTGTCAGTGACCACAGTGACAGTTCTAATGGTGATACTGCCCATGATGACAGTGTTCATGGTGACAGTCCACATTGTGCCAGTGCCCAAGGTGACAGTGCTCATGGTGACAGTGCCCAACGTCACAATACCCATGGTGACAGTGCCCAGGCTGACAGTTCTCAAGGTGATAGTGCCCATGGTGACAGTGCACATGGTGATACAGAGAATGGGGACAGTGCTTACGTTGACAGTGGTCATGGTTGCAGTACCCATGCTGATAGTGCTGAAACTGACAGTGCCCTTGGGGATAGTGCCCATGGTGAGTGTGCTCGTGTTAATAGTGCCCATGGTGGCAGTTCCCATTGTGAAAGTGCTCATGATGACCGTGCCCATGTTGGTAGTTCCCATGGTGACAGTGCTCATGGTGATAGTGACCATGTTAACAGCGCACATGGTGGCTGTGCCCTTGGTGACACTGCCCATGATGACAGTACTCATGGTGACAGTGCTCACGGTGATAGTGCCCATGGTGACAGTGCACATGGTTGTAGTGCACATGATGGCAGTGAAAAATCGTGACAGTTCCCATGCTGACAGTTCTCATTGTGACAGTGCACATGGTCACAACCGATGCTGACACTGCCCATGGTAGCTGTACACGTGGTGACAATGCTCACAGTGATAGTGTCCATGGTGACAGTGCCCATGGTGACACTGCCCATGATGACAATGCCCATGGTGAAAGTTCCCACGGCACCATTGCCTATGGTGACAGTGCTCATGGTAACAGTGCCCATGGTGACAGTGACCATGTTGAGAGTGCTCACACTGATAGTGCCAATGGTGACAGGGCTCATTGTGCCTGTCCGCATTGTGCCAGTACCCATGGCGACAGTGGTCATGGTGACACTGACCACAGTGAGAGTGCTCACTGTGATAGAGCTCACGGTAATAGTGCTCATGGTAACAGTGCAAATGGTGACAATACCCATGGTGGCAGTACTCATGTTGAAAATACCCATGGTGGCAGTTCTCATAGCGACAATCTAATGGTGACAGTGGTCATAATAGCATTGCCCAAGGAGGCAGTCCTCGTGGTTACAGTGCTAATGGTGACAGTGCTCTTGGTGGCAGTTCCCATGGGTACAGTACAGATGGTGACACTGTGCCTTGTTACAATGCCCATGGTAACCGTGCTCACGGTGATAGTGCACATCGTGACAGTGCCCATGGTGGTAGTTCACCTGGTGACAGTGCTAAATAGTGACAGTGCACATGCTGACAGTGCTCATGGTGATAGTGGCCATGGTGACAGTGCCCACGGTGATAATGGGTCTTATTACAGTGTCTATCGTGACAGAGCCCAAGGTGGCAGTGCCCATGGTGACAGTGCCCACAATGACAGTGCCCATCGTAACAGTGCCAACACTGACAGTGCCCATGGTGACACTTCTCACAGTGAATGTGCCCATGGCGACAGTTACCATGATGAGATTTCTCACGGTGATAGTGCCCGTTGTGACAGTGCTCACAGTGACAATGCCCATGGTGTCAGTGCCCATAGAGACATTCTGAACGGTCACATTTCTCACGGTGAAAGTTCCTATGGTGACACGGCACCTGGTGGCAGTGCAAACTGGTGACAGTGCCCATGGTGACATTGCTCATAGTGACTTTGCTTACAGTGATAGTCCTTACGGTGTCAGTGTGCATGGTGACACTGCACACAGTTGCAGTGTTCATGGTGACAGTGCTCATGGTGGCAGTGCCCATGGTGAGACTACCGATGGTGACACTGCCCATGGTGACAGTGCACATGGTCATGGTGCATCTGGTGTCAGTGCAAAATAGTGACAGTGCACATGCTGACAGTGCTCACGGTGATAGTGCCCATGGTGACAGTGCCCACGGTGATAATGGGTATTATTACAGTGTTCATCTTGACAGAGCCCAAGGTGGCAGTGGCCATGGTGACAGTGCCCACAATGACAGTGCCCATGATAACAGTGCCGACAGTGACAGTGCCCATGGTGACACTTCTCACAGTGAATGTGCCCATGGGGACAGTTACCATGATGAGATTTCTCACGGTGATAGTGCCCATTGTGACAGTGCTCACAGTGACAATGCCCATGGTGCCAGTGCCCATAGAGACATTCCGCACAGTCACATTTCTCACGGTGAAAGTGCCTATGGTGACACTGCACCTGGTGGCAGTGCAAAATGGTGACAGTGCCCATGGTGACATTGCTCATAGTGACTTTGCTTACAGTGATAGTCCTTACGGTGACAGTGTGCATGGTGACACTGCACACAGTTGCAGTGCTCTTGGTGACAGTGCTCATGGTGGCAGTGCCCATGGTGAGACTACCGATGGTGACACTGCCCATGGTGACAGTGCACATGGTCATGGTGCATCTGGTGGCAGTGCAAAATAGTGAGAGTGCCCATGGTGATATTGCTCATGGTGATAGTGCCCATGGTGAGAGTGCCCATGGTTCCAGTGCTCATGGTGACAGTGCCCATTGTGACAGTGCCCCTGGTGACAGTGCACACCGTGAGAGTGCCCATGGTGTCTGTGCCCATGGTGACAGTTCTTATCATGAGAGTGTTCACGGTAGCAGTGTTCATGGTAATAGTGCTCACGGAGGCATTGCCCACAATGAGAGTGCCCATGGTGAGAATACTGACTGTGACAGTGCCCATGATGACTTTTCTCTCTGTGACAGTGCCCTTGGGGACAGTTAGCACGGTGACATTTCTCACAGTGATAGTGCACATTGTTTCAGTGCTAATAGTGAAAAGACCCACAGCGCCAGTGCCCAACATGGCATTGCTCACGGTGATAGTTCTCACGGTGACAGTGCCCATGGTGATATCACCCATGGTGACAGTTCTCAGGGATCAAGTGCTCATGGTGACAGTGCCTAAGGTGATAGTGCACATGGTGGCAGTGCAAAATGGTGACAGTGCCCATGGTGACATTGCTTAATGTGATAGTCCTTGTGGTGACATTGCACATGGTGACATTGCCCACCACGACAGTGCTCTTTTTGACAGTGCTCATGGTGATAGTGCCAATGTTGGAAGTGCCCATCATGAAAGTGCCCATGGTAACAGTTCTTATGATGAGAGTGGTCAGAGTGGCAGTGCTCATGGTGAAAGTGCCCATGGTGACAGAGCCCACGGTGACAGTGTCCATAGTTATAGTGTCCATGGTGACAGTACTAACAGTGAAATTGTCCATGGGGTCACTGCCCATGGTGAAAGTGCCCATGGTCACAACACTCACGGTGATAGTGCTAACGGTGAGAGTGGCCATAGTGACAGTGACCAGGGTGACAGATCTAATGGTGATACTGCCCATGATGACAGTGCTCATGGTGACAGTCCACATTGTGCCAGTGCCCAAGGTGACAGTGCTCATGGTGACAGTGCCCAAAGTCACAATACCCATGGTGACAGTGCCCAGGCTGACAGTTCTCAAGGTGATAGTGCCCATGGTGACAGTGCTCATTGTGATAGTGACCATGGTGACTGTGCACATGGTGGCCGTGTCCTTGGTGACAGTGCCAATTATAACAGTACTCATGGTGACAGTTCTCATGGTAATAGTTCCCATGGTGACAAGGCACTGGGTGGCAGTGAAAAATGGTGAAAGTGCCCATGTTGACAGTTCTCATGGTGACAGTGCACACGGTGACAACCCATCCAGACAGTACTCATGGTGACAGTTATCAGGGTTCCAGTACCAATGGTGACAGTGCTCACAGTGATACTGCACATGGTGGCAGTGCCCATGGTGACAGTGCCCATGGTGACACTGCCCATGATGACAGTGCCCATGGTGAAAGTTCCCACGGGGCCATTGCCTATGGTGACAGTGCTCATGTTAACAGTGCCCATGGAAACAGGGACTATGGTGAGAGTGCTCACACTGATAGTGCCCATGGTGACAGGGCTCATGGTGCCAGTCCGCATTGTGCCAGTACCGATGGCGACAGTGGTCATGGTGACACTGACCACAGTGAGAGTGCTCACTGTGATAGAGCTCACGGTAATACTACTCGTGGTGACAGTGCCCATGGTGACAATACACACGGTGACAGTATTCATGCTGACATTGCTCATGGTGAGAGTGCCCATGTTCACAACTGTTACGGTGATAGTTCCCATGGTGACAATACCCAGGGTAACAGAGCTGATGGTAAAAGTGTTCACGGTGACAGGGCCCATGGTGACAGTACCTAAGGTGACAATTCCCATGGTGAAACTGCTCATAGACAGTGCCCTTGGTGACAATACCCAGCGTGTCCTGTCCATGGTGACAGTGATCATGGTGACACTTCTCACGAGGACAGTGCCATAAGTGACAGTGCTCATTGTGGCAGTGCCTATGGTGATAGATATCATGGTGGCCGTGCCCAGGGTGACATTGCCCACGCTGACAAAGCCCATGGTGATACTTCCCATTGTGACGGTGCCATCGGTGGCAGAGCCCATGGTGACAGTGCCCAAGATCACAGTGCCCATTGTGAGAGTGCTAATGGTGACTGTGCCCATGGTGACAGCACCCAGTGTGACAATGCCCATTGTGACAGTGCTCACGGTGACCATGCCGATGGTGATAGTGCCAATAGTGAGAGTGCTCACGGAGACATTGCCCATGGAGACACTGCCCATGGTGATAGTGCTCATCATGACAACCCCTCGGAGGCAGTGCCAATGGTGAGAGTCCCCGTGGTGACAGTTCTCATGGTGAAAGTGATCTTGTTGAAATTGCTCATGGTGACAGTGCTCATGGTGACACTTCTCAAGGTGATAGTCTCCATGTTGACAGTGTCCATGGTGACTGTTCTCACAGTGACAGTGCCTGTGGTGATTATGCTCTTAGTGACAGTGCTCATGGTGACAGTGCCCATGGTGACAGTGACCACGGTGACTGTTCTCACTGTGATAGTGCCCATGGTGACAGTATTCATGATGACAGTCCGCATTAAGGCTGTGGCCGTGGTGACAGTGCTCATGGTGATAGTTCTCACGGTGATAGTACGCACGTTGACAGTGCCAAAGGTGACAATACCCAGGTGATAGTAATCATGGTGAAAGTGCCCATGGTGGCAGTTCTCATACTGACAGTTCTTGTGACAGTGCTCATGGTGGCCGTGCCCGTGGTGACAGTGCTCTTGGTGACAGTGCTCATTGTGGCAGTGCCCATGGTGAGACTACCGATGGTGACCCTGCCCATGGTGACAGTGCACATGGTCATGGTGCCTCTGGTGGCAGTGCAAAATATTGACAGTGCCCATGGTGATATTACCCATGGTGACAGTACTCAGAGATCAAGTGCTCATGGTGACAGTGCCTAAGTTGATAGTGCACACGGTGGCAGTGCAAAATGGTGACAGTGCCCATGGTGACATTTCTTAATGTGATAGTCCTTGTGGTGACATTGTGCATGGTGACATTGCCCACCATGACAGTGCTCTTGTTGACAGTGCTCATGGTGATAGTGCCAATGTTGGAAGTGCCCATCGTGAAAGTGTCCATGGTGACAGTTCTTATGATGAGAGTGGTCAGAGTGGCAGTGCTCATGGTGAAAGTGCCCATGGTGACAGAGCCCACGGTGACAGTGTCCATAGTTATAGTGTCCATGGTGACAGTACTAACAGTGAAATTGTCCATGGGGACACTGCCCATGGTGAAAGTGCCCATGGTCACAACACTCACGGTGATAGTGCTCACGGTGAGAGTGGCCATGGTGACAGTGACCACGGTGACAGTTCTAATGGTGATACTGCCCATGATGACAGTGCTCATGGTGACAGTCCACATTGTGCCAGTGCCGAAGGTGACAGTGCTCATGGTGACAGTGCCCAAAGTCACAATACCCATGGTGACAGTGCCCAGGATGACAGTTCTCAAGGTGATAGTGCCCATGTTGACAGTGCACATGGTGATACAGAGAATGGGGACAGTGCTTATGGTGACAGTGGTCATGGTTGCAGTACCCATGGTGATAGAGCTGAAACTGACAGTGCCCTTGGGGATAGTGCCCATGGTGAGTGTGCTCGTGTTAATTGTGTCCATGGTGGCAGTTCCCATTGTGAAAGTGCTCATGATGACAGTGCCCATGTGGGTAGTTCCCATTGTGACAGTGCTCATGGTGATAGGGACCATGTTAACAGTGTACATGGTGGCTGTGCCCTTGGTGACAGTGCCCATGATGACAGTATTCATGGTGACAGTGCTCACAGTGATAGTGACCATGGTGACAGTGCACATTTTTGTGGTGCACATGGTGGCAGTGAAAAATGGTGACAGTTCCCTTGCTGACAGTTCTCATTGTGACAATGCCCACGGTCACAACCGATGCTGACACTTCTCATGGTAGCTGTACCCGTGGTGACAGTGCTCATGGTGATAGTGAACATGTTAACAGTGCCCATGGTGACACTGCCCATGGTGACAATGCCCATGATGACAGTGCCCATGGAGTCAGTGCCCATGGTGCCATTGCCTATGGTAACAGTGCTCATAGGGACAGTACCCATGGTAACAGTGACCACGGTGAGAGTGCTCATGGTGATAGTGTCTATGGTGACAGGTCACACTGTGACAGTCCGCATTGGGCCAGTACCAATATTGACAGTGCCCATGGTGATAGTGCCCATGGTGAGAGTCCGCCCATTGATAGTGCCCATGGTGGCAGTTCCCATTGTGAAAGTGCTCATGATGATATTGCCCATGTTGGTAGTTCCCATGGTGACAGTGCTCACGGTGATAGTGACCTTGGTAACTGTGCACATGGTGGCCGTGCCCTTGGTGACAGTGCCAATGATGACAGTAATCATGGTGACAGTTCTCATGGTAATAGCTCCCATGGGGACAAGGCACAGGGTGGCACTGAAAAATGGTGAAAGTTCCCATGTTGAGAGTTCTCATGGTGACAGTGCACACGGTGACAACCCATGCAGACAGTACTCACGGTGACAGTTCTCATGGTTGCAGTACCCATGGTGACAGTGCTCACAGCGATACTGCCCATGGTGGCAGTGCCCATGGTGACAGTGCCCATGGTGACACTGCCGATGATGACAGTGCCCATGGTGAAAGTTCCCACGGCGCCATTGCCTATGGTGACAGTGCTCATGGTAACAGTGCCCATGGTGACAGTGACCATGGTGAGAGTGCTCACACTGATAGTGCCCATGGTGACAGGGCTCATGGTGCCAGTCCGCATTGTGCCAGTACCCATGGCGACAGTGCTCATGGTGACACTGACCACAGTGAGAGTGCTCACTGTGATAGAGCTCACGGTAATAGTGCTCATGGTGACAGTGCAAATGGTGACAATACCCATGGTGAGAGTACTCATGTTGAAAATACCCATGGTGGCAGTTCTCATAGTGACATTTCTCATGGTTACAGTGCTCATAATAGCAATGCCCAATGTGGCAGTCCTCTTGGTGACAGTGCTAATGGTGACAGTGCACTTGGTGGCAGTTCCCATGGGGACAGTACCGATGGTGACCCTGTGCATTGTTACAGTGCCCATGGTAACCGTGCTCACGGTGGTAGTGCCCATCGTGACAGTGCCCATGGTGGTAGTTCACCTGGTTACAGTGCTAATTAGTGACAGTGCACATGCTGACAGTGCTCACAGTGATAGTGCCCATGGTGACAGTGCCCACGGTGATAATGGGTATTATTACAGTGTTCATCTTTTTTTTTTTGCTGTACGTGGGCCTCTCACTGCCGCGGACTCTCCCGTTGCGGAGCACAGGCTCCGGACACACAGGCCCCGCGGCCATGGCTGGCGGGCCCAGCCGCTCCGCGGCATGCGGGATCCTCCGGGACCGGGGCACGAACCCGCGTCCCCTGCATCGGCAGGCGGACTCCCAACCACTGCGCCACCAGGGAAGCCCCTACAGTGTTCATCTTGACAGTGCCCAAGGTGGCAGTGTCCATGGTGACAGTGCGCACAATGACAGTGCCCATGGTAACAGTGCCGACAGTGACAGTGCCCATGGTGACACTTCTCACAGTGAATGTGCCCATGGGGACAGTTACCATGATGAGATTTCTCACGGTGATAGTGCCCGTTGTGACAGTGCTCACACTGACAATGCCCATGGTGCCACTGCCCATAGAGACATTCCGCACGGTCACTTTTCTCACGGTGAAAGTACCCATGGTGACACTGCACCTGGTGGCAGTGCAAAATGGTGACAGTGCCCATGGTGACATTGCTCATAGTGACTTTGCTTACAGTGATAGTCCTTACGGTGACAGTGTGCATGGTGACACTGCACACAGTTGCAGTGTTCATGGTGACAGTGTTCACGGTGATACTTTCCATGGTGATAGTGCCCATGGTGACACTGCACATGGTGGCAGTGAAAAATGGTGACAGTGCCCCTGTTGTCAGTTCTCATGGTGACCGTGCACATGGTGACAACCCGTGCAGACTGTACTCATGGTGACAGTACTCACGGTGACAGTTCTCATGTTTGCAGTATCCATGGTGACAGTGCTCACAGTGATAGTGCCCATGGTGAGAGTGCCCATGATGACAGGGCCCATGGTGCCATTGCCTATGGTGAGAGTGCTCATGGTAACAGTGCCCAAGGTGACAGTGACCATGGTGAGAGTGCTCACACTGATGGTGCCCATGGTGACAGTGCTCATGGTGTCTGTCTACATTGTGCCAGTACCCATGGCAACAGTGCTCATGGTGACAGGGACCACAGTGAGAGAGCTCACGGTGAGAGTGCTCACGGTAATAGTGCTCATGGTGACAGTGCAAATGGTGACAATACCATGGTGACAGTACTCATGTTGAAAATACCCATGGTGGCAGTTCTCATAGCGACAGATCTCATGGTGACATTGCTCATAATAGCAGTGCCCAGGTGCCAGTGCTCGTGGTGACGGTGCTAATGGTGACAGTGCTCTTGGTGGCAGTTCCCATCGGGACAATACTGATGGTGACACTGTGCATTGTTACAGTGCCCATGGTAACCGTGTTCACGGTGATAGTGCACATCGTGACAGTGCCCATGGTGGTAGTTCACCTGGTGACAGTGCTAAATAGTGACAGTGCACATGCTGACAGTGCTCACGGTGATAGTGCCCATGGTGACAGTGCACACGGTCATAATGGGCATTGTTACAGAGTTCATGGTGACAGCACACGGTGGCAGTGGCCATGGAGACAGTGCCCACAATGACAGTGCCCATGGTGACAGTGCCGACAGTGACAGTGCCCATGGTGACACTTCTCATGGTGACAGTGCCCATGGGGACAGTTAGCATGGTGAGATTTCTAATGGTGATAGTGCCCGTTGTGCCAGTGCTCACAGTAACAATGCCCATGGGGCCAGTGCCCATAGAGTCATTCCGCACGGTCACATTTCTCACGGTGAAAGTGCCTATGGTGATCTTAACCATGGTGACACTGCACATGGTGGCAGAGCAAAATGGTGACAGTGCCCATGGTGACATTGCTCATGGTGACTTTGCTTACGGTGATAGTCCTTACAGTGACAGTACGCATGGTGACACTGCACACAGTGACAGTGTTCATGGTGAAAGTGTTCACGGTGATAGTTCCCATGGTGAGATTGTCCTGGTAACAGTGCCCATAGTCACAATTCTCATGGTGTAGTGCTCACAGTGACAGTGCCCATGGTGTCATGCCCATGGTGACAGTGCTCATGGTGACAGTGCTCATGTTGGCAGAGCCATAAATAAGAGTGCTCATATTGGCAGTGCTCATGGTGTCTGTGCTCATGGTGACAGTGCCCATGATTACAGTGTTTATGGTGATAGATGTCACGGTGTCAGTGCCCACGCGGAGAGTGCCAAGGCTGACAAAGCCCAGGGTGATACTTCCCATTGTGACAGTGCCCACGGTGACAGTGCCCATGGTGACAGCACCCAGTGTGACAAGGCGCATGGTGACAGTGCTCACGGTGACAGTGCCCATGGTGACAGTGCCGATGGTGAGAGTGCCAATAGTGACAGTGCTCATGGTGAAACTGCCCACAGAGACATCGCCCATGGTGATAGTGTTCATGGTGACAACCCCACGGTGACAGTGCCAATGTTGATAGTCCCAGTGGTGACAGGTCTTACATTGAATGTGACCATGGTGTCTGTGCTCATGGTGACAGTGCTCAAGGTTATAGTCTCCATGTTGACAGTGCCGATGGTGACAATTCTCACGGTGACAGGGCCTATGGTGAAAATTCTCATAGTGACAGTGTTCACGGTGACAGTGCCCATGGTGCTAATACCCATGGTGACAGTTCTCATAGTGAAACTGCCCATGTTGACACTGCCCATGGTGGCAGTGCAAAATGGTGACAGTGCCCATGGTGATATTGCTCATGGTGACATTGCTTATGGTGATAGTGTGTATGGTGAAACTGCACACAGTGACATTGCTCATGGTGACAGTGTTCATGGCGTTAGTTCCTATGGTGAATGTGACCATGGGGACAGTGCCCATAGTCACAATTCTCATGGTGTAGTGCTCACGGTGACAGTGCCCATGGTGACAATACACAGGGTGACAGTATTCCTGGTGACATTGCTCATGGTGAGATGCCCATGTTCACAACTGTCACGGTGATGGTTCCCATGGTGACAATACCCAGGGTAACAGAGCTGATGGTAAAAGTGTTCACGGTGACAGTGCCCATGGTGACAGTACCTAAGGTGACAATTCCCATGGTGAGACTGCTCATAGACAGTGCCCATGGTGACAATACCCAGCGTGTCCTGTCCATGGTGACAGTGATCATGGTGACACATCTCATGAGGACAGTGCCATAAGTGACAGTGCTCATTGTGGCAGTGCTCATGGTGACAGTGCCCATGGTGACAGTGCCTATGGTGATAGATATCATGGTGGCTGTGCCCAGGGAGACATTGCCCACGCTGACAAGACCCATGGTGATACTTCCCATTGTGACAGTGCCATCGGTGGCAGAGCCCATGGTGACAGTGCCCAAGATCACAGAGCCCATGGTGAGAGTGCTAACGGTGACTGTGCCCATGGTGACAGCACCCAGTGTGAAAATGCCCATTGTGACAGTGCTCACGGTGACCATGCCAATGGTGATAGTGCCAATAGTGAGAGTGCTCACGGTGACACTGCCCATGGACACACTGCCCATTGTGATAGTGCCCATCATGACAACCCCTCGGAGGCAGTGCCAATGGTGAGAGTCCCCGTGGTGACAGTTCTCATGGTGAAAGTGATCCTTTTGAAATTGCTCATGGTGACAGTGCTCATGGTGACAGTGCTCAAGGTGATAGTCTCCATGTTGACAGTGTGCATGGTGACTGTTCTCACGGTGACAGTGCCTATGGTGATTATGCTCTTAGTGACAGTGCTCATGGTGACAGTGCCCATGGTGACAGTGACCACGGTGACTGTTCTCACCGTGGTAGTGCCCATGGTGACAGTGTTCATGATGACAGTCCGCATTAAGGCTGTGCCCGTGGTGACATTGCTAATGGTGATAATTCTCACGGTGATAGTACGCACGTTGAAAATGACAAAGGTGACAACACCCAGGTGATAATAATCATGGTGAAAGTGCCCATGGTGGCAGTTCTCATACTGACAGTTCTTGTGACAGTGCTCATGGTGGCAGTGCTCGTGGTGACAGTGCTCTTGGTGACAGTGCTCATGGTGGCAGTGCCCATGGTGAGACTACCGATGGTGACCCTGCCCATGGTGACAGTGCACATGGTCATGGTGCCTCTGGTGGCAGTGCAATATAGTGAGAATGCCCATGATGATATTGCTCATGGTGATAGTGCCCATGGTGAGAGTGCCCATGGTTCCAGTGCTCATGGTGACAGTGCCCATTGTGACAGTGCCCTTGGTGACAGTGCACACCATGAGAGTGCCCATGGTGTCTGTGCCCATGGTGACAGTTCTTATCATGAGAGTGTTCACGGTAGCAGTGTTCATGGTAATAGTGCTCACGGAGGCATTGCCCACAATGAGAGTGCCCACGGTGAGAATACTGACTGTGACAGCGCCCATGATGACTTTTCTCTCTGTGACAGTGCCCTTGGGGACAGTTAGCACGGTGAGATTTCTCACAGTGATAGTGCACATTGTTTCAGTGCTCATAGTGACAAGACCCTAGGCGCCAGTGCCCATCATGGCATTGCTCACGGTGATATTTCTCACGGTGACAGTGCCCATGGTGATATTACCCATGGTGACAGTACTCAGTGATCAAGTGCTCATGGTGACATGGCATAAGGTGATAATGCTCACGGTGGCAGTGCAAAATGGTGACAGTGCCCATGGGGACATTGCTTAATGTGATAGTCCTTGTGGTGACATTGTGCATGGTGACATTGCCCACCATGACAGTGCTCTTGTTGACAGTGCTCATGGTGATAGTGCCAATGTTGGAAGTGCCCATCGTGAAAGTGTCCATGGTGACAGTTCTTATGATGAGAGTGGTCAGAGTGGAAGTGCTCATGGTGAAAGTGCCCATGGTGACAGAGCCCACGGTGACAGTGTCCATAGTTATAGTGTCCATGGTGACAGTACTAACAGTGAAATTGTCCATGGGGACACTGCCCATGGTGAAAGTGCCCATGGTCACAACACTCACGGTGATAGTGCTCACGGTGAGAGTGGCCATGGTGACAGTGACCACGGTGACAGTTCTAATGGTGATACTGCCCATGATGACAGTGCTCATGGTGACAGTCCACATTGTACCAGTGCCCAAGGTGACAGTGCTCATGGTGACAGTGCCCAAAGTCACAATACCCATGGTGACAGTGCCCAGGCTGACAGTTCTCAAGGTGATAGTGCCCATGGTGACAGTGCACATGGTGATACAGAGAATGGGGACAGTGCTTATGGTGACAGTGGTCATGGTTGCAGTACCCATGGTGATAGTGCTGAAACTGACAGTGCCCTTGGGGATAGTGCCCATGGTGAGTGTGCTCATGTTAATTGTGTCCATGGTGGCAGTTCCCATTGTGAAAGTGCTCATGATGACAGTGCCCATGTGGGTAGTTCCCATGGTGACAGTGCTCATGGTGATAGTGACCATGTTAACAGTGCACATGGTGGCTGTGCCCTTGGTGACAGTGCCCATGATGACAGTATTCATGGTGACAGTGCTCACGGTGATAATGCCCATGGTGGCAGTGCACATGGTGGTAGTGCACATGGTGGCAGTGAAAAATGGGGACAGTTCCCATGCTGACAGTTCTCATTGTGACAATGCACACGGTCACAACCGATGTTGACACTGCTCATGGTAGCTGTACCCTTGGTGACAGTGCTCAGAGTGATAGTGCCCATGGTGGCAGTGCCCATGGTGACACTGCCCATGGTGACAATGCCCATGATGACAGTGCCCATGGAGTCAGTGCCCACGGAGCCATTGCCTATGGTAACAGTGCTCACAGTGACAGTACCCATGGTAACAGTGACCATGGTGAGAGTGCTCATGGTGATAGTGTCTATGGTGACAGATCACACTGTGACAGTCCGCATTGTGCCAGTACCAATAGTGACAGTGCCCATGGTGACATTGACCACGGTGAGAGTGATCACGGTGCTAGTGCTCACAGTAATAGTGCTCATGGTGACAGTGCCGACAGTGAAGGTGCTCACGGTGACAGTGCCTCTGGTGATAGTGCCCATGGTGAGAGTCCGCCCATTGATAGTGCCCATGGTGGCAGTTCCCATTGTGAAAATGCTCATGATGACATTGCCCATGTTGGTAGTCCCCATGGTGACAGTGCTCACGGTGATAGTGACCTTGGTAACTGTGCACATGGTGGCCGTGCCCTTGGTGACAGTGCCAATGATGACAGTACTCATGGTGACAGTTCTCACGGTGATAGTGCCCATGGTGATATTGCACATGGTGGCAGTGAAAAATGGTGACAGTGCCCATGTTGACAGTTCTCATGGTGACAGTGCACACCATGCAGACAGTACTCACGGTGACAGTTCTCATGGTTGCAGTACCCATGGTGACAGTGCTCACAGTGATACTGCCCATGGTGGCAGTGCCCATGGTGACAGTGCCCATGGTGACACTGCCCATGATGACAGTGCCCATGGTGAAAGTTCCCACGGCGCCATTGCCTATGGTGACAGTGCTCATGGTAACAGTGCCCATGGTGACAGTGACCATGGTGAGAGTGCTCACACTGATAGTGCCCATGGTGACAGGGCTCATGGTGCCAGTCCGCATTGTGCCAGTACCCATGGCGACAGTGCTCATGGTGACACTGACCACAGTGAGAGTGCTCACTGTGATAGAGCTCACGGTAATAGTGCTCATGGTGACAGTGCAAATGGTGACAATACCCATGGTGACAGTACTCATGTTGAAAATACCCATGGTGGCAGTTCTCATGGTGACAGTGCTCATAATAGCAGTGCCCAAGGTGGCAGTCCTCGTGGTGACAGTGCTAATGGTGACAGTGCTCTTGGTGGCAGTTCCCATGGGGACAGTACCGATGGTGACCCTGTGCATTGTTACAGTGCCCATGGTAACCGTGCTCACGGTGGTAGTGCACATCGTGACAGTGCCCATGGTGGCAGTTCACATGGTGACAGTGCTAAATCGTGACAGTGCACATGCTGACAGTGCTCACGGTGATAGTGCCCATGGTGACAGTGCCCACGGTGATAATGGGTATTATTACAGTGTTCATCTTGACAGAGCCCAAGGTGGCAGTGGCCATGGTGACAGTGCCCACAATGACAGTGCCCATGGTAACAGTGCCGACAGTGACAGTGCCCATGGTGACACTTCTCACAGTGAATGTGCCCATGGGGACAGTTACCATGATGAGATTTCTCACGGTGATAGTGCCCGTTGTGACAGTGCTCACACTGACAATGCCCATGGTGCCACTGCCCATAGAGACATTCCGCACGGTCACTTTTCTCACGGTGAAAGTACCTATGGTGACACTGCACCTGGTGGCAGTGCAAAATGGTGACAGTGCCCATGGTGACATTGCTCATAGTGACTTTGCTTACAGTGATAGTCCTTACGGTGACAGTGTGCACAGTGACACTGCACACAGTTGCAGTGTTCATGGTGACAGTGTTCACGGTGATACTTTCCATGGTGATAGTGCCCATGGTGACACTGCACATGGTGGCAGTGAAAAATGGTGACAGTGCCCCTGTTGACAGTTCTCATGGTGACCGTGCACATGGTGACAACCCGTGCAGACTGTACTCATGGTGACAGTACTCACGGTGACAGTTCTCATGTTTGCAGTATCCATGGTGACAGTGCTCACAGTGATAGTGCCCATGGTGAGAGTGCCCATGATGACAGGGCCCATGGTGCCATTGCCTATGGTGACAGTGCTCATGGTAACAGTGCCCAAGGTGACAGTGACCATGGTGAGAGTGCTCACACTGATGGTGCCCATGGTGACAGTGCTCATGGTGTCTGTCTACATTGTGCCAGTACCCATGGCAACAGTGCTCATGGTGACAGGGACCACAGTGAGAGAGCTCACGGTGAGAGTGCTCACGGTAATAGTGCTCATGGTGACAGTGCAAATGGTGACAATACCATGGTGACAGTACTCATGTTGAAAATACCCATGGTGGCAGTTCTCATAGCGACAGATCTCATGGTGACATTGCTCATAATAGCAGTGCCCAGGTGCCAGTGCTCGTGGTGACGGTGCTAATGGTGACAGTGCTCTTGGTGGCAGTTCCCATCGGGACAATACTGATGGTGACACTGTGCATTGTTACAGTGCCCATGGTAACAGTGTTCACGGTGATAGTGCACATCGTGACAGTGCCCATGGTGGTAGTTCACCTGGTGACAGTGCTAAATAGTGACAGTGCACATGCTGACAGTGCTCACGGTGATAGTGCCCATGGTGACAGTGCACACGGTCATAATGGGCATTGTTACAGAGTTCATGGTGACAGCACACGGTGGCAGTGGCCATGGAGACAGTGCCCACAATGACAGTGCCCATGGTGACAGTGCTGACAGTGACAGTGCCCATGGTGACACTTCTCATGGTGACAGTGCCCATGGGGACAGTTAGCATGGTGAGATTTCTAATGGTGATAGTGCCCGTTGTGCCAGTGCTCACAGTAACAATGCCCATGGGGCCAGTGCCCATAGAGTCATTCCGCACGGTCACATTTCTCACGGTGAAAGTGCCTATGGTGATATTAACCATGGTGACACTGCACATGGTGGCAGAGCAAAATGGTGACAGTGCCCATGGTGACATTGCTCATGGTGACTTTGCTTACGGTGATAGTCCTTACAGTGACAGTACGCATGGTGACACTGCACACAGTGACAGTGTTCATGGTGAAGTGTTCACGGTGATAGTTCCCATGGTGAGATTGTCCTGGTAACAGTGCCCATAGTCACAATTCTCATGGTGTAGTGCTCACAGTGACAGTGCCCATGGTGTCATGCCCATGGTGACAGTGCTCATGGTGACAGTGCTCATGTTGGCAGAGCCATAAATAAGAGTGCTCATATTGGCAGTGCTCATGGTGTCCGTGCTCATGGTGACAGTGCCCATGATTACAGTGTTTATGGTGATAGATGTCACGGTGTCAGTGCCCACGCGGAGAGTGCCAAGGCTGACAAAGCCCAGGGTGATACTTCCCATTGTGACAGTGCCCACGGTGACAGTGCCCATGGTGACAGCACCCAGTGTGACAAGGCGCATGGTGACAGTGCTCACGGTGACAGTGCCCATGGTGACAGTGCCGATGGTGAGAGTGCCAATAGTGACAGTGCTCATGGTGAAACTGCCCACAGAGACATCGCCCATGGTGATAGTGTTCATGGTGACAACCCCACGGTGACAGTGCCAATGTTGATAGTCCCAGTGGTGACAGGTCTTACATTGAATGTGACCATGGTGTCTGTGCTCATGGTGACAGTGCTCAAGGTTATAGTCTCCATGTTGACAGTGCCGATGGTGACAATTCTCACGGTGACAGGGCCTATGGTGAAAATTCTCATAGTGACAGTGTTCACGGTGACAGTGCCCATGGTGCTATTACCCATGGTGACAGTTCTCATAGTGAAACTGCCCATGTTGACACTGCCCATGGTGGCAGTGCAAAATGGTGACAGTGCCCATGGTGATATTGCTCATGGTGACATTGCTTATGGTGATAGTGTGTATGGTGAAACTGCACACAGTGACATTGCTCATGGTGACAGTGTTCATGGCGTTAGTTCCTATGGTGAATGTGACCATGGGGACAGTGCCCATAGTCACAATTCTCATGGGGTAGTGCTCACGGTGACAGTGCCCATGGTGACAATACACAGGGTGACAGTATTCATGGTGACATTGCTCATGGTGAGAGTGCCCATGTTCACAACTGTCACGGTGATAGTTCCCATGGTGACAATACCCAGGGTAACAGAGCTGATGGTAAAAGTGTTCACGGTGACAGTGCCCATGGTGACAGTACCTAAGGTGACAATTCCCATGGTGAGACTGCTCATAGACAGTGCCCATGGTGACAATACCCAGCGTGTCCTGTCCATGGTGACAGTGATCATGGTGACACATCTCATGAGGACAGTGCCATAAGTGACAGTGCTCATGGTGACAGTGCCCATGGTGACAGTGCCTATGGTGATAGATATCATGGTGGCTGTGCCCAGGGAGACATTGCCCACGCTGACAAGACCCATGGTGATACTTCCCATTGTGACAGTGCCATCGGTGGCAGAGCCCATGGTGACAGTGCCCAAGATCACAGAGCCCATGGTGAGAGTGCTAACGGTGACTGTGCCCATGGTGACAGCACCCAGTGTGAAAATGCCCATTGTGACAGTGATCACGGTGACCATGCCAATGGTGATAGTGCCAATAGTGAGAGTGCTCACGGTGACACTGCCCATGGACACACTGCCCATTGTGATAGTGCCCATCATGACAACCCCTCGGAGGCAGTGCCAATGGTGAGAGTCCCCGTGGTGACAGTTCTCATGGTGAAAGTGATCCTTTTGTAATTGCTCATGGTGACAGTGCTCAAGGTGATAGTCTCCATGTTGACAGTGTGCATGGTGACTGTTCTCACGGTGACAGTGCCTATGGTGATTATGCTCTTAGTGACAGTGCTCATGGTGACAGTGCCCATGGTGACAGTGACCACGGTGACTGTTCTCACCGTGGTAGTGCCCATGGTGACAGTGTTCATGATGACAGTCCGCATTAAGGCTGTGCCCGTGGTGACATTGCTAATGGTGATAATTCTCACGGTGATAGTACGCACGTTGAAAATGACAAAGGTGACAACACCCAGGTGATAATAATCATGGTGAAAGTGCCCATGGTGGCAGTTCTCATACTGACAGTTCTTGTGACAGTGCTCATGGTGGCAGTGCTCGTGGTGACAGTGCTCTTGGTGACAGTGCTCATGGTGGCAGTGCCCATGGTGAGACTACCGATGGTGACCCTGCCCATGGTGACAGTGCACATGGTCATGGTGCCTCTGGTGGCAGTGCAATATAGTGAGAATGCCCATGATGATATTGCTCATGGTGATAGTGCCCATGGTGAGAGTGCCCATGGTTCCAGTGCTCATGGTGACAGTGCCCATTGTGACAGTGCCCTTGGTGACAGTGCACACCATGAGAGTGCCCATGGTGTCTGTGCCCATGGTGACAGTTCTTATCATGAGAGTGTTCACGGTAGCAGTGTTCATGGTAATAGTGCTCACGGAGGCATTGCCCACAATGAGAGTGCCCACGGTGAGAATACTGACTGTGACAGTGCCCATGATGACTTTTCTCTCTGTGACAGTGCCCTTGGGGACAGTTAGCACGGTGAGATTTCTCACAGTGATAGTGCACATTGTTTCAGTGCTCATAGTGACAAGACCCTAGGCGCCAGTGCCCATCATGGCATTGCTCACGGTGATATTTCTCACGGTGACAGTGCCCATGGTGATATTACCCATGGTGACAGTACTCAGTGATCAAGTGCTCATGGTGACATGGCATAAGGTGATAATGCTCACGGTGGCAGTGCAAAATGGTGACAGTGCCCATGGGGACATTGCTTAATGTGATAGTCCTTGTGGTGACATTGTGCATGGTGACATTGCCCACCATGACAGTGCTCTTGTTGACAGTGCTCATGGTGATAGTGCCAATGTTGGAAGTGCCCATCGTGAAAGTGTCCATGGTGACAGTTCTTATGATGAGAGTGGTCAGAGTGGAAGTGCTCATGGTGAAAGTGCCCATGGTGACAGAGCCCACGGTGACAGTGTCCATAGTTATAGTGTCCATGGTGACAGTACTAACAGTGAAATTGTCCATGGGGACACTGCCCATGGTGAAAGTGCCCATGGTCACAACACTCACGGTGATAGTGCTCACGGTGAGAGTGGCCATGGTGACAGTGACCACGGTGACAGTTCTAATGGTGATACTGCCCATGATGACAGTGCTCTGGTGACAGTCCACATTGTACCAGTGCCCAAGGTGACAGTGCTCATGGTGACAGTGCCCAAAGTCACAATACCCATGGTGACAGTGCCCAGGCTGACAGTTCTCAAGGTGATAGTGCCCATGGTGACAGTGCACATGGTGATACAGAGAATGGGGACAGTGCTTACGTTGACAGTGGTCATGGTTGCAGTACCCATGCTGATAGTGCTGAAACTGACAGTGCCCTTGGGGATAGTGCCCATGGTGAGTGTGCTCGTGTTAATTGTGTCCATGGTGGCAGTTCCCATTGTGAAAGTGCTCATGATGACAGTGCCCATGTGGGTAGTTCCCATGGTGACAGTGCTCATGGTGATAGTGACCATGTTAAGAGTGCACATGGTGGCTGTGCCCTTGGTGACAGTGCCCATGATGACAGTATTCATGGTGACAGTGCTCACGGTGATAATGCCCATGGTGGCAGTGCACATGGTGGTAGTGCACATGGTGGCAGTGAAAAATGGGGACAGTTCCCATGCTGACAGTTCTCATTGTGACAATGCACACGGTCACAACCGATGCTGACACTGCTCATGGTAGCTGTACCCTTGGTGACAGTGCTCAGAGTGATAGTGCCCATGGTGGCAGTGTCCATGGTGACACTGCCCATGGTGACAATGCCCATGATGACAGTGCCCATGGAGTCAGTGCCCACGGAGCCATTGCCTATGGTAACAGTGCTCACAGTGACAGTACCCATGGTAACAGTGACCATGGTGAGAGTGCTCATGGTGATAGTGTCTATGGTGACAGATCACACTGTGACAGTCCGCATTGTGCCAGTACCAATAGTGACAGTGCCCATGGTGACATTGACCACGGTGAGAGTGATCACGGTGCTAGTGCTCACAGTAATAGTGCTCATGGTGACAGTGCCGACAGTGAAGGTGCTCACGGTGACAGTGCCTCTGGTGATAGTGCCCATGGTGAGAGTCCGCCCATTGATAGTGCCCATGGTGGCAGTTCCCATTGTGAAAATGCTCATGATGACATTGCCCATGTTGGTAGTCCCCATGGTGACAGTGCTCACGGTGATAGTGACCTTGGTAACTGTGCACATGGTGGCCGTGCCCTTGGTGACAGTGCCAATGATGACAGTACTCATGGTGACAGTTCTCACGGTGATAGTGCCCATGGTGATATTGCACATGGTGGCAGTGAAAAATGGTGACAGTGCCCATGTTGACAGTTCTCATGGTGACAGTGCACACCATGCAGACAGTACTCACGGTGACAGTTCTCATGGTTGCAGTACCCATGGTGACAGTGCTCACAGTGATACTGCCCATGGTGGCAGTGCCCATGGTGACAGTGCCCATGGTGACACTGCCCATGATGACAGTGCCCATGGTGAAAGTTCCCACGGCGCCATTGCCTATGGTGACAGTGCTCATGGTAACAGTGCCCATGGTGACAGTGACCATGGTGAGAGTGCTCACACTGATAGTGCCCATGGTGACAGGGCTCATGGTGCCAGTCCGCATTGTGCCAGTACCCATGGCGACAGTGCTCATGGTGACACTGACCACAGTGAGAGTGCTCACTGTGATAGAGCTCACGGTAATAGTGCTCATGGTGACAGTGCAAATGGTGACAATACCCATGGTGACAGTACTCATGTTGAAAATACCCATGGTGGCAGTTCTCATGGTGACAGTGCTCATAATAGCAGTGCCCAAGGTGGCAGTCCTCGTGGTGACAGTGCTAATGGTGACAGTGCTCTTGGTGGCAGTTCCCATGGGGACAGTACCGATGGTGACCCTGTGCATTGTTACAGTGCCCATGGTAACCGTGCTCACGGTGGTAGTGCACATCGTGACAGTGCCCATGGTGGCAGTTCACCTGGTGACAGTGCTAAATCGTGACAGTGCACATGCTGACAGTGCTCACGGTGATAGTGCCCATGGTGACAGTGCCCACGGTGATAATGGGTATTATTACAGTGTTCATCTTGACAGAGCCCAAGGTGGCAGTGGCCATGGTGACAGTGCCCACAATGACAGTGCCCATGGTAACAGTGCCGACAGTGACAGTGCCCATGGTGACACTTCTCACAGTGAATGTGCCCATGGGGACAGTTACCATGATGAGATTTCTCACGGTGATAGTGCCCGTTGTGACAGTGCTCACACTGACAATGCCCATGGTGCCACTGCCCATAGAGACATTCCGCACGGTCACTTTTCTCACGGTGAAAGTACCTATGGTGACACTGCACCTGGTGGCAGTGCAAAATGGTGACAGTGCCCATGGTGACATTGCTCATAGTGACTTTGCTTACAGTGATAGTCCTTACGGTGACAGTGTGCATGGTGACACTGCACACAGTTGCAGTGTTCATGGTGACAGTGTTCACGGTGATACTTTCCATGGTGATAGTGCCCATGGTGACACTGCACATGGTGGCAGTGAAAAATGGTGACAGTGCCCCTGTTGACAGTTCTCATGGTGACCGTGCACATGGTGACAACCCGTGCAGACTGTACTCATGGTGACAGTACTCACGGTGACAGTTCTCATGTTTGCAGTATCCATGGTGACAGTGCTCACAGTGATAGTGCCCATGGTGAGAGTGCCCATGATGACAGGGCCCATGGTGCCCTTGCCTATGGTGACAGTGCTCATGGTAACAGTGCCCAAGGTGACAGTGACCATGGTGAGAGTGCTCACACCGATGGTGCCCATGGTGACAGTGCTCATGGTGTCTGTCTACATTGTGCCAGTACCCATGGCAACAGTGCTCATGGTGACAGGGACCACAGTGAGAGAGCTCACGGTGAGAGTGCTCACGGTAATAGTGCTCATGGTGACAGTGCAAATGGTGACAATACCATGGTGACAGTACTCATGTTGAAAATACCCATGGTGGCAGTTCTCATAGCGACAGATCTCATGGTGACATTGCTCATAATAGCAGTGCCCAGGTGCCAGTGCTCGTGGTGACGGTGCTAATGGTGACAGTGCTCTTGGTGGCAGTTCCCATCGGGACAATACTGATGGTGACACTGTGCATTGTTACAGTGCCCATGGTAACAGTGTTCACGGTGATAGTGCACATCGTGACAGTGCCCATGGTGGTAGTTCACCTGGTGACAGTGCTAAATAGTGACAGTGCACATGCTGACAGTGCTCACGGTGATAGTGCCCATGGTGACAGTGCACACGGTCATAATGGGCATTGTTACAGAGTTCATGGTGACAGCACACGGTGGCAGTGGCCATGGAGACAGTGCCCACAATGACAGTGCCCATGGTGACAGTGCTGACAGTGACAGTGCCCATGGTGACACTTCTCATGGTGACAGTGCCCATGGGGACAGTTAGCATGGTGAGATTTCTAACGGTGATAGTGCCCGTTGTGCCAGTGCTCACAGTAACAATGCCCATGGGGCCAGTGCCCATAGAGTCATTCCGCACGGTCACATTTCTCACGGTGAAAGTGCCTATGGTGATATTAACCATGGTGACACTGCACATGGTGGCAGAGCAAAATGGTGACAGTGCCCATGGTGACATTGCTCATGGTGACTTTGCTTACGGTGATAGTCCTTACAGTGACAGTACGCATGGTGACACTGCACACAGTGACAGTGTTCATGGTGAAGTGTTCACGGTGATAGTTCCCATGGTGAGATTGTCCTGGTAACAGTGCCCATAGTCACAATTCTCATGGTGTAGTGCTCACAGTGACAGTGCCCATGGTGTCATGCCCATGGTGACAGTGCTCATGGTGACAGTGCTCATGTTGGCAGAGCCATAAATAAGAGTGCTCATATTGGCAGTGCTCATGGTGTCCGTGCTCATGGTGACAGTGCCCATGATTACAGTGTTTATGGTGATAGATGTCACGGTGTCAGTGCCCACGCGGAGAGTGCCAAGGCTGACAAAGCCCAGGGTGATACTTCCCATTGTGACAGTGCCCACGGTGACAGTGCCCATGGTGACAGCACCCAGTGTGACAAGGCGCATGGTGACAGTGCTCACGGTGACAGTGCCCATGGTGACAGTGCCGATGGTGAGAGTGCCAATAGTGACAGTGCTCATGGTGAAACTGCCCACAGAGACATCGCCCATGGTGATAGTGTTCATGGTGACAACCCCACGGTGACAGTGCCAATGTTGATAGTCCCAGTGGTGACAGGTCTTACATTGAATGTGACCATGGTGTCTGTGCTCATGGTGACAGTGCTCAAGGTTATAGTCTCCATGTTGACAGTGCCGATGGTGACAATTCTCACGGTGACAGGGCCTATGGTGAAAATTCTCATAGTGACAGTTTTCACGGTGACAGTGCCCATGGTGCTATTACCCATGGTGACAGTTCTCATAGTGAAACTGCCCATGTTGTCACTGCCCATGGTGGCAGTGCAAAATGGTGACAGTGCCCATGGTGATATTGCTCATGGTGACATTGCTTATGGTGATAGTGTGTATGGTGAAACTGCACACAGTGACATTGCTCATGGTGACAGTGTTCATGGCGTTAGTTCCTATGGTGAATGTGACCATGGGGACAGTGCCCATAGTCACAATTCTCATGGTGTAGTGCTCACGGTGACAGTGCCCATGGTGACAATACACAGGGTGACAGTATTCATGGTGACATTGCTCATGGTGAGAGTGCCCATGTTCACAACTGTCACGGTGATAGTTCCCATGGTGACAATACCCAGGGTAACAGAGCTGATGGTAAAAGTGTTCACGGTGACAGTGCCCATGGTGACAGTACCTAAGGTGACAATTCCCATGGTGAGACTGCTCATAGACAGTGCCCATGGTGACAATACCCAGCGTGTCCTGTCCATGGTGACAGTGATCATGGTGACACATCTCATGAGGACAGTGCCATAAGTGACAGTGCTCATGGTGACAGTGCCCATGGTGACAGTGCCTATGGTGATAGATATCATGGTGGCTGTGCCCAGGGAGACATTGCCCACGCTGACAAGACCCATGGTGATACTTCCCATTGTGACAGTGCCATCGGTGGCAGAGCCCATGGTGACAGTGCCCAAGATCACAGAGCCCATGGTGAGAGTGCTAACGGTGACTGTGCCCATGGTGACAGCACCCAGTGTGAAAATGCCCATTGTGACAGTGCTCACGGTGACCATGCCAATGGTGATAGTGCCAATAGTGAGAGTGCTCACGGTGACACTGCCCATGGACACACTGCCCATTGTGATAGTGCCCATCATGACAACCCCTCGGAGGCAGTGCCAATGGTGAGAGTCCCCGTGGTGACAGTTCTCATGGTGAAAGTGATCCTTTTGAAATTGCTCATGGTGACAGTGCTCATGGTGACAGTGCTCAAGGTGATAGTCTCCATGTTGACAGTGTGCATGGTGACTGTTCTCACGGTGACAGTGCCTATGGTGATTATGCTCTTAGTGACAGTGCTCATGGTGACAGTGCCCATGGTGACAGTGACCACGGTGACTGTTCTCACCGTGGTAGTGCCCATGGTGGCAGTGTTCATGATGACAGTCCGCATTAAGGCTGTGCCCGTGGTGACATTGCTAATGGTGATAATTCTCACAGTGATAGTACGCACGTTGAAAATGACAAAGGTGACAACACCCAGGTGATAATAATCATGGTGAAAGTGCCCATGGTGGCAGTTCTCATACTGACAGTTCTTGTGACAGTGCTCATGGTGGCAGTGCTCGTGGTGACAGTGCTCTTGGTGACAGTGCTCATGGTGGCAGTGCCCATGGTGAGACTACCGATGGTGACCCTGCCCATGGTGACAGTGCACATGGTCATGGTGCCTCTGGTGGCAGTGCAATATAGTGAGAATGCCCATGATGATATTGCTCATGGTGATAGTGCCCATGGTGAGAGTGCCCATGGTTCCAGTGCTCATGGTGACAGTGCCCATTGTGACAGTGCCCTTGGTGACAGTGCACACCATGAGAGTGCCCATGGTGTCTGTGCCCATGGTGACAGTTCTTATCATGAGAGTGTTCACGGTAGCAGTGTTCATGGTAATAGTGCTCACGGAGGCATTGCCCACAATGAGAGTGCCCACGGTGAGAATACTGACTGTGACAGTGCCCATGATGACTTTTCTCTCTGTGACAGTGCCCATGGGGACAGTTAGCACGGTGAGATTTCTCACAGTGATAGTGCACATTGTTTCAGTGCTCATAGTGACAAGACCCTAGGCGCCAGTGCCCATCATGGCATTGCTCACGGTGATATTTCTCACGGTGACAGTGCCCATGGTGATATTACCCATGGTGACAGTACTCAGTGATCAAGTGCTCATGGTGACATGGCATAAGGTGATAATGCTCACGGTGGCAGTGCAAAATGGTGACAGTGCCCATGGGGACATTGCTTAATGTGATAGTCCTTGTGGTGACATTGTGCATGGTGACATTGCCCACCATGACAGTGCTCTTGTTGACAGTGCTCATGGTGATAGTGCCAATGTTGGAAGTGCCCATCGTGAAAGTGTCCATGGTGACAGTTCTTATGATGAGAGTGGTCAGAGTGGCAGTGCTCATGGTGAAAGTGCCCATGGTGACAGAGCCCACGGTGACAGTGTCCATAGTTATAGTGTCCATGGTGACAGTACTAACAGTGAAATTGTCCATGGGGACACTGCCCATGGTGAAAGTGCCCATGGTCACAACACTCACGGTGATAGTGCTCACGGTGAGAGTGGCCATGGTGACAGTGACCACGGTGACAGTTCTAATGGTGATACTGCCCATGATGACAGTGCTCATGGTGACAGTCCACATTGTACCAGTGCCCAAGGTGACAGTGCTCATGGTGACAGTGCCCAAAGTCACAATACCCATGGTGACAGTGCCCAGGCTGACAGTTCTCAAGGTGATAGTGCTCATGGTGACAGTGCACATGGTGATACAGAGAATGGGGACAGTGCTTATGGTGACAGTGGTCATGGTTGCAGTACCCATGGTGATAGTGCTGAAACTGACAGTGCCCTTGGGGATAGTGCCCATGGTGAGTGTGCTCGTGTTAATTGTGTCCATGGTGGCAGTTCCCATTGTGAAAGTGCTCATGATGACAGTGCCCATGTGGGTAGTTCCCATGGTGACAGTGCTCATGGTGATAGTGACCATGTTAACAGTGCACATGGTGGCTGTGCCCTTGGTGACAGTGCCCATGATGACAGTATTCATGGTGACAGTGCTCACAGTGATAATGCCCATGGTGGCAGTGCACATGGTGGTAGTGCACATGGTGGCAGTGAAAAATGGGGACAGTTCCCATGCTGACAGTTCTCATTGTGACAATGCACATGGTCACAACCGATGCTGACACTGCTCATGGTAGCTGTACCCTTGGTGACAGTGCTCAGAGTGATAGAGCCCATGGTGGCAGTGCCCATGGTGACACTGCCCATGGTGACAATGCCCATGATGACAGTGCCCATGGAGTCAGTGCCCACGGAGCCATTGCCTATGGTAACAGTGCTCACAGTGACAGTACCCATGGTAAGAGTGACCATGGTGAGAGTGCTCATGGTGATAGTGTCTATGGTGACAGATCACACTGTGACAGTCCGCATTGTGCCAGTACCAATAGTGACAGTGCCCATGGTGACATTGACCACGGTGAGAGTGATCACGGTGCTAGTGCTCACAGTAATAGTGCTCATGGTGACAGTGCCGACAGTGAAGGTGCTCACGGTGACAGTGCCTCTGGTGATAGTGCCCATGGTGAGAGTCCGCCCATTGATAGTGCCCATGGTGGCAGTTCCCATTGTGAAAATGCTCATGATGACATTGCCCATGTTGGTAGTCCCCATGGTGACAGTGCTCACGGTGATAGTGACCTTGGTAACTGTGCACATGGTGGCCGTGCCCTTGGTGACAGTGCCAATGATGACAGTACTCATGGTGACAGTTCTCACGGTGATAGTGCCCATGGTGATATTGCACATGGTGGCAGTGAAAAATGGTGACAGTGCCCATGTTGACAGTTCTCATGGTGACAGTGCACACCATGCAGACAGTACTCACGGTGACAGTTCTCATGGTTGCAGTACCCATGGTGACAGTGCTCACAGTGATACTGCCCATGGTGGCAGTGCCCATGGTGACAGTGCCCATGGTGACACTGCCCATGATGACAGTGCCCATGGTGAAAGTTCCCACGGCGCCATTGCCTATGGTGACAGTGCTCATGGTAACAGTGCCCATGGTGACAGTGACCATGGTGAGAGTGCTCACACTGATAGTGCCCATGGTGACAGGGCTCATGGTGCCAGTCCGCATTGTGCCAGTACCCATGGCGACAGTGCTCATGGTGACACTGACCACAGTGAGAGTGCTCACTGTGATAGAGCTCACGGTAATAGTGCTCATGGTGACAGTGCAAATGGTGACAATACCCATGGTGACAGTACTCATGTTGAAAATACCCATGGTGGCAGTTCTCATGGTGACAGTGCTCATAATAGCAGTGCCCAAGGTGGCAGTCCTCGTGGTGACAGTGCTAATGGTGACAGTGCTCTTGGTGGCAGTTCCCATGGGGACAGTACCGATGGTGACCCTGTGCATTGTTACAGTGCCCATGGTAACCGTGGTCACGGTGGTAGTGCACATCGTGACAGTGCCCATGGTGGCAGTGCTAAATCGTGACAGTGCACATGCTGACAGTGCTCACGGTGATAGTGCCCATGGTGACAGTGCCCACGGTGATAATGGGTATTATTACAGTGTTCATCTTGACAGAGCCCAAGGTGGCAGTGGCCATGGTGACAGTGCCCACAATGACAGTGCCCATGGTAACAGTGCCGACAGTGACAGTGCCCATGGTGACACTTCTCACAGTGAATGTGCCCATGGGGACAGTTACCATGATGAGATTTCTCACGGTGATAGTGCCCGTTGTGACAGTGCTCACACTGACAATGCCCATGGTGCCACTGCCCATAGAGACATTCCGCACGGTCACTTTTCTCACGGTGAAAGTACCTATGGTGACACTGCACCTGGTGGCAGTGCAAAATGGTGACAGTGCCCATGGTGACATTGCTCATAGTGACTTTGCTTACAGTGATAGTCCTTACGGTGACAGTGTGCATGGTGACACTGCACACAGTTGCAGTGTTCATGGTGACAGTGTTCACGGTGATACTTTCCATGGTGATAGTGCCCATGGTGACACTGCACATGGTGGCAGTGAAAAATGGTGACAGTGCCCCTGTTGTCAGTTCTCATGGTGACCGTGCACATGGTGACAACCCGTGCAGACTGTACTCATGGTGACAGTACTCACGGTGACAGTTCTCATGTTTGCAGTATCCATGGTGACAGTGCTCACAGTGATAGTGCCCATGGTGAGAGTGCCCATGATGACAGGGCCCATGGTGCCATTGCCTATGGTGACAGTGCTCATGGTAACAGTGCCCAAGGTGACAGTGACCATGGTGAGAGTGCTCACACTGATGGTGCCCATGGTGACAGTGCTCATGGTGTCTGTCTACATTGTGCCAGTACCCATGGCAACAGTGCTCATGGTGACAGGGACCACAGTGAGAGAGCTCACGGTGAGAGTGCTCACGGTAATAGTGCTCATGGTGACAGTGCAAATGGTGACAATACCATGGTGACAGTACTCATGTTGAAAATACCCATGGTGGCAGTTCTCATAGCGACAGATCTCATGGTGACATTGCTCATAATAGCAGTGCCCAGGTGCCAGTGCTCGTGGTGACGGTGCTAATGGTGACAGTGCTCTTGGTGGCAGTTCCCATCGGGACAATACTGATGGTGACACTGTGCATTGTTACAGTGCCCATGGTAACCGTGTTCACGGTGATAGTGCACATCGTGACAGTGCCCATGGTGGTAGTTCACCTGGTGACAGTGCTAAATAGTGACAGTGCACATGCTGACAGTGCTCACGGTGATAGTGCCCATGGTGACAGTGCACACGGTCATAATGGGCATTGTTACAGAGTTCATGGTGACAGCACACGGTGGCAGTGGCCATGGAGACAGTGCCCACAATGACAGTGCCCATGGTGACAGTGCCGACAGTGACAGTGCCCATGGTGACACTTCTCATGGTGACAGTGCCCATGGGGACAGTTAGCATGGTGAGATTTCTAACGGTGATAGTGCCCGTTGTGCCAGTGCTCACAGTAACAATGCCCATGGGGCCAGTGCCCATAGAGTCATTCCGCACGGTCACATTTCTCACGGTGAAAGTGCCTATGGTGATATTAACCATGGGGACACTGCACATGGTGGCAGAGCAAAATGGTGACAGTGCCCATGGTGACATTGCTCATGGTGACTTTGCTTACGGTGATAGTCCTTACAGTGACAGTACGCATGGTGACACTGCACACAGTGACAGTGTTCATGGTGAAAGTGTTCACGGTGATAGTTCCCATGGTGAGATTGTCCTGGTAACAGTGCCCATAGTCACAATTCTCATGGTGTAGTGCTCACAGTGACAGTGCCCATGGTGTCATGCCCATGGTGACAGTGCTCATGGTGACAGTGCTCATGTTGGCAGAGCCATAAATAAGAGTGCTCATTGTGGGAGTGCTCATGGTGTCCGTGCTCATGGTGACAGTGCCCATGATTACAGTGTTTATGGTGATAGATGTCACGGTGTCAGTGCCCACGCAGAGAGTCCCAAGGCTGACAAAGCCCAGGGTGATACTTCCCATTGTGACAGTGCCCACGGTGACAGTGCCCATGGTGACAGTGCCGATGGTGAGAGTGCCAATAGTGACAGTGCTCATGGTGAAACTGCCCACAGAGACATCGCCCATGGTGATAGTGTTCATGGTGACAACCCCACGGTGACAGTGCCAATGTTGATAGTCCCAGTGGTGACAGGTCTTACATTGAATGTGACCATGGTGTCTGTGCTCATGGTGACAGTGCTCAAGGTTATAGTCTCCATGTTGACAGTGCCGATGGTGACAATTCTCACGGTGACAGGGCCTATGGTGAAAATTCTCATAGTGACAGTGTTCACGGTGACAGTGCCCATGGTGCTATTACCCATGGTGACAGTTCTCATAGTGAAACTGCCCATGTTGACACTGCCCATGGTGGCAGTGCAAAATGGTGACAGTGCCCATGGTGATATTGCTCATGGTGACATTGCTTATGGTGATAGTGTGTATGGTGAAACTGCACACAGTGACATTGCTCATGGTGACAGTGTTCATGGCGTTAGTTCCTATGGTGAATGTGACCATGGGGACAGTGCCCATAGTCACAATTCTCATGGGGTAGTGCTCACGGTGACGGTGCCCATGGTGACATTACACAGGGTGACAGTATTCCTGGTGACATTGCTCATGGTGAGAGTGCCCATGTTCACAACTGTCACGGTGATAGTTCCCATGGTGACAATACCCAGGGTAACAGAGCTGATGGTAAAAGTGTTCACGGTGACAGTGCCCATGGTGACAGTACCTAAGGTGACAATTCCCATGGTGAGACTGCTCATAGACAGTGCCCATGGTGACAATACCCAGCGTGTCCTGTCCATGGTGACAGTGATCATGGTGACACATCTCATGAGGACAGTGCCATAAGTGACAGTGCTCATTGTGGCAGTGCTCATGGTGACAGTGCCCATGGTGACAGTGCCTATGGTGATAGATATCATGGTGGCTGTGCCCAGGGAGACATTGCCCACGCTGACAAGACCCATGGTGATACTTCCCATTGTGACAGTGCCATCGGTGGCAGAGCCCATGGTGACAGTGCCCAAGATCACAGAGCCCATGGTGAGAGTGCTAACGGTGACTGTGCCCATGGTGACAGCACCCAGTGTGAAAATGCCCATTGTGACAGTGCTCACGGTGACCATGCCAATGGTGATAGTGCCAATAGTGAGAGTGCTCACGGTGACACTGCCCATGGACACACTGCCCATTGTGATAGTGCCCATCATGACAACCCCTCGGAGGCAGTGCCAATGGTGAGAGTCCCCGTGGTGACAGTTCTCATGGTGAAAGTGATCCTTTTGAAATTGCTCATGGTGACAGTGCTCATGGTGACAGTGCTCAAGGTGATAGTCTCCATGTTGACAGTGTGCATGGTGACTGTTCTCACGGTGACAGTGCCTATGGTGATTATGCTCTTAGTGACAGTGCTCATGGTGACAGTGCCCATGGTGACAGTGACCACGGTGACTGTTCTCACTGTGGTAGTGCCCATGGTGACAGTGTTCATGATGACAGTCCGCATTAAGGCTGTGCCCGTGGTGACATTGCTAATGGTGATAATTCTCACAGTGATAGTACGCACGTTGAAAATGACAAAGGTGACAACACCCAGGTGATAATAATCATGGTGAAAGTGCCCATGGTGGCAGTTCTCATACTGACAGTTCTTGTGACAGTGCTCATGGTGGCAGTGCTCGTGGTGACAGTGCTCTTGGTGACAGTGCTCATGGTGGCAGTGCCCATGGTGAGACTACCGATGGTGACCCTGCCCATGGTGACAGTGCACATGGTCATGGTGCCTCTGGTGGCAGTGCAATATAGTGAGAATGCCCCTGATGATATTGCTCATGGTGATAGTGCCCATGGTGAGAGTGCCCATGGTTCCAGTGCTCATGGTGACAGTGCCCATTGTGACAGTGCCCTTGGTGACAGTGCACACCATGAGAGTGCCCATGGTGTCTGTGCCCATGGTGACAGTTCTTATCATGAGAGTGTTCACGGTAGCAGTGTTCATGGTAATAGTGCTCACGGAGGCATTGCCCACAATGAGAGTGCCCACGGTGAGAATACTGACTGTGACAGTGCCCATGATGACTTTTCTCTCTGTGACAGTGCCCATGGGGACAGTTAGCACGGTGAGATTTCTCACAGTGATAGTGCACATTGTTTCAGTGCTCATAGTGACAAGACCCTAGGCGCCAGTGCCCATCATGGCATTGCTCACGGTGATATTTCTCACGGTGACAGTGCCCATGGTGATATTACCCATGGTGACAGTACTCAGTGATCAAGTGCTCATGGTGACATGGCATAAGGTGATAATGCTCACGGTGGCAGTGCAAAATGGTGACAGTGCCCATGGGGACATTGCTTAATGTGATAGTCCTTGTGGTGACATTGTGCATGGTGACATTGCCCACCATGACAGTGCTCTTGTTGACAGTGCTCATGGTGATAGTGCCAATGTTGGAAGTGCCCATCGTGAAAGTGTCCATGGTGACAGTTCTTATGATGAGAGTGGTCAGAGTGGCAGTGCTCATGGTGAAAGTGCCCATGGTGACAGAGCCCACGGTGACAGTGTCCATAGTTATAGTGTCCATGGTGACAGTACTAACAGTGAAATTGTCCATGGGGACACTGCCCATGGTGAAAGTGCCCATGGTCACAACACTCACGGTGATAGTGCTCACGGTGAGAGTGGCCATGGTGACAGTGACCACGGTGACAGTTCTAATGGTGATACTGCCCATGATGACAGTGCTCATGGTGACAGTCCACATTGTGCCAGTGCCCAAGGTGACAGTGCTCATGGTGACAGTGCCCAAAGTCACAATACCCATGGTGACAGTGCCCAGGCTGACAGTTCTCAAGGTGATAGTGCCCATGGTGACAGTGCCCATGGTGATACAGAGAATGGGGACAGTGCTTATGGTGACAGTGGTCATGGTTGCAGTACCCATGGTGATAGTGCTGAAACTGACAGTGCCCTTGGGGATAGTGCCCATGGTGAGTGTGCTCGTGTTAATTGTGTCCATGGTGGCAGTTCCCATTGTGAAAGTGCTCATGATGACAGTGCCCATGTGGGTAGTTCCCATGGTGACAGTGCTCATGGTGATAGTGACCATGTTAAGAGTGCACATGGTGGCTGTGCCCTTGGTGACAGTGCCCATGATGACAGTATTCATGGTGACAGTGCTCACGGTGATAATGCCCATGGTGGCAGTGCACATGGTGGTAGTGCACATGGTGGCAGTGAAAAATGGGGACAGTTCCCATGCTGACAGTTCTCATTGTGACAATGCACACGGTCACAACCGATGCTGACACTGCTCATGGTAGCTGTACCCTTGGTGACAGTGCTCAGAGTGATAGTGCCCATGGTGGCAGTGCCCATGGTGACACTGCCCATGGTGACAATGCCCATGATGACAGTGCCCATGGAGTCAGTGCCCACGGAGCCATTGCCTATGGTAACAGTGCTCACAGTGACAGTACCCATGGTAACAGTGACCATGGTGAGAGTGCTCATGGTGATAGTGTCTATGGTGACAGATCACACTGTGACAGTCCGCATTGTGCCAGTACCAATAGTGACAGTGCCCATGGTGACATTGACCACGGTGAGAGTGATCACGGTGCTAGTGCTCACAGTAATAGTGCTCATGGTGACAGTGCCGACAGTGAAGGTGCTCACGGTGACAGTGCCTCTGGTGATAGTGCCCATGGTGAGAGTCCGCCCATTGATAGTGCCCATGGTGGCAGTTCCCATTGTGAAAATGCTCATGATGACATTGCCCATGTTGGTAGTCCCCATGGTGACAGTGCTCACGGTGATAGTGACCTTGGTAACTGTGCACATGGTGGCCATGCCCTTGGTGACAGTGCCAATGATGACAGTACTCATGGTGACAGTACTCACGGTGATAGTGCCCATGGTGATATTGCACATGGTGGCAGTGAAAAATGGTGACAGTGCCCATGTTGACAGTTCTCATGGTGACAGTGCACACCATGCAGACAGTACTCACGGTGACAGTTCTCATGGTTGCAGTACCCATGGTGACAGTGCTCACAGTGATACTGCCCATGGTGGCAGTGCCCATGGTGACAGTGCCCATGGTGACACTGCCCATGATGACAGTGCCCATGGTGAAAGTTCCCACGGCGCCATTGCCTATGGTGACAGTGCTCATGGTAACAGTGCCCATGGTGACAGTGACCATGGTGAGAGTGCTCACACTGATAGTGCCCATGGTGACAGGGCTCATGGTGCCAGTCCGCATTGTGCCAGTACCCATGGCGACAGTGCTCATGGTGACACTGACCACAGTGAGAGTGCTCACTGTGATAGAGCTCACGGTAATAGTGCTCATGGTGACAGTGCAAATGGTGACAATACCCATGGTGACAGTACTCATGTTGAAAATACCCATGGTGGCAGTTCTCATGGTGACAGTGCTCATAATAGCAGTGCCCAAGGTGGCAGTCCTCGTGGTGACAGTGCTAATGGTGACAGTGCTCTTGGTGGCAGTTCCCATGGGGACAGTACCGATGGTGACCCTGTGCATTGTTACAGTGCCCATGGTAACCGTGCTCACGGAGGTAGTGCACATCGTGACAGTGCCCATGGTGGCAGTGCTAAATCGTGACAGTGCACATGCTGACAGTGCTCACGGTGATAGTGCCCATGGTGACAGTGCCCACGGTGATAATGGGTATTATTACAGTGTTCATCTTGACAGAGCCCAAGGTGGCAGTGGCCATGGTGACAGTGCCCACAATGACAGTGCCCATGGTAACAGTGCCGACAGTGACAGTGCCCATGGTGACACTTCTCACAGTGAATGTGCCCATGGGGACAGTTACCATGATGAGATTTCTCACGGTGATAGTGCCCGTTGTGACAGTGCTCACACTGACAATGCCCATGGTGCCACTGCCCATAGAGACATTCCGCACGGTCACTTTTCTCACGGTGAAAGTACCTATGGTGACACTGCACCTGGTGGCAGTGCAAAATGGTGACAGTGCCCATGGTGACATTGCTCATAGTGACTTTGCTTACAGTGATAGTCCTTACGGTGACAGTGTGCATGGTGACACTGCACACAGTTGCAGTGTTCATGGTGACAGTGTTCACGGTGATACTTTCCATGGTGATAGTGCCCATGGTGACACTGCACATGGTGGCAGTGAAAAATGGTGACAGTGCCCCTGTTGTCAGTTCTCATGGTGACCGTGCACATGGTGACAACCCGTGCAGACTGTACTCATGGTGACAGTACTCACGGTGACAGTTCTCATGTTTGCAGTATCCATGGTGACAGTGCTCACAGTGATAGTGCCCATGGTGAGAGTGCCCATGATGACAGGGCCCATGGTGCCATTGCCTATGGTGACAGTGCTCATGGTAACAGTGCCCAAGGTGACAGTGACCATGGTGAGAGTGCTCACACTGATGGTGCCCATGGTGACAGTGCTCATGGTGTCTGTCTACATTGTGCCAGTACCCATGGCAACAGTGCTCATGGTGACAGGGACCACAGTGAGAGAGCTCACGGTGAGAGTGCTCACGGTAATAGTGCTCATGGTGACAGTGCAAATGGTGACAATACCATGGTGACAGTACTCATGTTGAAAATACCCATGGTGGCAGTTCTCATAGCGACAGATCTCATGGTGACATTGCTCATAATAGCAGTGCCCAGGTGCCAGTGCTCGTGGTGACGGTGCTAATGGTGACAGTGCTCTTGGTGGCAGTTCCCATCGGGACAATACTGATGGTGACACTGTGCATTGTTACAGTGCCCATGGTAACCGTGTTCACGGTGATAGTGCACATCGTGACAGTGCCCATGGTGGTAGTTCACCTGGTGACAGTGCTAAATAGTGACAGTGCACATGCTGACAGTGCTCACGGTGATCGTGCCCATGGTGACAGTGCACACGGTCATAATGGGCATTGTTACAGAGTTCATGGTGACAGCACACGGTGGCAGTGGCCATGGAGACAGTGCCCACAATGACAGTGCCCATGGTGACAGTGCCGACAGTGACAGTGCCCATGGTGACACTTCTCATGGTGACAGTGCCCATGGGGACAGTTAGCATGGTGAGATTTCTAACGGTGATAGTGCCCGTTGTGCCAGTGCTCACAGTAACAATGCCCATGGGGCCAGTGCCCATAGAGTCATTCCGCACGGTCACATTTCTCACGGTGAAAGTGCCTATGGTGATATTAACCATGGTGACACTGCACATGGTGGCAGAGCAAAATGGTGACAGTGCCCATGGTGACATTGCTCATGGTGACTTTGCTTACGGTGATAGTCCTTACAGTGACAGTACGCATGGTGACACTGCACACAGTGACAGTGTTCATGTTGAAAGTGTTCACGGTGATAGTTCCCATGGTGAGATTGTCCTGGTAACAGTGCCCATAGTCACAATTCTCATGGTGTAGTGCTCACAGTGACAGTGCCCATGGTGTCATGCCCATGGTGACAGTGCTCATGGTGACAGTGCTCATGTTGGCAGAGCCATAAATAAGAGTGCTCATTGTGGGAGTGCTCATGGTGTCCGTGCTCATGGTGACAGTGCCCATGATTACAGTGTTTATGGTGATAGATGTCACGGTGTCAGTGCCCACGCAGAGTCCCAAGGCTGACAAAGCCCAGGGTGATACTTCCCATTGTGACAGTGCCCACGGTGACAGTGCCCATGGTGACAGCACCCAGTGTGACAAGGCGCATGGTGACAGTGCTCACGGTGACAGTGCCCATGGTGACAGTGCCGATGGTGAGAGTGCCAATAGTGACAGTGCTCATGGTGAAACTGCCCACAGAGACATCGCCCATGGTGATAATGTTCATGGTGACAACCCCACGGTGACAGTGCCAATGTTGATAGTCCCAGTGGTGACAGGTCTTACATTGAATGTGACCATGGTGTCTGTGCTCATGGTGACAGTGCTCAAGGTTAGAGTCTCCATGTTGACAGTGCCGATGGTGACAATTCTCACGGTGACAGGGCCTATGGTGAAAATTCTCATAGTGACAGTGTTCACGGTGACAGTGCCCATGGTGCTATTACCCATGGTGACAGTTCTCATAGTGAAACTGCCCATGTTGACACTGCCCATGGTGGCAGTGCAAAATGGTGACAGTGCCCATGGTGATATTGCTCATGGTGACATTGCTTATGGTGATAGTGTGTATGGTGAAACTGCACACAGTGACATTGCTCATGGTGACAGTGTTCATGGCGTTAGTTCCTATGGTGAATGTGACCATGGGGACAGTGCCCATAGTCACAATTCTCATGGGGTAGTGCTCACGGTGACGGTGCCCATGGTGACAATACACAGGGTGACAGTATTCCTGGTGACATTGCTCATGGTGAGAGTGCCCATGTTCACAACTGTCACGGTGATAGTTCCCATGGTGACAATACCCAGGGTAACAGAGCTGATGGTAAAAGTGTTCACGGTGACAGTGCCCATGGTGACAGTACCTAAGGTGACAATTCCCATGGTGAGACTGCTCATAGACAGTGCCCATGGTGACAATACCCAGCGTGTCCTGTCCATGGTGACAGTGATCATGGTGACACATCTCATGAGGACAGTGCCATAAGTGACAGTGCTCATTGTGGCAGTGCTCATGGTGACAGTGCCCATGGTGACAGTGCCTATGGTGATAGATATCATGGTGGCTGTGCCCAGGGAGACATTGCCCACGCTGACAAGACCCATGGTGATACTTCCCATTGTGACAGTGCCATCGGTGGCAGAGCCCATGGTGACAGTGCCCAAGATCACAGAGCCCATGGTGAGAGTGCTAACGGTGACTGTGCCCATGGTGACAGCACCCAGTGTGAAAATGCCCATTGTGACAGTGCTCACGGTGACCATGCCAATGGTGATAGTGCCAATAGTGAGAGTGCTCACGGTGACACTGCCCATGGACACACTGCCCATTGTGATAGTGCCCATCATGACAACCCCTCGGAGGCAGTGCCAATGGTGAGAGTCCCCGTGGTGACAGTTCTCATGGTGAAAGTGATCCTTTTGAAATTGCTCATGGTGACAGTGCTCATGGTGACAGTGCTCAAGGTGATAGTCTCCATGTTGACAGTGTGCATGGTGACTGTTCTCACGGTGACAGTGCCTATGGTGATTATGCTCTTAGTGACAGTGCTCATGGTGACAGTGCCCATGGTGACAGTTACCACGGTGACTGTTCTCACTGTGGTAGTGCCCATGGTGACAGTGTTCATGATGACAGTCCGCATTAAGGCTGTGCCCGTGGTGACATTGCTAATGGTGATAATTCTCACAGTGATAGTATGCACGTTGAAAATGACAAAGGTGACAACACCCAGGTGATAATAATCATGGTGAAAGTGCCCATGGTGGCAGTTCTCATACTGACAGTTCTTGTGACAGTGCTCATGGTGGCAGTGCTCGTGGTGACAGTGCTCTTGGTGACAGTGCTCATGGTGGCAGTGCCCATGGTGAGACTACCGATGGTGACCCTGCCCATGGTGACAGTGCACATGGTCATGGTGCCTCTGGTGGCAGTGCAATATAGTGAGAATGCCCCTGATGATATTGCTCATGGTGATAGTGCCCATGGTGAGAGTGCCCATGGTTCCAGTGCTCATGGTGACAGTGCCCATTGTGACAGTGCCCTTGGTGACAGTGCACACCATGAGAGTGCCCATGGTGTCTGTGCCCATGGTGACAGTTCTTATCATGAGAGTGTTCACGGTAGCAGTGTTCATGGTAATAGTGCTCACGGAGGCATTGCCCACAATGAGAGTGCCCACGGTGAGAATACTGACTATTACAGTGCCCATGATGACTTTTCTCTCTGTGACTGTGCCCATGGGGACAGTTAGCACGGTGAGATTTCTCACAGTGATAGTGCACATTGTTTCAGTGCTCATAGTGACAAGACCCTAGGCGCCAGTGCCCATCATGGCATTGCTCACGGTGATATTTCTCACGGTGACAGTGCCCATGGTGATATTACCCATGGTGACAGTACTCAGTGATCAAGTGCTCATGGTGACATGGCATAAGGTGATAATGCTCACGGTGGCAGTGCAAAATGGTGACAGTGCCCATGGGGACATTGCTTAATGTGATAGTCCTTGTGGTGACATTGTGCATGGTGACATTGCCCACCATGACAGTGCTCTTGTTGACAGTGCTCATGGTGATAGTGCCAATGTTGGAAGTTCCCATCGTGAAAGTGTCCATGGTGACAGTTCTTATGATGAGAGTGGTCAGAGTGGCAGTGCTCATGGTGAAAGTGCCCATGGTGACAGAGCCCACGGTGACAGTGTCCATAGTTATAGTGTCCATGGTGACAGTACTAACAGTGAAATTGTCCATGGGGACACTGCCCATGGTGAAAGTGCCCATGGTCACAACACTCACGGTGATAGTGCTCACGGTGAGAGTGGCCATGGTGACAGTGACCACGGTGACAGTTCTAATGGTGATACTGCCCATGATGACAGTGCTCATGGTGACAGTCCACATTGTACCAGTGCCCAAGGTGACAGTGCTCATGGTGACAGTGCCCAAAGTCACAATACCCATGGTGACAGTGCCCAGGCTGACAGTTCTCAAGGTGATAGTGCCCATGGTGACAGTGCCCATGGTGATACAGAGAATGGGGACAGTGCTTATGGTGACAGTGGTCATGGTTGCAGTACCCATGGTGATAGTGCTGAAACTGACAGTGCCCTTGGGGATAGTGCCCATGGTGAGTGTGCTCGTGTTAATTGTGTCCATGGTGGCAGTTCCCATTGTGAAAGTGCTCATGATGACAGTGCCCATGTGGGTAGTTCCCATGGTGACAGTGCTCATGGTGATAGTGACCATGTTAAGAGTGCACATGGTGGCTGTGCCCTTGGTGACAGTGCCCATGATGACAGTATTCATGGTGACAGTGCTCACGGTGATAATGCCCATGGTGGCAGTGCACATGGTGGTAGTGCACATGGTGGCAGTGAAAAATGGGGACAGTTCCCATGCTGACAGTTCTCATTGTGACAATGCACACGGTCACAACCGATGCTGACACTGCTCATGGTAGCTGTACCCTTCGTGACAGTGCTCAGAGTGATAGTGCCCATGGTGGCAGTGCCCATGGTGACACTGCCCATGGTGACAATGCCCATGATGACAGTGCCCATGGAGTCAGTGCCCACGGAGCCATTGCCTATGGTAACAGTGCTCACAGTGACAGTACCCATGGTAACAGTGACCATGGTGAGAGTGCTCATGGTGATAGTGTCTATGGTGACAGATCACACTGTGACAGTCCGCATTGTGCCAGTACCAATAGTGACAGTGCCCATGGTGACATTGACCACGGTGAGAGTGATCACGGTGCTAGTGCTCACAGTAATAGTGCTCATGGTGACAGTGCCGACAGTGAAGGTGCTCACGGTGACAGTGCCTCTGGTGATAGTGCCCATGGTGAGAGTCCGCCCATTGATAGTGCCCATGGTGGCAGTTCCCATTGTGAAAATGCTCATGATGACATTGCCCATGTTGGTAGTCCCCATGGTGACAGTGCTCACGGTGATAGTGACCTTGGTAACTGTGCACATGGTGGCCGTGCCCTTGGTGACAGTGCCAATGATGACAGTACTCATGGTGACAGTTCTCACGGTGATAGTGCCCATGGTGATATTGCACATGGTGGCAGTGAAAAATGGTGACAGTGCCCATGTTGACAGTTCTCATGGTGACAGTGCACACCATGCAGACAGTACTCACGGTGACAGTTCTCATGGTTGCAGTACCCATGGTGACAGTGCTCACAGTGATACTGCCCATGGTGGCAGTGCCCATGGTGACAGTGCCCATGGTGACACTGCCCATGATGACAGTGCCCATGGTGAAAGTTCCCACGGCGCCATTGCCTATGGTGACAGTGCTCATGGTAACAGTGCCCATGGTGACAGTGACCATGGTGAGAGTGCTCACACTGATAGTGCCCATGGTGACAGGGCTCATGGTGCCAGTCCGCATTGTGCCAGTACCCATGGCAACAGTGCTCATGGTGACACTGACCACAGTGAGAGTGCTCACTGTGATAGAGCTCACGGTAATAGTGCTCATGGTGACAGTGCAAATGGTGACAATACCCATGGTGACAGTACTCATGTTGAAAATACCCATGGTGGCAGTTCTCATGGTGACAGTGCTCATAATAGCAGTGCCCAAGGTGGCAGTACTCGTGGTGACAGTGCTAATGGTGACAGTGCTCTTGGTGGCAGTTCCCATGGGGACAGTACCGATGGTGACCCTGTGCATTGTTACAGTGCCCATGGTAACCGTGCTCACGGAGGTAGTGCACATCGTGACAGTGCCCATGGTGGCAGTGCTAAATCGTGACAGTGCACATGCTGACAGTGCTCACGGTGATAGTGCCCATGGTGACAGTGCCCACGGTGATAATGGGTATTATTACAGTGTTCATCTTGACAGAGCCCAAGGTGGCAGTGGCCATGGTGACAGTGCCCACAATGACAGTGCCCATGGTAACAGTGCCGACAGTGACAGTGCCCATGGTGACACTTCTCACAGTGAATGTGCCCATGGGGACAGTTACCATGATGAGATTTCTCACGGTGATAGTGCCCGTTGTGACAGTGCTCACACTGACAATGCCCATGGTGCCACTGCCCATAGAGACATTCCGCACGGTCACTTTTCTCACGGTGAAAGTACCTATGGTGACACTGCACCTGGTGGCAGTGCAAAATGGTGACAGTGCCCATGGTGACATTGCTCATAGTGACTTTGCTTACAGTGATAGTCCTTACGGTGACAGTGTGCATGGTGACACTGCACACAGTTGCAGTGTTCATGGTGACAGTGTTCACGGTGATACTTTCCATGGTGATAGTGCCCATGGTGACACTGCACATGGTGGCAGTGAAAAATGGTGACAGTGCCCCTGTTGTCAGTTCTCATGGTGACCGTGCACATGGTGACAACCCGTGCAGACTGTACTCATGGTGACAGTACTCACGGTGACAGTTCTCATGTTTGCAGTATCCATGGTGACAGTGCTCACAGTGATAGTGCCCATGGTGAGAGTGCCCATGATGACAGGGCCCATGGTGCCATTGCCTATGGTGACAGTGCTCATGGTAACAGTGCCCAAGGTGACAGTGACCATGGTGAGAGTGCTCACACTGATGGTGCCCATGGTGACAGTGCTCATGGTGTCTGTCTACATTGTGCCAGTACCCATGGCAACAGTGCTCATGGTGACAGGGACCACAGTGAGAGAGCTCACGGTGAGAGTGCTCACGGTAATAGTGCTCATGGTGACAGTGCAAATGGTGACAATACCATGGTGACAGTACTCATGTTGAAAATACCCATGGTGGCAGTTCTCATAGCGACAGATCTCATGGTGACATTGCTCATAATAGCAGTGCCCAGGTGCCAGTGCTCGTGGTGACGGTGCTAATGGTGACAGTGCTCTTGGTGGCAGTTCCCATCGGGACAATACTGATGGTGACACTGTGCATTGTTACAGTGCCCATGGTAACCGTGTTCACGGTGATAGTGCACATCGTGACAGTGCCCATGGTGGTAGTTCACCTGGTGACAGTGCTAAATAGTGACAGTGCTCACGGTGATAGTGCCCATGGTGACAGTGCACACGGTCATAATGGGCATTGTTACAGAGTTCATGGTGACAGCACACGGTGGCAGTGGCCATGGAGACAGTGCCCACAATGACAGTGCCCATGGTGACAGTGCCGACAGTGACAGTGCCCATGGTGACACTTCTCATGGTGACAGTGCCCATGGGGACAGTTAGCATGGTGAGATTTCTAACGGTGATAGTGCCCGTTGTGCCAGTGCTCACAGTAACAATGCCCATGGGGCCAGTGCCCATAGAGTCATTCCGCACGGTCACATTTCTCACGGTGAAAGTGCCTATGGTGATATTAACCATGGTGACACTGCACATGGTGGCAGAGCAAAATGGTGACAGTGCCCATGGTGACATTGCTCATGGTGACTTTGCTTACGGTGATAGTCCTTACAGTGACAGTACGCATGGTGACACTGCACACAGTGACAGTGTTCATGGTGAAAGTGTTCACGGTGATAGTTCCCATGGTGAGATTGTCCTGGTAACAGTGCCCATAGTCACAATTCTCATGGTGTAGTGCTCACAGTGACAGTGCCCATGGTGTCATGCCCATGGTGACAGTGCTCATGGTGACAGTGCTCATGTTGGCAGAGCCATAAATAAGAGTGCTCATTGTGGCAGTGCTCATGGTGTCCGTGCTCATGGTGACAGTGCCCATGATTACAGTGTTTATGGTGATAGATGTCACGGTGTCAGTGCCCACGCAGAGAGTCCCAAGGCTGACAAAGCCCAGGGTGATACTTCCCATTGTGACAGTGCCCACGGTGACAGTGCCCATGGTGACAGCACCCAGTGTGACAAGGCGCATGGTGACAGTGCTCACGGTGACAGTGCCCATGGTGACAGTGCCGATGGTGAGAGTGCCAATAGTGACAGTGCTCATGGTGAAACTGCCCACAGAGACATCGCCCATGGTGATAGTGTTCATGGTGACAACCCCACGGTGACAGTGCCAATGTTGATAGTCCCAGTGGTGACAGGTCTTACATTGAATGTGACCATGGTGTCTGTGCTCATGGTGACAGTGCTCAAGGTTATAGTCTCCATGTTGACAGTGCCGATGGTGACAATTCTCACGGTGACAGGGCCTATGGTGAAAATTCTCATAGTGACAGTGTTCACGGTGACAGTGCCCATGGTGCTATTACCCATGGTGACAGTACTCATAGTGAAACTGCCCATGTTGACACTGCCCATGGTGGCAGTGCAAAATGGTGACAGTGCCCATGGTGATATTGCTCATGGTGACATTGCTTATGGTGATAGTGTGTATGGTGAAACTGCACACAGTGACATTGCTCATGGTGACAGTGTTCACGGCGTTAGTTCCTATGGTGAATGTGACCATGGGGACAGTGCCCATAGTCACAATTCTCATGGTGTAGTGCTCACGGTGACAGTGCCCATGGTGACAATACACAGGGTGACAGTATTCATGGTGACATTGCTCATGGTGAGAGTGCCCATGTTCACAACTGTCACGGTGATAGTTCCCATGGTGACAATACCCAGGGTAACAGAGCTGATGGTAAAAGTGTTCACGGTGACAGTGCCCATGGTGACAGTACCTAAGGTGACAATTCCCATGGTGAGACTGCTCATAGACAGTGCCCATGGTGACAATACCCAGCGTGTCCTGTCCATGGTGACAGTGATCATGGTGACACATCTCATGAGGACAGTGCCATAAGTGACAGTGCTCATTGTGGCAGTGCTCATGGTGACAGTGCCCATGGTGACAGTGCCTATGGTGATAGATATCATGGTGGCTGTGCCCAGGGAGACATTGCCCACGCTGACAAGACCCATGGTGATACTTCCCATTGTGACAGTGCCATCGGTGGCAGAGCCCATGGTGACAGTGCCCAAGATCACAGAGCCCATGGTGAGAGTGCTAACGGTGACTGTGCCCATGGTGACAGCACCCAGTGTGAAAATGCCCATTGTGACAGTGCTCACGGTGACCATGCCAATGGTGATAGTGCCAATAGTGAGAGTGCTCACGGTGACACTGCCCATGGACACACTGCCCATTGTGATAGTGCCCATCATGACAACCCCTCGGAGGCAGTGCCAATGGTGAGAGTCCCCGTGGTGACAGTTCTCATGGTGAAAGTGATCCTTTTGAAATTGCTCATGGTGACAGTGCTCATGGTGACAGTGCTCAAGGTGATAGTCTCCATGTTGACAGTGTGCATGGTGACTGTTCTCACGGTGACAGTGCCTATGGTGATTATGCTCTTAGTGACAGTGCTCATGGTGACAGTGCCCATGGTGACAGTGACCACGGTGACTGTTCTCACCGTGGTAGTGCCCATGGTGACAGTGTTCATGATGACAGTCCGCATTAAGGCTGTGCCCGTGGTGACATTGCTAATGGTGATAATTCTCACGGTGATAGTACGCACGTTGAAAATGACAAAGGTGACAACACCCAGGTGATAATAATCATGGTGAAAGTGCCCATGGTGGCAGTTCTCATACTGACAGTTCTTGTGACAGTGCTCATGGTGGCAGTGCTCGTGGTGACAGTGCTCTTGGTGACAGTGCTCATGGTGGCAGTGCCCATGGTGAGACTACCGATGGTGACCCTGCCCATGGTGACAGTGCACATGGTCATGGTGCCTCTGGTGGCAGTGCAATATAGTGAGAATGCCCATGATGATATTGCTCATGGTGATAGTGCCCATGGTGAGAGTGCCCATGGTTCCAGTGCTCATGGTGACAGTGCCCATTGTGACAGTGCCCTTGGTGACAGTGCACACCATGAGAGTGCCCATGGTGTCTGTGCCCATGGTGACAGTTCTTATCATGAGAGTGTTCACGGTAGCAGTGTTCATGGTAATAGTGCTCACGGAGGCATTGCCCACAATGAGAGTGCCCACGGTGAGAATACTGACTGTGACAGCGCCCATGATGACTTTTCTCTCTGTGACAGTGCCCTTGGGGACAGTTAGCACGGTGAGATTTCTCACAGTGATAGTGCACATTGTTTCAGTGCTCATAGTGACAAGACCCTAGGCGCCAGTGCCCATCATGGCATTGCTCACGGTGATATTTCTCACGGTGACAGTGCCCATGGTGATATTACCCATGGTGACAGTACTCAGTGATCAAGTGCTCATGGTGACATGGCATAAGGTGATAATGCTCACGGTGGCAGTGCAAAATGGTGACAGTGCCCATGGGGACATTGCTTAATGTGATAGTCCTTGTGGTGACATTGTGCATGGTGACATTGCCCACCATGACAGTGCTCTTGTTGACAGTGCTCATGGTGATAGTGCCAATGTTGGAAGTGCCCATCGTGAAAGTGTCCATGGTGACAGTTCTTATGATGAGAGTGGTCAGAGTGGCAGTGCTCATGGTGAAAGTGCCCATGGTGACAGAGCCCACGGTGACAGTGTCCATAGTTATACTGTCCATGGTGACAGTACTAACAGTGAAATTGTCCATGGGGACACTGCCCATGGTGAAAGTGCCCATGGTCACAACACTCACGGTGATAGTGCTCACGGTGAGAGTGGCCATGGTGACAGTGACCACGGTGACAGTTCTAATGGTGATACTGCCCATGATGACAGTGCTCTGGTGACAGTCCACATTGTACCAGTGCCCAAGGTGACAGTGCTCATGGTGACAGTGCCCAAAGTCACAATACCCATGGTGACAGTGCCCAGGCTGACAGTTCTCAAGGTGATAGTGCCCATGGTGACAGTGCACATGGTGATACAGAGAATGGGGACAGTGCTTATGGTGACAGTGGTCATGGTTGCAGTACCCATGGTGATAGTGCTGAAACTGACAGTGCCCTTGGGGATAGTGCCCATGGTGAGTGTGCTCGTGTTAATTGTGTCCATGGTGGCAGTTCCCATTGTGAAAGTGCTCATGATGACAGTGCCCATGTGGGTAGTTCCCATGGTGACAGTGCTCATGGTGATAGTGACCATGTTAAGAGTGCACATGGTGGCTGTGCCCTTGGTGACAGTGCCCATGATGACAGTATTCATGGTGACAGTGCTCACGGTGATAATGCCCATGGTGGCAGTGCACATGGTGGTAGTGCACATGGTGGCAGTGAAAAATGGGGACAGTTCCCATGCTGACAGTTCTCATTGTGACAATGCACACGGTCACAACCGATGCTGACACTGCTCATGGTAGCTGTACCCTTGGTGACAGTGCTCAGAGTGATAGTGCCCATGGTGGCAGTGCCCATGGTGACACTGCCCATGGTGACAATGCCCATGATGACAGTGCCCATGGAGTCAGTGCCCACGGAGCCATTGCCTATGGTAACAGTGCTCACAGTGACAGTACCCATGGTAACAGTGACCATGGTGAGAGTGCTCATGGTGATAGTGTCTATGGTGACAGATCACACTGTGACAGTCCGCATTGTGCCAGTACCAATAGTGACAGTGCCCATGGTGACATTGACCACGGTGAGAGTGATCACGGTGCTAGTGCTCACAGTAATAGTGCTCATGGTGACAGTGCCGACAGTGAAGGTGCTCACGGTGACAGTGCCTCTGGTGATAGTGCCCATGGTGAGAGTCCGCCCATTGATAGTGCCCATGGTGGCAGTTCCCATTGTGAAAATGCTCATGATGACATTGCCCATGTTGGTAGTCCCCATGGTGACAGTGCTCACGGTGATAGTGACCTTGGTAACTGTGCACATGGTGGCCGTGCCCTTGGTGACAGTGCCAATGATGACAGTACTCATGGTGACAGTTCTCACGGTGATAGTGCCCATGGTGATATTGCACATGGTGGCAGTGAAAAATGGTGACAGTGCCCATGTTGACAGTTCTCATGGTGACAGTGCACACGGTGACAACCCATGCAGACAGTACTCACGGTGACAGTTCTCATGGTTGCAGTACCCATGGCGACAGTGCTCACAGTGATACTGCCCATGGTGGCAGTGCCCATGGTGACAGTGCCCATGGTGACACTGCCCATGATGACAGTGCCCATGGTGAAAGTTCCCACGGCGCCATTGCCTATGGTGACAGTGCTCATGGTAACAGTGCCCATGGTGACAGTGACCATGGTGAGAGTGCTCACACTGATAGTGCCCATGGTGACAGGGCTCATGGTGCCAGTCCACATTGTGCCAGTACCCATGTTGACAGTGCTCATGGTGACACTGACCACAGTGAGAGTGCTCACTGTGATAGAGCTCACGGTAATAGTGCTCATGGTGACAGTGCAAATGGTGACAATACCCATGGTGACAGTACTCATGTTGAAAATACCCATGGTGGCAGTTCTCATGGTGACAGTGCTCATAATAGCAGTGCCCAAGGTGGCAGTCCTCGTGGTGACAGTGCTAATGGTGACAGTGCTCTTGGTGGCAGTTCCCATGGGGACAGTACCTTTGGTGACCCTGTGCATTGTTACAGTGCCCATGGAAACCGTGCTCACGGTGGTAGTGCACATCGTGACAGTGCCCATGGTGGCAGTTCACCTGGTGACAGTGCTAAATCGTGACAGTGCACATGCTGACAGTGCTCACGGTGATAGTGCCCATGGTGACAGTGCCCACGGTGATAATGGGTATTATTACAGTGTTCATCTTGACAGAGCCCAAGGTGGCAGTGGCCATGGTGACAGTGCCCACAATGACAGTGCCCATGGTAACAGTGCCGACAGTGACAGTGCCCATGGTGACACTTCTCACAGTGAATGTGCCCATGGGGACAGTTACCATGATGAGATTTCTCACGGTGATAGTGCCCGTTGTGACAGTGCTCACACTGACAATGCCCATGGTGCCACTGCCCATAGAGACATTCCGCACGGTCACTTTTCTCACGGTGAAAGTACCTATGGTGACACTGCACCTGGTGGCAGTGCAAAATGGTGACAGTGCCCATGGTGACATTGCTCATAGTGACTTTGCTTACAGTGATAGTCCTTACGGTGACAGTGTGCATGGTGACACTGCACACAGTTGCAGTGTTCATGGTGACAGTGTTCACGGTGATACTTTCCATGGTGATAGTGCCCATGGTGACACTGCACATGGTGGCAGTGAAAAATGGTGACAGTGCCCCTGTTGTCAGTTCTCATGGTGACCGTGCACATGGTGACAACCCGTGCAGACTGTACTCATGGTGACAGTACTCACGGTGACAGTTCTCATGTTTGCAGTATCCATGGTGACAGTGCTCACAGTGATAGTGCCCATGGTGAGAGTGCCCATGATGACAGGGCCCATGGTGCCATTGCCTATGGTGACAGTGCTCATGGTAACAGTGCCCAAGGTGACAGTGACCATGGTGAGAGTGCTCACACTGATGGTGCCCATGGTGACAGTGCTCATGGTGTCTGTCTACATTGTGCCAGTACCCATGGCAACAGTGCTCATGGTGACAGGGACCACAGTGAGAGAGCTCACGGTGAGAGTGCTCACGGTAATAGTGCTCATGGTGACAGTGCTAATGGTGACAATACCATGGTGACAGTACTCATGTTGAAAATACCCATGGTGGCAGTTCTCATAGCGACAGATCTCATGGTGACATTGCTCATAATAGCAGTGCCCAGGTGCCAGTGCTCGTGGTGACGGTGCTAATGGTGACAGTGCTCTTGGTGGCAGTTCCCATCGGGACAATACTGATGGTGACACTGTGCATTGTTACAGTGCCCATGGTAACCGTGTTCACGGTGATAGTGCACATCGTGACAGTGCCCATGGTGGTAGTTCACCTGGTGACAGTGCTAAATAGTGACAGTGCACATGCTGACAGTGCTCACGGTGATCGTGCCCATGGTGACAGTGCACACGGTGATAATGGGCATTGTTACAGAGTTCATGGTGACAGCACACGGTGGCAGTGGCCATGGAGACAGTGCCCACAATGACAGTGCCCATGGTGACAGTGCCGACAGTGACAGTGCCCATGGTGACACTTCTCATGGTGACAGTGCCCATGGGGACAGTTAGCATGGTGAGATTTCTAACGGTGATAGTGCCCGTTGTGCCAGTGCTCACAGTAACAATGCCCATGGGGCCAGTGCCCATAGAGTCATTCCGCACGGTCACATTTCTCACGGTGAAAGTGCCTATGGTGATATTAACCATGGTGACACTGCACATGGTGGCAGAGCAAAATGGCGACTGTGCCCATGGTGACATTGCTCATGGTGACTTTGCTTACGGTGATAGTCCTTACAGTGACAGTACGCATGGTGACACTGCACACAGTGACAGTGTTCATGGTGAAAGTGTTCACGGTGATAGTTCCCATGGTGAGATTGTCCTGGTAACAGTGCCCATAGTCACAATTCTCATGGTGTAGTGCTCACAGTGACAGTGCCCATGGTGTCATGCCCATGGTGACAGTGCTCATGTTGGCAGAGCCATAAATAAGAGTGCTCATTGTGGCAGTGCTCATGGTGTCCGTGCTCATGGTGACAGTGCCCATGATTACAGTGTTTATGGTGATAGATGTCACGGTGTCAGTGCCCACGCGGAGAGTGCCAAGGCTGACAAAGCCCAGGGTGATACTTCCCATTGTGACAGTGCCCACGGTGACAGTGCCCATGGTGACAGCACCCAGTGTGACAAGGCGCATGGTGACAGTGCTCACGGTGACAGTGCCCATGGTGACAGTGCCGATGGTGAGAGTGCCAATAGTGACAGTGCTCATGGTGAAACTGCCCACAGAGACATCGCCCATGGTGATAGTGTTCATGGTGACAACCCCACGGTGACAGTGCCAATGTTGATAGTCCCAGTGGTGACAGGTCTTACATTGAATGTGACCATGGTGTCTGTGCTCATGGTGACAGTGCTCAAGGTTATAGTCTCCATGTTGACAGTGCCGATGGTGACAATTCTCACGGTGACAGGGCCTATGGTGAAAATTCTCATACTGACAGTGTTCACGGTGACAGTGCCCATGGTGCTATTACCCATGGTGACAGTTCTCATAGTGAAACTGCCCATGTTGACACTGCCCATGGTGGCAGTGCAAAATGGTGACAGTGCCCATGGTGATATTGCTCATGGTGACATTGCTTATGGTGATAGTGTGTATGGTGAAACTGCACACAGTGACATTGCTCATGGTGACAGTGTTCATGGCGTTAGTTCCTATGGTGAATGTGACCATGGGGACAGTGCCCATAGTCACAATTCTCATGGTGTAGTGCTCACGGTGACAGTGCCCATGGTGGCAATACACAGGGTGACAGTATTCATGGTGACATTGCTCATGGTGAGAGTGCCCATGTTCACAACTGTCACGGTGATAGTTCCCATGGTGACAATACCCAGGGTAACAGAGCTGATGGTAAAAGTGTTCACGGTGACAGTGCCCATGGTGACAGTACCTAAGGTGACAATTCCCATGGTGAGACTGCTCATAGACAGTGCCCATGGTGACAATACCCAGCGTGTCCTGTCCATGGTGACAGTGATCATGGTGACACATCTCATGAGGACAGTGCCATAAGTGACAGTGCTCATTGTGGCAGTGCTCATGGTGACAGTGCCCATGGTGACAGTGCCTATGGTGATAGATATCATGGTGGCTGTGCCCAGGGAGACATTGCCCACGCTGACAAGACCCATGGTGATACTTCCCATTGTGACAGTGCCATCGGTGGCAGAGCCCATGGTGACAGTGCCCAAGATCACAGAGCCCATGGTGAGAGTGCTAACGGTGACTGTGCCCATGGTGACAGCACCCAGTGTGAAAATGCCCATTGTGACAGTGCTCACGGTGACCATGCCAATGGTGATAGTGCCAATAGTGAGAGTGCTCACGGTGACACTGCCCATGGACACACTGCCCATTGTGATAGTGCCCATCATGACAACCCCTCGGAGGCAGTGCCAATGGTGAGAGTCCCCGTGGTGACAGTTCTCATGGTGAAAGTGATCCTTTTGAAATTGCTCATGGTGACAGTGCTCATGGTGACAGTGCTCAAGGTGATAGTCTCCATGTTGACAGTGTGCATGGTGACTGTTCTCACGGTGACAGTGCCTATGGTGATTATGCTCTTAGTGACAGTGCTCATGGTGACAGTGCCCATGGTGACAGTGACCACGGTGACTGTTCTCACCGTGGTAGTGCCCATGGTGACAGTGTTCATGATGACAGTCCGCATTAAGGCTGTGCCCGTGGTGACATTGCTAATGGTGATAATTCTCACGGTGATAGTACGCACGTTGAAAATGACAAAGGTGACAACACCCAGGTGATAATAATCATGGTGAAAGTGCCCATGGTGGCAGTTCTCATACTGACAGTTCTTGTGACAGTGCTCATGGTGGCAGTGCTCGTGGTGACAGTGCTCTTGGTGACAGTGCTCATGGTGGCAGTGCCCATGGTGAGACTACCGATGGTGACCCTGCCCATGGTGACAGTGCACATGGTCATGGTGCCTCTGGTGGCAGTGCAATATAGTGAGAATGCCCATGATGATATTGCTCATGGTGATAGTGCCCATGGTGAGAGTGCCCATGGTTCCAGTGCTCATGGTGACAGTGCCCATTGTGACAGTGCCCTTGGTGACAGTGCACACCATGAGAGTGCCCATGGTGTCTGTGCCCATGGTGACAGTTCTTATCATGAGAGTGTTCACGGTAGCAGTGTTCATGGTAATAGTGCTCACGGAGGCATTGCCCACAATGAGAGTGCCCACGGTGAGAATACTGACTGTGACAGCGCCCATGATGACTTTTCTCTCTGTGACAGTGCCCTTGGGGACAGTTAGCACGGTGAGATTTCTCACAGTGATAGTGCACATTGTTTCAGTGCTCATAGTGACAAGACCCTAGGCGCCAGTGCCCATCATGGCATTGCTCACGGTGATATTTCTCACGGTGACAGTGCCCATGGTGATATTACCCATGGTGACAGTACTCAGTGATCAAGTGCTCATGGTGACATGGCATAAGGTGATAATGCTCACGGTGGCAGTGCAAAATGGTGACAGTGCCCATGGGGACATTGCTTAATGTGATAGTCCTTGTGGTGACATTGTGCATGGTGACATTGCCCACCATGACAGTGCTCTTGTTGACAGTGCTCATGGTGATAGTGCCAATGTTGGAAGTGCCCATCGTGAAAGTGTCCATGGTGACAGTTCTTATGATGAGAGTGGTCAGAGTGGCAGTGCTCATGGTGAAAGTGCCCATGGTGACAGAGCCCACGGTGACAGTGTCCATAGTTATAGTGTCCATGGTGACAGTACTAACAGTGAAATTGTCCATGGGGACACTGCCCATGGTGAAAGTGCCCATGGTCACAACACTCACGGTGATAGTGCTCACGGTGAGAGTGGCCATGGTGACAGTGACCACGGTGACAGTTCTAATGGTGATACTGCCCATGATGACAGTGCTCATGGTGACAGTCCACATTGTACCAGTGCCCAAGGTGACAGTGCTCATGGTGACAGTGCCCAAAGTCACAATACCCATGGTGACAGTGCCCAGGCTGACAGTTCTCAAGGTGATAGTGCCCATGGTGACAGTGCACATGGTGATACAGAGAATGGGGACAGTGCTTATGGTGACAGTGGTCATGGTTGCAGTACCCATGGTGATAGTGCTGAAACTGACAGTGCCCTTGGGGATAGTGCCCATGGTGAGTGTGCTCGTGTTAATTGTGTCCATGGTGGCAGTTCCCATTGTGAAAGTGCTCATGATGACAGTGCCCATGTGGGTAGTTCCCATGGTGACAGTGCTCATGGTGATAGTGACCATGTTAACAGTGCACATGGTGGCTGTGCCCTTGGTGACAGTGCCCATGATGACAGTATTCATAGTGACAGTGCTCACGGTGATAAGGCCAATGTGGCAGTGCACATGGTGGTAGTGCACATGGTGGCAGTGAAAAATGGGGACAGTTCCCATGCTGACAGTTCTCATTGTGACAATGCACACGGTTATAACCGATGCTGACACTGCTCATGGTAGCTATACCCTTGGTGACAGTGCTCAGAGTGATAGTGCCCATGGTGGCAGTGTCCATGGTGACACTGCCCATGGTGACAATGCCCATGATGACAGTGCCCATGGAGTCAGTGCCCACGGAGCCATTGCCTATGGTAACAGTGCTCACAGTGACAGTACCCATGGTAACAGTGACCATGGTGAGAGTGCTCATGGTGATAGTGTCTATGGTGACAGATCACACTGTGACAGTCCGCATTGTGCCAGTACCAATAGTGACAGTGCCCATGGTGACATTGACCACGGTGAGAGTGATCACGGTGCTAGTGCTCACAGTAATAGTGCTCATGGTGACAGTGCCGACAGTGAAGGTGCTCACGGTGACAGTGCCTCTGGTGATAGTGCCCATGGTGAGAGTCCGCCCATTGATAGTGCCCATGGTGGCAGTTCCCATTGTGAAAATGCTCATGATGACATTGCCCATGTTGGTAGTCCCCATGGTGACAGTGCTCACGGTGATAGTGACCTTGGTAACTGTGCACATGGTGGCCGTGCCCTTGGTGACAGTGCCAATGATGACAGTACTCATGGTGACAGTTCTCACGGTGATAGTGCCCATGGTGATATTGCACATGGTGGCAGTGAAAAATGGTGACAGTGCCCATGTTGACAGTTCTCATGGTGACAGTGCACACAGTGACAACCCATGCAGACAGTACTCACGGTGACAGTTCTCATGGTTGCAGTACCCATGGTGACAGTGCTCACAGTGATACTGCCCATGGTGGCAGTGCCCATGGTGACAGTGCCCATGGTGACACTGCCCATGATGACAGTGCCCATGGTGAAAGTTCCCACGGCGCCATTGCCTATGGTGACAGTGCTCATGGTAACAGTGCCCATGGTGACAGTGACCATGGTGAGAGTGCTCACACTGATAGTGCCCATGGTGACAGGGCTCATGGTGCCAGTCCGCATTGTGCCAGTACCCATGGTGACATTGCTCTTGGTGACACTGACCACAGTGAGAGTGCTCACTGTGATAGAGCTCACGGTAATAGTGCTCATGGTGACAGTGCAAATGGTGACAATACCCATGGTGACAGTACTCATGTTGAAAATACCCATGGTGGCAGTTCTCATGGTGACAGTGCTCATAATAGCAGTGCCCAAGGTGGCAGTCCTCGTGGTGACAGTGCTAATGGTGACAGTGCTCTTGGTGGCAGTTCCCATGGGGACAGTACCGATGGTGACCCTGTGCATTGTTACAGTGCCCATGGTAACCGTGCTCACGGTGGTAGTGCACATCGTGACAGTGCCCATGGTGGCAGTTCACCTGGTGACAGTGCTAAATCGTGACAGTGCACATGCTGACAGTGCTCACGGTGATAGTGCCCATGGTGACAGTGCCCACGGTGATAATGGGTATTATTACAGTGTTCATCTTGACAGAGCCCAAGGTGGCAGTGGCCATGGTGACAGTGCCCACAATGACAGTGCCCATGGTAACAGTGCCGACAGTGACAGTGCCCATGGTGACACTTCTCACAGTGAATGTGCCCATGGGGACAGTTACCATGATGAGATTTCTCACGGTGATAGTGCCCGTTGTGACAGTGCTCACACTGACAATGCCCATGGTGCCACTGCCCATAGAGACATTCCGCACGGTCACTTTTCTCACGGTGAAAGTACCTATGGTGACACTGCACCTGGTGGCAGTGCAAAATGGTGACAGTGCCCATGGTGACATTGCTCATAGTGACTTTGCTTACAGTGATAGTCCTTACGGTGACAGTGTGCATGGTGACACTGCACACAGTTGCAGTGTTCATGGTGACAGTGTTCACGGTGATACTTTCCATGGTGATAGTGCCCATGGTGACACTGCACATGGTGGCAGTGAAAAATGGTGACAGTGCCCCTGTTGTCAGTTCTCATGGTGACCGTGCACATGGTGACAACCCGTGCAGACTGTACTCATGGTGACAGTACTCACGGTGACAGTTCTCATGTTTGCAGTATCCATGGTGACAGTGCTCACAGTGATAGTGCCCATGGTGAGAGTGCCCATGATGACAGGGCCCATGGTGCCATTGCCTATGGTGACAGTGCTCATGGTAACAGTGCCCAAGGTGACAGTGACCATGGTGAGAGTGCTCACACTGATGGTGCCCATGGTGACAGTGCTCATGGTGTCTGTCTACATTGTGCCAGTACCCATGGCAACAGTGCTCATGGTGACAGGGACCACAGTGAGAGAGCTCACGGTGAGAGTGCTCACGGTAATAGTGCTCATGGTGACAGTGCAAATGGTGACAATACCATGGTGACAGTACTCATGTTGAAAATACCCATGGTGGCAGTTCTCATAGCGACAGATCTCATGGTGACATTGCTCATAATAGCAGTGCCCAGGTGCCAGTGCTCGTGGTGACGGTGCTAATGGTGACAGTGCTCTTGGTGGCAGTTCCCATCGGGACAATACTGATGGTGACACTGTGCATTGTTACAGTGCCCATGGTAACCGTGTTCACGGTGATAGTGCACATCGTGACAGTGCCCATGGTGGTAGTTCACCTGGTGACAGTGCTAAATAGTGACAGTGCACATGCTGACAGTGCTCACGGTGATAGTGCCCATGGTGACAGTGCACACGGTCATAATGGGCATTGTTACAGAGTTCATGGTGACAGCACACGGTGGCAGTGGCCATGGAGACAGTGCCCACGATGACAGTGCCCATGGTGACAGTGCCGACAGTGACAGTGCCCATGGTGACACTTCTCATGGTGACAGTGCCCATGGGGACAGTTAGCATGGTGAGATTTCTAACGGTGATAGTGCCCGTTGTGCCAGTGCTCACAGTAACAATGCCCATGGGGCCAGTGCCCATAGAGTCATTCCGCACGGTCACATTTCTCACGGTGAAAGTGCCTATGGTGATATTAACCATGGTGACACTGCACATGGTGGCAGAGCAAAATGGCGACAGTGCCCATGGTGACATTGCTCATGGTGACTTTGCTTACGGTGATAGTCCTTACAGTGACAGTACGCATGGTGACACTGCACACAGTGACAGTGTTCATGGTGAAAGTGTTCACGGTGATAGTTCCCATGGTGAGATTGTCCTGGTAACAGTGCCCATAGTCACAATTCTCATGGTGTAGTGCTCACAGTGACAGTGCCCATGGTGTCATGCCCATGGTGACAGTGCTCATGGTGACAGTGCTCATGTTGGCAGAGCCATAAATAAGAGTGCTCATTGTGGCAGTGCTCATGGTGTCCGTGCTCATGGTGACAGTGCCCATGATTACAGTGTTTATGGTGATAGATGTCACGGTGTCAGTGCCCACGCGGAGAGTGCCAAGGCTGACAAAGCCCAGGGTGATACTTCCCATTGTGACAGTGCCCACGGTGACAGTGCCCATGGTGACAGCACCCAGTGTGACAAGGCACATGGTGACAGTGCTCACGGTGACAGTGCCCATGGTGACAGTGCCGATGGTGAGAGTGCCAATAGTGACAGTGCTCATGGTGAAACTGCCCACAGAGACATCGCCCATGGTGATAGTGTTCATGGTGACAACCCCACGGTGACAGTGCCAATGTTGATAGTCCCAGTGGTGACAGGTCTTACATTGAATGTGACCATGGTGTCTGTGCTCATGGTGACAGTGCTCAAGGTTATAGTCTCCATGTTGACAGTGCCGATGGTGACAATTCTCACGGTGACAGGGCCTATGGTGAAAATTCTCATACTGACAGTGTTCACGGTGACAGTGCCCATGGTGCTATTACCCATGGTGACAGTTCTCATAGTGAAACTGCCCATGTTGACACTGCCCATGGTGGCAGTGCAAAATGGTGACAGTGCCCATGGTGATATTGCTCATGGTGACATTGCTTATGGTGATAGTGTGTATGGTGAAACTGCACACAGTGACATTGCTCATGGTGACAGTGTTCATGGCGTTAGTTCCTATGGTGAATGTGACCATGGGGACAGTGCCCATAGTCACAATTCTCATGGTGTAGTGCTCACGGTGACAGTGCCCATGGTGGCAATACACAGGGTGACAGTATTCATGGTGACATTGCTCATGGTGAGAGTGCCCATGTTCACAACTGTCACGGTGATAGTTCCCATGGTGACAATACCCAGGGTAACAGAGCTGATGGTAAAAGTGTTCACGGTGACAGTGCCCATGGTGACAGTACCTAAGGTGACAATTCCCATGGTGAGACTGCTCATAGACAGTGCCCATGGTGACAATACCCAGCGTGTCCTGTCCATGGTGACAGTGATCATGGTGACACATCTCATGAGGACAGTGCCATAAGTGACAGTGCTCATTGTGGCAGTGCTCATGGTGACAGTGCCCATGGTGACAGTGCCTATGGTGATAGATATCATGGTGGCTGTGCCCAGGGAGACATTGCCCACGCTGACAAGACCCATGGTGATACTTCCCATTGTGACAGTGCCATCGGTGGCAGAGCCCATGGTGACAGTGCCCAAGATCACAGAGCCCATGGTGAGAGTGCTAACGGTGACTGTGCCCATGGTGACAGCACCCAGTGTGAAAATGCCCATTGTGACAGTGCTCACGGTGACCATGCCAATGGTGATAGTGCCAATAGTGAGAGTGCTCACGGTGACACTGCCCATGGACACACTGCCCATTGTGATAGTGCCCATCATGACAACCCCTCGGAGGCAGTGCCAATGGTGAGAGTCCCCGTGGTGACAGTTCTCATGGTGAAAGTGATCCTTTTGAAATTGCTCATGGTGACAGTGCTCATGGTGACAGTGCTCAAGGTGATAGTCTCCATGTTGACAGTGTGCATGGTGACTGTTCTCACGGTGACAGTGCCTATGGTGATTATGCTCTTAGTGACAGTGCTCATGGTGACAGTGCCCATGGTGACAGTGACCACGGTGACTGTTCTCACCGTGGTAGTGCCCATGGTGACAGTGTTCATGATGACAGTCCGCATTAAGGCTGTGCCCGTGGTGACATTGCTAATGGTGATAATTCTCACGGTGATAGTACGCACGTTGAAAATGACAAAGGTGACAACACCCAGGTGATAATAATCATGGTGAAAGTGCCCATGGTGGCAGTTCTCATACTGACAGTTCTTGTGACAGTGCTCATGGTGGCAGTGCTCGTGGTGACAGTGCTCTTGGTGACAGTGCTCATGGTGGCAGTGCCCATGGTGAGACTACCGATGGTGACCCTGCCCATGGTGACAGTGCACATGGTCATGGTGCCTCTGGTGGCAGTGCAATATAGTGAGAATGCCCATGATGATATTGCTCATGGTGATAGTGCCCATGGTGAGAGTGCCCATGGTTCCAGTGCTCATGGTGACAGTGCCCATTGTGACAGTGCCCTTGGTGACAGTGCACACCATGAGAGTGCCCATGGTGTCTGTGCCCATGGTGACAGTTCTTATCATGAGAGTGTTCACGGTAGCAGTGTTCATGGTAATAGTGCTCACGGAGGCATTGCCCACAATGAGAGTGCCCACGGTGAGAATACTGACTGTGACAGTGCTCATGATGACTTTTCTCTCTGCGACAGTGCCCTTGGGGACAGTTAGCACGGTGAGATTTCTCACAGTGATAGTGCACATTGTTTCAGTGCTCATAGTGACAAGACCCTAGGCGCCAGTGCCCATCATGGCATTGCTCACGGTGATATTTCTCACGGTGACAGTGCCCATGGTGATATTACCCATGGTGACAGTACTCAGTGATCAAGTGCTCATGGTGACATGGCATAAGGTGATAATGCTCACGGTGGCAGTGCAAAATGGTGACAGTGCCCATGGGGACATTGCTTAATGTGATAGTCCTTGTGGTGACATTGTGCATGGTGACATTGCCCACCATGACAGTGCTCTTGTTGACAGTGCTCATGGTGATAGTGCCAATGTTGGAAGTGCCCATCGTGAAAGTGTCCATGGTGACAGTTCTTATGATGAGAGTGGTCAGAGTGGCAGTGCTCATGGTGAAAGTGCCCATGGTGACACAGCCCACGGTGACAGTGTCCATAGTTATAGTGTCCATGGTGACAGTACTAACAGTGAAATTGTCCATGGGGACACTGCCCATGGTGAAAGTGCCCATGGTCACAACACTCACGGTGATAGTGCTCACGGTGAGAGTGGCCATGGTGACAGTGACCACGGTGACAGTTCTAATGGTGATACTGCCCATGATGACAGTGCTCATGGTGACAGTCCACATTGTACCAGTGCCCAAGGTGACAGTGCTCATGGTGACAGTGCCCAAAGTCACAATACCCATGGTGACAGTGCCCAGGCTGACAGTTCTCAAGGTGATAGTGCCCATGGTGACAGTGCCCATGGTGATACAGAGAATGGGGACAGTGCTTATGGTGACAGTGGTCATGGTTGCAGTACCCATGGTGATAGTGCTGAAACTGACAGTGCCCTTGGGGATAGTGCCCATGGTGAGTGTGCTCGTGTTAATTGTGTCCATGGTGGCAGTTCCCATTGTGAAAGTGCTCATGATGACAGTGCCCATGTGGGTAGTTCCCATGGTGACAGTGCTCATGGTGATAGTGACCATGTTAAGAGTGCACATGGTGGCTGTGCCCTTGGTGACAGTGCCCATGATGACAGTATTCATGGTGACAGTGCTCACGGTGATAATGCCCATGGTGGCAGTGCACATGGTGGTAGTGCACATGGTGGCAGTGAAAAATGGTGACAGTTCCCATGCTGACAGTTCTCATTGTGACAATGCACACGGTCACAACCGATGCTGACACTGCTCATGGTAGCTGTACCCTTGGTGACAGTGCTCAGAGTGATAGTGCCCATGGTGGCAGTGCCCATGGTGACACTGCCCATGGTGACAATGCCCATGATGACAGTGCCCATGGAGTCAGTGCCCACGGAGCCATTGCCTATGGTAACATTGCTCACAGTGACAGTACCCATGGTAACAGTGACCATGGTGAGAGTGCTCATGGTGATAGTGTCTATGGTGACAGATCACACTGTGACAGTCCGCATTGTGCCAGTACCAATAGTGACAGTGCCCATGGTGACATTGACCATGGTGAGAGTGATCACGGTGCTAGTGCTCACAGTAATAGTGCTCATGGTGACAGTGCCGACAGTGAAGGTGCTCACGGTGACAGTGCCTCTGGTGATAGTGCCCATGGTGAGAGTCCGCCCATTGATAGTGCCCATGGTGGCAGTTCCCATTGTGAAAATGCTCATGATGACATTGCCCATGTTGGTAGTCCCCATGGTGACAGTGCTCACGGTGATAGTGACCTTGGTAACTGTGCACATGGTGGCCGTGCCCTTGGTGACAGTGCCAATGATGACAGTACTCATGGTGACAGTTCTCACGGTGATAGTGCCCATGGTGATATTGCACATGGTGGCAGTGAAAAATGGTGACAGTGCCCATGTTGACAGTTCTCATGGTGACAGTGCACACGGTGACAACCCATGCAGACAGTACTCACGGTGACAGTTCTCATGGTTGCAGTACCCATGGTGACAGTGCTCACAGTGATACTGCCCATGGTGGCAGTGCCCATGGTGACAGTGCCCATGGTGACACTGCCCATGATGACAGTGCCCATGGTGAAAGTTCCCACGGCGCCATTGCCTATGGTGACAGTGCTCATGGTAACAGTGCCCATGGTGACAGTGACCATGGTGAGAGTGCTCACACTGATAGTGCCCATGGTGACAGGGCTCATGGTGCCAGTCCTCATTGTGCCAGTACCCATGGTGACATTGCTCTTGGTCACACTGACCACAGTGAGAGTGCTCACTGTGATAGAGCTCACGGTAATAGTGCTCATGGTGACAGTGCAAATGGTGACAATACCCATGGTGACAGTACTCATGTTGAAAATACCCATGGTGGCAGTTCTCATGGTGACAGTGCTCATAATAGCAGTGCCCAAGGTGGCAGTCCTCGTGGTGACAGTGCTAATGGTGACAGTGCTCTTGGTGGCAGTTCCCATGGGGACAGTACCGATGGTGACCCTGTGCATTGTTACAGTGCCCATGGTAACCGTGCTCACGGTGGTAGTGCACATCGTGACAGTGCCCATGGTGGCAGTTCACCTGGTGACAGTGCTAAATCGTGACAGTGCACATGCTGACAGTGCTCACGGTGATAGTGCCCATGGTGACAGTGCCCACGGTGATAATGGGTATTATTACAGTGTTCATCTTGACAGAGCCCAAGGTGGCAGTGGCCATGGTGACAGTGCCCACAATGACAGTGCCCATGGTAACAGTGCCGACAGTGACAGTGCCCATGGTGACACTTCTCACAGTGAATGTGCCCATGGGGACAGTTACCATGATGAGATTTCTCATGGTGATAGTGCCCGTTGTGACAGTGCTCACACTGACAATGCCCATGGTGCCACTGCCCATAGAGACATTCCGCACGGTCACTTTTCTCACGGTGAAAGTACCTATGGTGACACTGCACCTGGTGGCAGTGCAAAATGGTGACAGTGCCCATGGTGACATTGCTCATAGTGACTTTGCTTACAGTGATAGTCCTTACGGTGACAGTGTGCACAGTGACACTGCACACAGTTGCAGTGTTCATGGTGACAGTGTTCACGGTGATACTTTCCATGGTGATAGTGCCCATGGTGACACTGCACATGGTGGCAGTGAAAAATGGTGACAGTGCCCCTGTTGTCAGTTCTCATGGTGACCGTGCACATGGTGACAACCCGTGCAGACTGTACTCATGGTGACAGTACTCACGGTGACAGTTCTCATGTTTGCAGTATCCATGGTGACAGTGCTCACAGTGATAGTGCCCATGGTGAGAGTGCCCATGATGACAGGGCCCATGGTGCCATTGCCTATGGTGACAGTGCTCATGGTAACAATGCCCAAGGTGACAGTGACCATGGTGAGAGTGCTCACACTGATGGTGCCCATGGTGACAGTGCTCATGGTGTCTGTCTACATTGTGCCAGTACCCATGGCAACAGTGCTCATGGTGACAGGGACCACAGTGAGAGAGCTCACGGTGAGAGTGCTCACGGTAATAGTGCTCATGGTGACAGTGCAAATGGTGACAATACCATGGTGACAGTACTCATGTTGAAAATACCCATGGTGGCAGTTCTCATAGCGACAGATCTCATGGTGACATTGCTCATAATAGCAGTGCCCAGGTGCCAGTGCTCGTGGTGACGGTGCTAATGGTGACAGTGCTCTTGGTGGCAGTTCCCATCGGGACAATACTGATGGTGACACTGTGCATTGTTACAGTGCCCATGGTAACCGTGTTCACGGTGATAGTGCACATCGTGACAGTGCCCATGGTGGTAGTTCACCTGGTGACAGTGCTAAATAGTGACAGTGCACATGCTGACAGTGCTCACGGTGATAGTGCCCATGGTGACAGTGCACACGGTCATAATGGGCATTGTTACAGAGTTCATGGTGACAGCACACGGTGGCAGTGGCCATGGAGACAGTGCCCACGATGACAGTGCCCATGGTGACAGTGCCAACAGTGACAGTGCCCATGGTGACACTTCTCATGGTGACAGTGCCCATGGGGACAGTTAGCATGGTGAGATTTCTAACGGTGATAGTGCCCGTTGTGCCAGTGCTCACAGTAACAATGCCCATGGGGCCAGTGCCCATAGAGTCATTCCGCACGGTCACATTTCTCACGGTGAAAGTGCCTATGGTGATATTAACCATGGTGACACTGCACATGGTGGCAGAGCAAAATGGTGACAGTGCCCATGGTGACATTGCTCATGGTGACTTTGCTTACGGTGATAGTCCTTACAGTGACAGTACGCATGGTGACACTGCACACAGTGACAGTGTTCATGGTGAAAGTGTTCACGGTGATAGTTCCCATGGTGAGATTGTCCTGGTAACAGTGCCCATAGTCACAATTCTCATGGTGTAGTGCTCACAGTGACAGTGCCCATGGTGTCATGCCCATGGTGACAGTGCTCATGGTGACAGTGCTCATGTTGGCAGAGCCATAAATAAGAGTGCTCATTGTGGCAGTGCTCATGGTGTCCGTGCTCATGGTGACAGTGCCCATGATTACAGTGTTTATGGTGATAGATGTCACGGTGTCAGTGCCCACGCGGAGAGTGCCAAGGCTGACAAAGCCCAGGGTGATACTTCCCATTGTGACAGTGCCCACGGTGACAGTGCCCATGGTGACAGCACCCAGTGTGACAAGGCACATGGTGACAGTGCTCACGGTGACAGTGCCCATGGTGACAGTGCCGATGGTGAGAGTGCCAATAGTGACAGTGCTCATGGTGAAACTGCCCACAGAGACATCGCCCATGGTGATAGTGTTCATGGTGACAACCCCACGGTGACAGTGCCAATGTTGATAGTCCCAGTGGTGACAGGTCTTACATTGAATGTGACCATGGTGTCTGTGCTCATGGTGACAGTGCTCAAGGTTATAGTCTCCATGTTGACAGTGCCGATGGTGACAATTCTCACGGTGACAGGGCCTATGGTGAAAATTCTCATAGTGACAGTGTTCACGGTGACAGTGCCCATGGTGCTATTACCCATGGTGACAGTTCTCATAGTGAAACTGCCCATGTTGACACTGCCCATGGTGGCAGTGCAAAATGGTGACAGTGCCCATGGTGATATTGCTCATGGTGACATTGCTTATGGTGATAGTGTGTATGGTGAAACTGCACACAGTGACATTGCTCATGGTGACAGTGTTCATGGCGTTAGTTCCTATGGTGAATGTGACCATGGGGACAGTGCCCATAGTCACAATTCTCATGGTGTAGTGCTCACGGTGACAGTGCCCATGGTGACAATACACAGGGTGACAGTATTCATGGTGACATTGCTCATGGTGAGAGTGCCCATGTTCACAACTGTCACGGTGATAGTTCCCATGGTGACAATACCCAGGGTAACAGAGCTGATGGTAAAAGTGTTCACGGTGACAGTGCCCATGGTGACAGTACCTAAGGTGACAATTCCCATGGTGAGACTGCTCATAGACAGTGCCCATGGTGACAATACCCAGCGTGTCCTGTCCATGGTGACAGTGATCATGGTGACACATCTCATGAGGACAGTGCCATAAGTGACAGTGCTCATTGTGGCAGTGCTCATGGTGACAGTGCCCATGGTGACAGTGCCTATGGTGATAGATATCATGGTGGCCGTGCCCAGGGAGACATTGCCCACGCTGACAAGACCCATGGTGATACTTCCCATTGTGACAGTGCCATCGGTGGCAGAGCCCATGGTGACAGTGCCCAAGATCACAGAGCCCATGGTGAGAGTGCTAACGGTGACTGTGCCCATGGTGACAGCACCCAGTGTGAAAATGCCCATTGTGACAGTGCTCACGGTGACCATGCCAATGGTGATAGTGCCAATAGTGAGAGTGCTCACGGTGACACTGCCCATGGACACACTGCCCATTGTGATAGTGCCCATCATGACAACCCCTCGGAGGCAGTGCCAATGGTGAGAGTCCCCGTGGTGACAGTTCTCATGGTGAAAGTGATCCTTTTGAAATTGCTCATGGTGACAGTGCTCATGGTGACAGTGCTCAAGGTGATAGTCTCCATGTTGACAGTGTGCATGGTGACTGTTCTCACGGTGACAGTGCCTATGGTGATTATGCTCTTAGTGACAGTGCTCATGGTGACAGTGCCCATGGTGACAGTGACCACGGTGACTGTTCTCACCGTGGTAGTGCCCATGGTGACAGTGTTCATGATGACAGTCCGCATTAAGGCTGTGCCCGTGGTGACATTGCTAATGGTGATAATTCTCACGGTGATAGTACGCACGTTGAAAATGACAAAGGTGACAACACCCAGGTGATAATAATCATGGTGAAAGTGCCCATGGTGGCAGTTCTCATACTGACAGTTCTTGTGACAGTGCTCATGGTGGCAGTGCTCGTGGTGACAGTGCTCTTGGTGACAGTGCTCATGGTGGCAGTGCCCATGGTGAGACTACCGATGGTGACACTGCCCATGGTGACAGTGCACATGGTCATGGTGCATCTGCTGGCAGTGCAAAATAGTGAGAGTGCCCATGATGATATTGCTCATGGTGATAGTGCCCATGGTGAGAGTGCCCATGGTTCCAGTGCTCATGGTGACAGTGCCCATTGTGACAGTGCCCTTGGTGACAGTGCACACCATGAGAGTGCCCATGGTGTCTGTGCCCATGGTGACAGTTCTTATCATGAGAGTGTTCACGGTAGCAGTGTTCATGGTAATAGTGCTCACGGAGGCATTGCCCACAATGAGAGTGCCCACGGTGAGAATACTGACTGTGACAGCGCCCATGATGACTTTTCTCTCTGTGACAGTGCCCTTGGGGACAGTTAGCACGGTGAGATTTCTCACAGTGATAGTGCACATTGTTTCAGTGCTCATAGTGACAAGACCCTAGGCGCCAGTGCCCATCATGGCATTGCTCACGGTGATATTTCTCACGGTGACAGTGCCCATGGTGATATTACCCATGGTGACAGTACTCAGTGATCAAGTGCTCATGGTGACATGGCATAAGGTGATAATGCTCACGGTGGCAGTGCAAAATGGTGACAGTGCCCATGGGGACATTGCTTAATGTGATAGTCCTTGTGGTGACATTGTGCATGGTGACATTGCCCACCATGACAGTGCTCTTGTTGACAGTGCTCATGGTGATAGTGCCAATGTTGGAAGTGCCCATCGTGAAAGTGTCCATGGTGACAGTTCTTATGATGAGAGTGGTCAGAGTGGCAGTGCTCATGGTGAAAGTGCCCATGGTGACAGAGCCCACGGTGACAGTGTCCATAGTTATAGTGTCCATGGTGACAGTACTAACAGTGAAATTGTCCATGGGGACACTGCCCATGGTGAAAGTGCCCATGGTCACAACACTCATGGTGATAGTGCTCACGGTGAGAGTGGCCATGGTGACAGTGACCACGGTGACAGTTCTAATGGTGATACTGCCCATGATGACAGTGCTCATGGTGACAGTCCACATTGTACCAGTGCCCAAGGTGACAGTGCCCAAAGTCACAATACCCATGGTGACAGTGCCCAGGCTGACAGTTCTCAAGGTGATAGTGCCCATGGTGACAGTGCACATGGTGATACAGAGAATGGGGACAGTGCTTATGGTGATAGTGGTCATGGTTGCAGTACCCATGGTGATAGTGCTGAAACTGACAGTGCCCTTGGGGATAGTGCCCATGGTGAGTGTGCTCGTGTTAATTGTGTCCATGGTGGCAGTTCCCATTGTGAAAGTGCTCATGATGACAGTGCCCATGTGGGTAGTTCCCATGGTGACAGTGCTCATGGTGATAGTGACCATGTTAAGAGTGCACATGGTGGCTGTGCCCTTGGTGACAGTGCCCATGATGACAGTATTCATGGTGACAGTGCTCACGGTGATAATGCCCATGGTGGCAGTGCACATGGTGGTAGTGCACATGGTGGCAGTGAAAAATGGTGACAGTTCCCATGCTGACAGTTCTCATTGTGACAATGCACACGGTCACAACCGATGCTGACACTGCTCATGGTAGCTGTACCCTTGGTGACAGTGCTCAGAGTGATAGTGCCCATGGTGGCAGTGTCCATGGTGACACTGCCCATGGTGACATTGCCCATGATGACAGTGCCCATGGAGTCAGTGCCCACGGAGCCATTGCCTCTGGTAACAGTGCTCACAGTGACAGTACCCATGGTAACAGTGACCATGGTGAGAGTGCTCATGGTGATAGTGTCTATGGTGACAGATCACACTGTGACAGTCCGCATTGTGCCAGTACCAATAGTGACAGTGCCCATGGTGACATTGACCACGGTGAGAGTGATCACGGTGCTAGTGCTCACAGTAATAGTGCTCATGGTGACAGTGCCGACAGTGAAGGTGCTCACGGTGACAGTGCCTCTGGTGATAGTGCCCATGGTGAGAGTCCGCCCATTGATAGTGCCCATGGTGGCAGTTCCCATTGTGAAAATGCTCATGATGACATTGCCCATGTTGGTAGTCCCCATGGTGACAGTGCTCACGGTGATAGTGACCTTGGTAACTGTGCACATGGTGGCCGTGCCCTTGGTGACAGTGCCAATGATGACAGTACTCATGGTGACAGTTCTCACGGTGATAGTGCCCATGGTGATATTGCACATGGTGGCAGTGAAAAATGGTGACAGTGCCCATGTTGACAGTTCTCATGGTGACAGTGCACACGGTGACAACCCATGCAGACAGTACTCACGGTGACAGTTCTCATGGTTGCAGTACCCATGGTGACAGTGCTCACAGTGATACTGCCCATGGTGGCAGTGCCCATGGTGACAGTGCCCATGGTGACACTGCCCATGATGACAGTGCCCATGGTGAAAGTTCCCACGGCGCCATTGCCTATGGTGACAGTGCTCATGGTAACAGTGCCCATGGTGACAGTGACCATGGTGAGAGTGCTCACACTGATAGTGCCCATGGTGACAGGGCTCATGGTGCCAGTCCGCATTGTGCCAGTACCCATGGCGACAGTGCTCATGGTGACACTGACCACAGTGAGAGTGCTCACTGTGATAGAGCTCACGGTAATAGTGCTCATGGTGACAGTGCAAAGGGTGACAATACCCATGGTGACAGTACTCATGTTGAAAATACCCATGGTGGCAGTTCTCATGGTGACAGTGCTCATAATAGCAGTGCCCAAGGTGGCAGTCCTCGTGGTGCCAGTGCTAATGGTGACAGTGCTCTTGGTGGCAGTTCCCATGGGGACAGTACCGTTGGTGACCCTGTGCATTGTTACAGTGCCCATGGTAACCGTGCTCACGGTGGTAGTGCACATCGTGACAGTGCCCATGGTGGCAGTTCACCTGGTGACAGTGCTAAATCGTGACAGTGCACATGCTGACAGTGCTCACGGTGATAGTGCCCATGGTGACAGTGCCCACGGTGATAATGGGTATTATTACAGTGTTCATCTTGACAGAGCCCAAGGTGGCAGTGGCCATGGTGACAGTGCCCACAATGACAGTGCCCATGGTAACAGTGCCGACAGTGACAGTGCCCATGGTGACACTTCTCACAGTGAATGTGCCCATGGGGACAGTTACCATGATGAGATTTCTCACGGTGATAGTGCCCGTTGTGACAGTGCTCACACTGACAATGCCCATGGTGCCACTGCCCATAGAGACATTCCGCACGGTCACTTTTCTCACGGTGAAAGTACCTATGGTGACACTGCACCTGGTGGCAGTGCAAAATGGTGACAGTGCCCATGGTGACATTGCTCATAGTGACTTTGCTTACAGTGATAGTCCTTACGGTGACAGTGTGCATGGTGACACTGCACACAGTTGCAGTGTTCATGGTGACAGTGTTCACGGTGATACTTTCCATGGTGATAGTGCCCATGGTGACACTGCACATGGTGGCAGTGAAAAATGGTGACAGTGCCCCTGTTGTCAGTTCTCATGGTGACCGTGCACATGGTGACAACCCGTGCAGACTGTACTCATGGTGACAGTACTCACGGTGACAGTTCTCATGTTTGCAGTGTCCATGGTGACAGTGCTCACAGTGATAGTGCCCATGGTGAGAGTGCCCATGATGACAGGGCCCATGGTGCCATTGCCTATGGTGACAGTGCTCATGGTAACAGTGCCCAAGGTGACAGTGACCATGGTGAGAGTGCTCACACTGATGGTGCCCATGGTGACAGTGCTCATGGTGTCTGTCTACATTGTGCCAGTACCCATGGCAACAGTGCTCATGGTGACAGGGACCACAGTGAGAGAGCTCACGGTGAGAGTGCTCACGGTAATAGTGCTCATGGTGACAGTGCAAATGGTGACAATACCATGGTGACAGTACTCATGTTGAAAATACCCATGGTGGCAGTTCTCATAGCGACAGATCTCATGGTGACATTGCTCATAATAGCAGTGCCCAGGTGCCAGTGCTCGTGGTGACGGTGCTAATGGTGACAGTGCTCTTGGTGGCAGTTCCCATCGGGACAATACTGATGGTGACACTGTGCATTGTTACAGTGCCCATGGTAACCGTGTTCACCGTGATAGTGCACATCGTGACAGTGCCCATGGTGGTAGTTCACCTGGTGACAGTGCTAAATAGTGACAGTGCACATGCTGACAGTGCTCACGGTGATAGTGCCCATGGTGACAGTGCACACGGTGATAATGGGCATTGTTACAGTGTTCATGGTGACAGCACACGGTGGCAGTGGCCATGGAGACAGTGCCCACAATGACAGTGCCCATGGTGACAGTGCCGACTGTGACAGTGCCCATGGTGACACTTCTCATGGTGACAGTGCCCATGGGGACAGTTAGCATGGTGAGATTTCTAACGGTGATAGTGCCCGTTGTGCCAGTGCTCACAGTAACAATGCCCATGGGGCCAGTGCCCATAGAGTCATTCCGCACGGTCACATTTCTCACGGTGAAAGTGCCTATGGTGATCTTAACCATGGTGACACTGCACATGGTGGCAGAGCAAAATGGCGACAGTGCCCATGGTGACATTGCTCATGGTGACTTTGCTTACGGTGATAGTCCTTACAGTGACAGTACGCATGGTGACACTGCACACAGTGACAGTGTTCATGGTGAAAGTGTTCACGGTGATAGTTCCCATGGTGAGATTGTCCTGGTAACAGTGCCCATAGTCACAATTCTCATGGTGTAGTGCTCACAGTGACAGTGCCCATGGTGTCATGCCCATGGTGACAGTGCTCATGGTGACAGTGCTCATGTTGGCAGAGCCATAAATAAGAGTGCTCATTGTGGCAGTGCTCATGGTGTCCGTGCTCATGGTGACAGTGCCCATGATTACAGTGTTTATGGTGATAGATGTCACGGTGTCAGTGCCCACGCGGAGAGTGCCAAGGCTGACAAAGCCCAGGGTGATACTTCCCATTGTGACAGTGCCCACGGTGACAGTGCCCATGGTGACAGCACCCAGTGTGACAAGGCGCATGGTGACAGTGCTCACGGTGACAGTGCCCATGGTGACAGTGCCGATGGTGAGAGTGCCAATAGTGACAGTGCTCATGGTGAAACTGCCCACAGAGACATCGCCCATGGTGATAGTGTTCATGGTGACAACCCCACGGTGACAGTGCCAATGTTGATAGTCCCAGTGGTGACAGGTCTTACATTGAATGTGACCATGGTGTCTGTGCTCATGGTGACAGTGCTCAAGGTTATAGTCTCCATGTTGACAGTGCCGAAGGTGACAATTCTCACGGTGACAGGGCCTATGGTGAAAATTCTCATAGTGACAGTGTTCACGGTGACAGTGCCCATGGTGCTATTACCCATGGTGACAGTACTCATAGTGAAACTGCCCATGTTGACACTGCCCATGGTGGCAGTGCAAAATGGTGACAGTGCCCATGGTGATATTGCTCATGGTGACATTGCTTATGGTGATAGTGTGTATGGTGAAACTGCACACAGTGACATTGCTCATGGTGACAGTGTTCACGGCGTTAGTTCCTATGGTGAATGTGACCATGGGGACAGTGCCCATAGTCACAATTCTCATGGTGTAGTGCTCACGGTGACAGTGCCCATGGTGACAATACACAGGGTGACAGTATTCATGGTGACATTGCTCATGGTGAGAGTGCCCATGTTCACAACTGTCACGGTGATAGTTCCCATGGTGACAATACCCAGGGTAACAGAGCTGATGGTAAAAGTGTTCACGGTGACAGTGCCCATGGTGACAGTACCTAAGGTGACAATTCCCATGGTGAGACTGCTCATAGACAGTGCCCATGGTGACAATACCCAGCGTGTCCTGTCCATGGTGACAGTGATCATGGTGACACATCTCATGAGGACAGTGCCATAAGTGACAGTGCTCATTGTGGCAGTGCTCATGGTGACAGTGCCCATGGTGACAGTGCCTATGGTGATAGATATCATGGTGGCTGTGCCCAGGGAGACATTGCCCACGCTGACAAGACCCATGGTGATACTTCCCATTGTGACAGTGCCATCGGTGGCAGAGCCCATGGTGACAGTGCCCAAGATCACAGAGCCCATGGTGAGAGTGCTAACGGTGACTGTGCCCATGGTGACAGCACCCAGTGTGAAAATGCCCATTGTGACAGTGCTCACGGTGACCATGCCAATGGTGATAGTGCCAATAGTGAGAGTGCTCACGGTGACACTGCCCATGGACACACTGCCCATTGTGATAGTGCCCATCATGACAACCCCTCGGAGGCAGTGCCAATGGTGAGAGTCCCCGTGGTGACAGTTCTCATGGTGAAAGTGATCCTTTTGAAATTGCTCATGGTGACAGTGCTCATGGTGACAGTGCTCAAGGTGATAGTCTCCATGTTGACAGTGTGCATGGTGACTGTTCTCACGGTGACAGTGCCTATGGTGATTATGCTCTTAGTGACAGTGCTCATGGTGACAGTGCCCATGGTGACAGTGACCACGGTGACTGTTCTCACCGTGGTAGTGCCCATGGTGACAGTGTTCATGATGACAGTCCGCATTAAGGCTGTGCCCGTGGTGACATTGCTAATGGTGATAATTCTCATGGTGATAGTACGCACGTTGAAAATGACAAAGGTGACAACACCCAGGTGATAATAATCATGGTGAAAGTGCCCATGGTGGCAGTTCTCATACTGACAGTTCTTGTGACAGTGCTCATGGTGGCAGTGCTCGTGGTGACAGTGCTCTTGGTGACAGTGCTCATGGTGGCAGTGCCCATGGTGACAGTGCACATGGTCATGGTGCCTCTGGTGGCAGTGCAATATAGTGAGAATGCCCATGATGATATTGCTCATGGTGATAGTGCCCATGGTGAGAGTGCCCATGGTTCCAGTGCTCATGGTGACAGTGCCCATTGTGACAGTGTCCTTGGTGACAGTGCACACCATGAGAGTGCCCATGGTGTCTGTGCCCATGGTGACAGTTCTTATCATGAGAGTGTTCACGGTAGCAGTGTTCATGGTAATAGTGCTCACGGAGGCATTGCCCACAATGAGAGTGCCCACGGTGAGAATACTGACTGTGACAGTGCCCATGATGACTTTTCTCTCTGTGACAGTGCCCTTGGGGACAGTTAGCACGGTGAGATTTCTCACAGTGATAGTGCACATTGTTTCAGTGCTCATAGTGACAAGACCCTAGGCGCCAGTGCCCATCATGGCATTGCTCACGGTGATATTTCTCACGGTGACAGTGCCCATGGTGATATTACCCATGGTGACAGTACTCAGTGATCAAGTGCTCATGGTGACATGGCATAAGGTGATAATGCTCACGGTGGCAGTGCAAAATGGTGACAGTGCCCATGGTGACATTGCTCATAGTGACTTTGCTTACAGTGATAGTCCTTACGGTGACAGTGTGCATGGTGACACTGCACACAGTTGCAGTGTTCATGGTGACAGTGTTCACGGTGATACTTTCCATGGTGATAGTGCCCATGGTGACACTGCACATGGTGGCAGTGAAAAATGGTGACAGTGCCCCTGTTGTCAGTTCTCATGGTGACCGTGCACATGGTGACAACCCGTGCAGACTGTACTCATGGTGACAGTACTCACGGTGACAGTTCTCATGTTTGCAGTATCCATGGTGACAGTGCTCACAGTGATAGTGCCCATGGTGAGAGTGCCCATGATGACAGGGCCCATGGTGCCATTGCCTATGGTGACAGTGCTCATGGTAACAGTGCCCAAGGTGACAGTGACCATGGTGAGAGTGCTCACACTGATGGTGCCCATGGTGACAGTGCTCATGGTGTCTGTCTACATTGTGCCAGTACCCATGGCAACAGTGCTCATGGTGACAGGGCCCACAGTGAGAGAGCTCACGGTGAGAGTGCTCACGGTAATAGTGCTCATGGTGACAGTGCAAATGGTGACAATACCATGGTGACAGTACTCATGTTGAAAATACCCATGGTGGCAGTTCTCATAGCGACAGATCTCATGGTGACATTGCTCATAATAGCAGTGCCCAGGTGCCAGTGCTCGTGGTGACGGTGCTAATGGTGACAGTGCTCTTGGTGGCAGTTCCCATCGGGACAATACTGATGGTGACACTGTGCATTGTTACAGTGCCCATGGTAACCGTGTTCACCGTGATAGTGCACATCGTGACAGTGCCCATGGTGGTAGTTCACCTGGTGACAGTGCTAAATAGTGACAGTGCACATGCTGACAGTGCTCACGGTGATAGTGCCCATGGTGACAGTGCACACGGTGATAATGGGCATTGTTACAGTGTTCATGGTGACAGCACACGGTGGCAGTGGCCATGGAGACAGTGCCCACAATGACAGTGCCCATGGTGACAGTGCCGACAGTGACAGTGCCCATGGTGACACTTCTCATGGTGACAGTGCCCATGGGGACAGTTAGCATGGTGAGATTTCTAACGGTGATAGTGCCCGTTGTGCCAGTGCTCACAGTAACAATGCCCATGGGGCCAGTGCCCATAGAGTCATTCCGCACGGTCACATTTCTCACGGTGAAAGTGCCTATGGTGATCTTAACCATGGTGACACTGCACATGGTGGCAGAGCAAAATGGCGACAGTGCCCATGGTGACATTGCTCATGGTGACTTTGCTTACGGTGATAGTCCTTACAGTGACAGTACGCATGGTGACACTGCACACAGTGACAGTGTTCATGGTGAAAGTGTTCACGGTGATAGTTCCCATGGTGAGATTGTCCTGGTAACAGTGCCCATAGTCACAATTCTCATGGTGTAGTGCTCACAGTGACAGTGCCCATGGTGTCATGCCCATGGTGACAGTGCTCATGGTGACAGTGCTCATGTTGGCAGAGCCATAAATAAGAGTGCTCATTGTGGCAGTGCTCATGGTGTCCGTGCTCATGGTGACAGTGCCCATGATTACAGTGTTTATGGTGATAGATGTCACGGTGTCAGTGCCCACGCGGAGAGTGCCAAGGCTGACAAAGCCCAGGGTGATACTTCCCATTGTGACAGTGCCCACGGTGACAGTGCCCATGGTGACAGCACCCAGTGTGACAAGGCGCATGGTGACAGTGCTCACGGTGACAGTGCCCATGGTGACAGTGCCGATAGTGAGAGTGCCAATAGTGACAGTGCTCATGGTGAAACTGCCCACAGAGACATCGCCCATGGTGATAGTGTTCATGGTGACAACCCCACGGTGACAGTGCCAATGTTGATAGTCCCAGTGGTGACAGGTCTTACATTGAATGTGACCATGGTGTCTGTGCTCATGGTGACAGTGCTCAAGGTTATAGTCTCCATGTTGACAGTGCCGATGGTGACAATTCTCACGGTGACAGGGCCTATGGTGAAAATTCTCATAGTGACAGTGTTCACGGTGACAGTGCCCATGGTGCTATTACCCATGGTGACAGTTCTCATAGTGAAACTGCCCATGTTGACACTGCCCATGGTGGCAGTGCAAAATGGTGACAGTGTCCATGGTGATATTGCTCATGGTGACATTGCTTATGGTGATAGTGTGTATGGTGAAACTGCACACAGTGACATTGCTCATGGTGACAGTGTTCATGGCGTTAGTTCCTATGGTGAATGTGACCATGGGGACAGTGCCCATAGTCACAATTCTCATGGTGTAGTGCTCACGGTGACAGTGCCCATGGTGACAATACACAGGGTGACAGTATTCATGGTGACATTGCTCATGGTGAGAGTGCCCATGTTCACAACTGTCACGGTGATAGTTCCCATGGTGACAATACCCAGGGTAACAGAGCTGATGGTAAAAGTGTTCACGGTGACAGTGCCCATGGTGACAGTACCTAAGGTGACAATTCCCATGGTGAGACTGCTCATAGACAGTGCCCATGGTGACAATACCCAGCGTGTCCTGTCCATGGTGACAGTGATCATGGTGACACATCTCATGAGGACAGTGCCATAAGTGACAGTGCTCATTGTGGCAGTGCTCATGGTGACAGTGCCCATGGTGACAGTGCCTATGGTGATAGATATCATGGTGGCTGTGCCCAGGGAGACATTGCCCACGCTGACAAGACCCATGGTGATACTTCCCATTGTGACAGTGCCATCGGTGGCAGAGCCCATGGTGACAGTGCCCAAGATCACAGAGCCCATGGTGAGAGTGCTAACGGTGACTGTGCCCATGGTGACAGCACCCAGTGTGAAAATGCCCATTGTGACAGTGCTCACGGTGACCATGCCAATGGTGATAGTGCCAATAGTGAGAGTGCTCACGGTGACACTGCCCATGGACACACTGCCCATTGTGATAGTGCCCATCATGACAACCCCTCGGAGGCAGTGCCAATGGTGAGAGTCCCCGTGGTGACAGTTCTCATGGTGAAAGTGATCCTTTTGAAATTGCTCATGGTGACAGTGCTCATGGTGACAGTGCTCAAGGTGATAGTCTCCATGTTGACAGTGTGCATGGTGACTGTTCTCACGGTGACAGTGCCTATGGTGATTATGCTCTTAGTGACAGTGCTCATGGTGACAGTGCCCATGGTGACAGTGACCACGGTGACTGTTCTCACCGTGGTAGTGCCCATGGTGACAGTGTTCATGATGACAGTCCGCATTAAGGCTGTGCCCGTGGTGACATTGCTAATGGTGATAATTCTCACGGTGATAGTACGCACGTTGAAAATGACAAAGGTGACAACACCCAGGTGATAATAATCATGGTGAAAGTGCCCATGGTGGCAGTTCTCATACTGACAGTTCTTGTGACAGTGCTCATGGTGGCAGTGCTCGTGGTGACAGTGCTCTTGGTGACAGTGCTCATGGTGGCAGTGCCCATGGTGACAGTGCACATGGTCATGGTGCCTCTGGTGGCAGTGCAATATAGTGAGAATGCCCATGATGATATTGCTCATGGTGATAGTGCCCATGGTGAGAGTGCCCATGGTTCCAGTGCTCATGGTGACAGTGCCCATTGTGACAGTGCCCTTGGTGACAGTGCACACCATGAGAGTGCCCATGGTGTCTGTGCCCATGGTGACAGTTCTTATCATGAGAGTGTTCACGGTAGCAGTGTTCATGGTAATAGTGCTCACGGAGGCATTGCCCACAATGAGAGTGCCCACGGTGAGAATACTGACTGTGACAGTGCCCATGATGACTTTTCTCTCTGTGACAGTGCCCTTGGGGACAGTTAGCACGGTGAGATTTCTCACAGTGATAGTGCACATTGTTTCAGTGCTCATAGTGACAAGACCCTAGGCGCCAGTGCCCATCATGGCATTGCTCACGGTGATATTTCTCACGGTGACAGTGCCCATGGTGATATTACCCATGGTGACAGTACTCAGTGATCAAGTGCTCATGGTGACATGGCATAAGGTGATAATGCTCACGGTGGCAGTGCAAAATGGTGACAGTGCCCATGGTGACATTGCTCATAGTGACTTTGCTTACAGTGATAGTCTTTACGGTGACACTGTGCATGGTGACACTGCACACAGTTGCAGTGTTCATGGTGACAGTGTTCACGGTGATACTTTCCATGGTGATAGTGCCCATGGTGACACTGCACATGGTGGCAGTGAAAAATGGTGACAGTGCCCCTGTTGTCAGTTCTCATGGTGACCGTGCACATGGTGACAACCCGTGCAGACTGTACTCATGGTGACAGTACTCACGGTGACAGTTCTCATGTTTGCAGTATCCATGGTGACAGTGCTCACAGTGATAGTGCCCATGGTGAGAGTGCCCATGATGACAGGGCCCATGGTGCCATTGCCTATGGTGACAGTGCTCATGGTAACAGTGCCCAAGGTGACAGTGACCATGGTGAGAGTGCTCACACTGATGGTGCCCATGGTGACAGTGCTCATGGTGTCTGTCTACATTGTGCCAGTACCCATGGCAACAGTGCTCATGGTGACAGGGACCACAGTGAGAGAGCTCACGGTGAGAGTGCTCACGGTAATAGTGCTCATGGTGACAGTGCAAATGGTGACAATACCATGGTGACAGTACTCATGTTGAAAATACCCATGGTGGCAGTTCTCATAGCGACAGATCTCATGGTGACATTGCTCATAATAGCAGTGCCCAGGTGCCAGTGCTTGTGGTGACGGTGCTAATGGTGACAGTGCTCTTGGTGGCAGTTCCCATCGGGACAATACTGATGGTGACACTGTGCATTGTTACAGTGCCCATGGTAACCGTGTTCACGGTGATAGTGCACATCGTGACAGTGCCCATGGTGGTAGTTCACCTGGTGACAGTGCTAAATAGTGACAGTGCACATGCTGACAGTGCTCACGGTGATAGTGCCCATGGTGACAGTGCACACGGTCATAATGGGCATTGTTACAGAGTTCATGGTGACAGCACACGGTGGCAGTGGCCATGGAGACAGTGCCCACAATGACAGTGCCCATGGTGACAGTGCCGACAGTGACAGTGCCCATGGTGACACTTCTCATGGTGACAGTGCCCATGGGGACAGTTAGCATGGTGAGATTTCTAACGGTGATAGTGCCCGTTGTGCCAGTGCTCACAGTAACAATGCCCATGGGGCCAGTGCCCATAGAGTCATTCCGCACGGTCACATTTCTCACGGTGAAAGTGCCTATGGTGATCTTAACCATGGTGACACTGCACATGGTGGCAGAGCAAAATGGCGACAGTGCCCATGGTGACATTGCTCATGGTGACTTTGCTTACGGTGATAGTCCTTACAGTGACAGTACGCATGGTGACACTGCACACAGTGACAGTGTTCATGGTGAAAGTGTTCACGGTGATAGTTCCCATGGTGAGATTGTCCTGGTAACAGTGCCCATAGTCACAATTCTCATGGTGTAGTGCTCACAGTGACAGTGCCCATGGTGTCATGCCCATGGTGACAGTGCTCATGGTGACAGTGCTCATGTTGGCAGAGCCATAAATAAGAGTGCTCATTGTGGCAGTGCTCATGGTGTCCGTGCTCATGGTGACAGTGCCCATGATTACAGTGTTTATGGTGATAGATGTCACGGTGTCAGTGCCCACGCGGAGAGTGCCAAGGCTGACAAAGCCCAGGGTGATACTTCCCATTGTGACAGTGCCCACGGTGACAGTGCCCATGGTGACAGCACCCAGTGTGACAAGGCGCATGGTGACAGTGCTCACGGTGACAGTGCCCATGGTGACAGTGCCGATGGTGAGAGTGCCAATAGTGACAGTGCTCATGGTGAAACTGCCCACAGAGACATCGCCCATGGTGATAGTGTTCATGGTGACAACCCCACGGTGACAGTGCCAATGTTGATAGTCCCAGTGGTGACAGGTCTTACATTGAATGTGACCATGGTGTCTGTGCTCATGGTGACAGTGCTCAAGGTTATAGTCTCCATGTTGACAGTGCCGATGGTGACAATTCTCACGGTGACAGGGCCTATGGTGAAAATTCTCATAGTGACAGTGTTCACGGTGACAGTGCCCATGGTGCTATTACCCATGGTGACAGTTCTCATAGTGAAACTGCCCATGTTGACACTGCCCATGGTGGCAGTGCAAAATGGTGACAGTGCCCATGGTGATATTGCTCATGGTGACATTGCTTATGGTGATAGTGTGTATGGTGAAACTGCACACAGTGACATTGCTCATGGTGACAGTGTTCATGGCGTTAGTTCCTATGGTGAATGTGACCATGGGGACAGTGCCCATAGTCACAATTCTCATGGTGTAGTGCTCACGGTGACAGTGCCCATGGTGACAATACACAGGGTGACAGTATTCATGGTGACATTGCTCATGGTGAGAGTGCCCATGTTCACAACTGTCACGGTGATAGTTCCCATGGTGACAATACCCAGGGTAACAGAGCTGATGGTAAAAGTGTTCACGGTGACAGTGCCCATGGTGACAGTACCTAAGGTGACAATTCCCATGGTGAGACTGCTCATAGACAGTGCCCATGGTGACAATACCCAGCGTGTCCTGTCCATGGTGACAGTGATCATGGTGACACATCTCATGAGGACAGTGCCATAAGTGACAGTGCTCATTGTGGCAGTGCTCATGGTGACAGTGCCCATGGTGACAGTGCCTATGGTGATAGATATCATGGTGGCTGTGCCCAGGGAGACATTGCCCACGCTGACAAGACCCATGGTGATACTTCCCATTGTGACAGTGCCATCGGTGGCAGAGCCCATGGTGACAGTGCCCAAGATCACAGAGCCCATGGTGAGAGTGCTAACGGTGACTGTGCCCATGGTGACAGCACCCAGTGTGAAAATGCCCATTGTGACAGTGCTCACGGTGACCATGCCAATGGTGATAGTGCCAATAGTGAGAGTGCTCACGGTGACACTGCCCATGGACACACTGCCCATTGTGATAGTGCCCATCATGACAACCCCTCGGAGGCAGTGCCAATGGTGAGAGTCCCCGTGGTGACAGTTCTCATGGTGAAAGTGATCCTTTTGTAATTGCTCATGGTGACAGTGCTCAAGGTGATAGTCTCCATGTTGACAGTGTGCATGGTGACTGTTCTCACGGTGACAGTGCCTATGGTGATTATGCTCTTAGTGACAGTGCTCATGGTGACAGTGCCCATGGTGACAGTGACCACGGTGACTGTTCTCACCGTGGTAGTGCCCATGGTGACAGTGTTCATGATGACAGTCCGCATTAAGGCTGTGCCCGTGGTGACATTGCTAATGGTGATAATTCTCACGGTGATAGTACGCACGTTGAAAATGACAAAGGTGACAACACCCAGGTGATAATAATCATGGTGAAAGTGCCCATGGTGGCAGTTCTCATACTGACAGTTCTTGTGACAGTGCTCATGGTGGCAGTGCTCGTGGTGACAGTGCTCTTGGTGACAGTGCTCATGGTGGCAGTGCCCATGGTGAGACTACCGATGGTGACCCTGCCCATGGTGACAGTGCACATGGTCATGGTGCCTCTGGTGGCAGTGCAATATAGTGAGAATGCCCATGATGATATTGCTCATGGTGATAGTGCCCATGGTGAGAGTGCCCATGGTTCCAGTGCTCATGGTGACAGTGCCCATTGTGACAGTGCCCTTGGTGACAGTGCACACCATGAGAGTGCCCATGGTGTCTGTGCCCATGGTGACAGTTCTTATCATGAGAGTGTTCACGGTAGCAGTGTTCATGGTAATAGTGCTCACGGAGGCATTGCCCACAATGAGAGTGCCCACGGTGAGAATACTGACTGTGACAGTGCCCATGATGACTTTTCTCTCTGTGACAGTGCCCTTGGGGACATAGCACGGTGAGATTTCTCACAGTGATAGTGCACATTGTTTCAGTGCTCATAGTGACAAGACCCTAGGCGCCAGTGCCCATCATGGCATTGCTCACGGTGATATTTCTCACGGTGACAGTGCCCATGGTGATATTACCCATGGTGACAGTACTCAGTGATCAAGTGCTCATGGTGACATGGCATAAGGTGATAATGCTCACGGTGGCAGTGCAAAATGGTGACAGTGCCCATGGGGACATTGCTTAATGTGATAGTCCTTGTGGTGACATTGTGCATGGTGACATTGCCCACCATGACAGTGCTCTTGTTGACAGTGCTCATGGTGATAGTGCCAATGTTGGAAGTGCCCATCGTGAAAGTGTCCATGGTGACAGTTCTTATGATGAGAGTGGTCAGAGTGGCAGTGCTCATGGTGAAAGTGCCCATGGTGCCAGAGCCCACGGAGACAGTGTCCATAGTTATAGTGTCCATGGTGACAGTACTAACAGTGAAATTGTCCATGGGGACACTGCCCATGGTGAAAGGGCCCATGGTCACAACACTCATGGTGATAGTGCTCACAGTGAGAGTGGCCATGGTGACAGTGACCATGGTGACAGTTCTAATGGTGATACTGCCCATGATGACAGTGCTCATGGTGACAGTCCACATTGTACCAGTGCCCAAGGTGACAGTGCTCATGGTGACAGTGCCCAAAGTCACAATACCCATGGTGACAGTGCCCAGGCTGACAGTTCTCAAGGTGATAGTGCCCATGGTGACAGTGCCCATGGTGATACATAGAATGGGGACAGTGCTTATGGTGACAGTGGTCATGGTTGCAGTACCCATGGTGATAGTGCTGAAACTGACAGTGCCCTTGGGGATAGTGCCCATGGTGAGTGTGCTCGTGTTAATTGTGTCCATGGTGGCAGTTCCCATTGTGAAAGTGCTCATGATGACAGTGCCCATGTGGGTAGTTCCCATGGTGACAGTGCTCATGGTGATAGTGACCATGTTAAGAGTGCACATGGTGGCTGTGCCCTTGGTGACAGTGCCCATGATGACAGTATTCATGGTGACAGTGCTCACGGTGATAAGGCCAATGTGGCAGTGCACATGGTGGTAGTGCACATGGTGGCAGTGAAAAATGGGGACAGTTCCCATGCTGACAGTTCTCATTGTGACAATGCACACGGTCACAACTGATGCTGACACTGCTCATGGTAGCTATACCCTTGGTGACAGTGCTCAGAGTGATAGTGCCCATGGTGGCAGTGTCCATGGTGACACTGCCCATGGTGACAATGCCCATGATGACAGTGCCCATGGAGTCAATGCCCACGGAGCCATTGCCTCTGGTAACAGTGCTCACAGTGACAGTACCCATGGTAACAGTGACCATGGTGAGAGTGCTCATGGTGATAGTGTCTATGGTGACAGATCACACTGTGACAGTCCGCATTGTGCCAGTACCAATAGTGACAGTGCCCATGGTGACATTGACCACGGTGAGAGTGATCACGGTGCTAGTGCTCACAGTAATAGTGCTCATGGTGACAGTGCCGACAGTGAAGGTGCTCACGGTGACAGTGCCTCTGGTGATAGTGCCCATGGTGAGAGTCCGCCCATTGATAGTGCCCATGGTGGCAGTTCCCATTGTGAAAATGCTCATGATGACATTGCCCATGTTGGTAGTCCCCATGGTGACAGTGCTCACGGTGATAGTGACCTTGGTAACTGTGCACATGGTGGCCGTGCCCTTGGTGACAGTGCCAATGATGACAGTACTCATGGTGACAGTTCTCACGGTGATAGTGCCCATGGTGATATTGCACATGGTGGCAGTGAAAAATGGTGACAGTGCCCATGTTGACAGTTCTCATGGTGACAGTGCACACGGTGACAACCCATGCAGACAGTACTCACGGTGACAGTTCTCATGGTTGCAGTACCCATGGTGACAGTGCTCACAGTGATACTGCCCATGGTGGCAGTGCCCATGGTGACAGTGCCCATGGTGACACTGCCCATGATGACAGTGCCCATGATGAAAGTTCCCACGGCGCCATTGCCTATGGTGACAGTGCTCATGGTAACAGTGCCCATGGTGACAGTGACCATGGTGAGAGTGCTCACACTGATAGTGCCCATGGTGACAGGGCTCATGGTGCCAGTCCGCATTGTGCCAGTACCCATGGCGACAGTGCTCATGGTGACACTGACCACAGTGAGAGTGCTCACTGTGATAGAGCTCACGGTAATAGTGCTCATGGTGACAGTGCAAAGGGTGACAATACCCATGGTGACAGTACTCATGTTGAAAATACCCATGGTGGCAGTTCTCATGGTGACAGTGCTCATAATAGCAGTGCCCAAGTTGGCAGTCCTCGTGGTGACAGTGCTAATGGTGACAGTGCTCTTGGTGGCAGTTCCCATGGGGACAGTACCGATGGTGACCCTGTGCATTGTTACAGTGCCCATGGTAACCGTGCTCACGGTGGTAGTGCACATCGTGACAGTGCCCATGGTGGCAGTTCACCTGGTGACAGTGCTAAATCGTGACAGTGCACATGCTGACAGTGCTCACGGTGATAGTGCCCATGGTGACAGTGCCCACGGTGATAATGGGTATTATTACAGTGTTCATCTTGACAGAGCCCAAGGTGGCAGTGGCCATGGTGACAGTGCCCACAATGACAGTGCCCATGGTAACAGTGCCGACAGTGACAGTGCCCATGGTGACACTTCTCACAGTGAATGTGCCCATGGGGACAGTTACCATGATGAGATTTCTCACGGTGATAGTGCCCGTTGTGACAGTGCTCACACTGACAATGCCCATGGTGCCACTGCCCATAGAGACATTCCGCACGGTCACTTTTCTCACGGTGAAAGTACCTATGGTGACACTGCACCTGGTGGCAGTGCAAAATGGTGACAGTGCCCATGGTGACATTGCTCATAGTGACTTTGCTTACAGTGATAGTCCTTACGGTGACAGTGTGCATGGTGACACTGCACACAGTTGCAGTGTTCATGGTGACAGTGTTCACGGTGATACTTTCCATGGTGATAGTGCCCATGGTGACACTGCACATGGTGGCAGTGAAAAATGGTGACAGTGCCCCTGTTGTCAGTTCTCATGGTGACCGTGCACATGGTGACAACCCGTGCAGACTGTACTCATGGTGACAGTACTCACGGTGACAGTTCTCATGTTTGCAGTATCCATGGTGACAGTGCTCACAGTGATAGTGCCCATGGTGAGAGTGCCCATGATGACAGGGCCCATGGTGCCATTGCCTATGGTGACAGTGCTCATGGTAACAGTGCCCAAGGTGACAGTGACCATGGTGAGAGTGCTCACACTGATGGTGCCCATGGTGACAGTGCTCATGGTGTCTGTCTACATTGTGCCAGTACCCATGGCAACAGTGCTCATGGTGACAGGGACCACAGTGAGAGAGCTCACAGTGAGAGTGCTCACTTTAATAGTGCTCATGGTGACAGTGCAAATGGTGACAATACCATGGTGACAGTACTCATGTTGAAAATACCCATGGTGGCAGTTCTCATAGCGACAGATCTCATGGTGACATTGCTCATAATAGCAGTGCCCAGGTGCCAGTGCTCGTGGTGACGGTGCTAATGGTGACAGTGCTCTTGGTGGCAGTTCCCATCGGGACAATACTGATGGTGACACTGTGCATTGTTACAGTGCCCATGGTAACCGTGTTCACGGTGATAGTGCACATCGTGACAGTGCCCATGGTGGTAGTTCACCTGGTGACAGTGCTAAATAGTGACAGTGCACATGCTGACAGTGCTCACGGTGATAGTGCCCATGGTGACAGTGCACACGGTCATAATGGGCATTGTTACAGAGTTCATGGTGACAGCACACGGTGGCAGTGGCCATGGAGACAGTGCCCACAATGACAGTGCCCATGGTGACAGTGCCGACAGTGACAGTGCCCATGGTGACACTTCTCATGGTGACAGTGCCCATGGGGACAGTTAGCATGGTGAGATTTCTAACGGTGATAGTGCCCGTTGTGCCAGTGCTCACAGTAACAATGTCCATGGGGCCAGTGCCCATAGAGTCATTCCGCACGGTCACATTTCTCACGGTGAAAGTGCCTATGGTGATATTAACCATGGTGACACTGCACATGGTGGCAGAGCAAAATGGCGACTGTGCCCATGGTGACATTGCTCATGGTGACTTTGCTTACGGTGATAGTCCTTACAGTGACAGTACGCATGGTGACACTGCACACAGTGACAGTGTTCATGGTGAAAGTGTTCACGGTGATAGTTCCCATGGTGAGATTGTCCTGGTAACAGTGCCCATAGTCACAATTCTCATGGTGTAGTGCTCACAGTGACAGTGCCCATGGTGTCATGCCCATGGTGACAGTGCTCATGTTGGCAGAGCCATAAATAAGAGTGCTCATTGTGGCAGTGCTCATGGTGTCCGTGCTCATGGTGACAGTGCCCATGATTACAGTGTTTATGGTGATAGATGTCACGGTGTCAGTGCCCACGCGGAGAGTGCCAAGGCTGACAAAGCCCAGGGTGATACTTCCCATTGTGACAGTGCCCACGGTGACAGTGCCCATGGTGACAGCACCCAGTGTGACAAGGCGCATGGTGACAGTGCTCACGGTGACAGTGCCCATGGTGACAGTGCCGATGGTGAGAGTGCCAATAGTGACAGTGCTCATGGTGAAACTGCCCACAGAGACATCGCCCATGGTGATAGTGTTCATGGTGACAACCCCACGGTGACAGTGCCAATGTTGATAGTCCCAGTGGTGACAGGTCTTACATTGAATGTGACCATGGTGTCTGTGCTCATGGTGACAGTGCTCAAGGTTATAGTCTCCATGTTGACAGTGCCGATGGTGACAATTCTCACGGTGACAGGGCCTATGGTGAAAATTCTCATAGTGACAGTGTTCACGGTGACAGTGCCCATGGTGCTATTACCCATGGTGACAGTTCTCATAGTGAAACTGCCCATGTTGACACTGCCCATGGTGGCAGTGCAAAATGGTGACAGTGCCCATGGTGATATTGCTCATGGTGACATTGCTTATGGTGATAGTGTGTATGGTGAAACTGCACACAGTGACTTTGCTCATGGTGACAGTGTTCATGGCGTTAGTTCCTATGGTGAATGTGACCATGGGGACAGTGCCCATAGTCACAATTCTCATGGGGTAGTGCTCACGGTGACAGTGCCCATGGTGACAATACACAGGGTGACAGTATTCATGGTGACATTGCTCATGGTGAGAGTGCCCATGTTCACAACTGTCACGGTGATAGTTCCCATGGTGACAATACCCAGGGTAACAGAGCTGATGGTAAAAGTGTTCACGGTGACAGTGCCCATGGTGACAGTACCTAAGGTGACAATTCCCATGGTGAGACTGCTCATAGACAGTGCCCATGGTGACAATACCCAGCGTGTCCTGTCCATGGTGACAGTGATCATGGTGACACATCTCATGAGGACAGTGCCATAAGTGACAGTGCTCATTGTGGCAGTGCTCATGGTGACAGTGCCCATGGTGACAGTGCCTATGGTGATAGATATCATGGTGGCTGTGCCCAGGGAGACATTGCCCACGCTGACAAGACCCATGGTGATACTTCCCATTGTGACAGTGCCATCGGTGGCAGAGCCCATGGTGACAGTGCCCAAGATCACAGAGCCCATGGTGAGAGTGCTAACGGTGACTGTGCCCATGGTGACAGCACCCAGTGTGAAAATGCCCATTGTGACAGTGCTCACGGTGACCATGCCAATGGTGATAGTGCCAACAGTGAGAGTGCTCACGGTGACACTGCCCATGGACACACTGCCCATTGTGATAGTGCCCATCATGACAACCCCTCGGAGGCAGTGCCAATGGTGAGAGTCCCCGTGGTGACAGTTCTCATGGTGAAAGTGATCCTTTTGAAATTGCTCATGGTGACAGTGCTCATGGTGACAGTGCTCAAGGTGATAGTCTCCATGTTGACAGTGTGCATGGTGACTGTTCTCACGGTGACAGTGCCTATGGTGATTATGCTCTTAGTGACAGTGCTCATGGTGACAGTGCCCATGGTGACAGTGACCACGGTGACTGTTCTCACCGTGGTAGTGCCCATGGTGACAGTGTTCATGATGACAGTCCGCATTAAGGCTGTGCCCGTGGTGACATTGCTAATGGTGATAATTCTCACGGTGATAGTACGCACGTTGAAAATGACAAAGGTGACAACACCCAGGTGATAATAATCATGGTGAAAGTGCCCATGGTGGCAGTTCTCATACTGACAGTTCTTGTGACAGTGCTCATGGTGGCAGTGCTCGTGGTGACAGTGCTCTTGGTGACAGTGCTCATGGTGGCAGTGCCCATGGTGAGACTACCGATGGTGACCCTGCCCATGGTGACAGTGCACATGGTCATGGTGCCTCTGGTGGCAGTGCAATATAGTGAGAATGCCCATGATGATATTGCTCATGGTGATAGTGCCCATGGTGAGAGTGCCCATGGTTCCAGTGCTCATGGTGACAGTGCCCATTGTGACAGTGCCCTTGGTGACAGTGCACACCATGAGAGTGCCCATGGTGTCTGTGCCCATGGTGACAGTTCTTATCATGAGAGTGTTCACGGTAGCAGTGTTCATGGTAATAGTGCTCACGGAGGCATTGCCCACAATGAGAGTGCCCACGGTGAGAATACTGACTGTGACAGTGCTCATGATGAGTTTTCTCTCTGCGACAGTGCCCTTGGGGACAGTTAGCATGGTGAGATTTCTCACAGTGATAGTGCACATTGTTTCAGTGCTCATAGTGACAAGACCCTAGGCGCCAGTGCCCATCATGGCATTGCTCACGGTGATATTTCTCACGGTGACAGTGCCCATGGTGATATTACCCATGGTGACAGTACTCAGTGATCAAGTGCTCATGGTGACATGGCATAAGGTGATAATGCTCACGGTGGCAGTGCAAAATGGTGACAGTGCCCATGGGGACATTGCTTAATGTGATAGTCCTTGTGGTGACATTGTGCATGGTGACATTGCCCACCATGACAGTGCTCTTGTTGACAGTGCTCATGGTGATAGTGCCAATGTTGGAAGTGCCCATCGTGAAAGTGTCCATGGTGACAGTTCTTATGATGAGAGTGGTCAGAGTGGCAGTGCTCATGGTGAAAGTGCCCATGGTGACAGAGCCCACGGTGACAGTGTCCATAGTTATAGTGTCCATGGTGACAGTACTAACAGTGAAATTGTCCATGGGGACACTGCCCATGGTGAAAGTGCCCATGGTCACAACACTCACGGTGATAGTGCTCACGGTGAGAGTGGCCATGGTGACAGTGACCACGGTGACAGTTCTAATGGTGATACTGCCCATGATGACAGTGCTCATGGTGACAGTCCACATTGTACCAGTGCCCAAGGTGACAGTGCTCATGGTGACAGTGCCCAAAGTCACAATACCCATGGTGACAGTGCCCAGGCTGACAGTTCTCAAGGTGATAGTGCCCATGGTGACAGTGCACATGGTGATACAGAGAATGGGGACAGTGCTTATGGTGACAGTGGTCATGGTTGCAGTACCCATGGTGATAGTGCTGAAACTGACAGTGCCCTTGGGGATAGTGCCCATGGTGAGTGTGCTCGTGTTAATTGTGTCCATGGTGGCAGTTCCCATTGTGAAAGTGCTCATGATGACAGTGCCCATGTGGGTAGTTCCCATGGTGACAGTGCTCATGGTGATAGTGACCATGTTAACAGTGCACATGGTGGCTGTGCCCTTGGTGACAGTGCCCATGATGACAGTATTCATGGTGACAGTGCTCACGGTGATAATGCCCATGGTGGCAGTGCACATGGTGGTAGTGCACATGGTGGCAGTGAAAAATGGGGACAGTTCCCATGCTGACAGTTCTCATTGTGACAATGCACACGGTCACAACCGATGCTGACACTGCTCATGGTAGCTGTACCCTTGGTGACAGTGCTCAGAGTGATAGTGCCCATGGTGGCAGTGCCCATGGTGACACTGCCCATGGTGACAATGCCCATGATGACAGTGCCCATGGAGTCAGTGCCCACGGAGCCATTGCCTATGGTAACAGTGCTCACAGTGACAGTACCCATGGTAACAGTGACCATGGTGAGAGTGCTCATGGTGATAGTGTCTATGGTGACAGATCACACTGTGACAGTCCGCATTGTGCCAGTACCAATAGTGACAGTGCCCATGGTGACATTGACCATGGTGAGAGTGATCACGGTGCTAGTGCTCACAGTAATAGTGCTCATGGTGACAGTGCCAACAGTGAAGGTGCTCACGGTGACAGTGCCTCTGGTGATAGTGCCCATGGTGAGAGTCCGCCCATTGATAGTGCCCATGGTGGCAGTTCCCATTGTGAAAATGCTCATGATGACATTGCCCATGTTGGTAGTCCCCATGGTGACAGTGCTCACGGTGATAGTGACCTTGGTAACTGTGCACATGGTGGCCGTGCCCTTGGTGAGAGTGCCAATGATGACAGTACTCATGGTGACAGTTCTCACGGTGATAGTGCCCATGGTGATATTGCACATGGTGGCAGTGAAAAATGGTGACAGTGCCCATGTTGACAGTTCTCATGGTGACAGTGCACATGGTGACAACCCATGCAGACAGTACTCACGGTGACAGTTCTCATGGTTGCAGTACCCATGGTGACAGTGCTCACAGTGATACTGCCCATGGTGGCAGTGCCCATGGTGACAGTGCCCATGGTGACACTGCCCATGATGACAGTGCCCATGGTGAAAGTTCCCACGGCGCCATTGCCTATGGTGACAGTGCTCATGGTAACAGTGCCCATGGTGACAGTGACCATGGTGAGAGTGCTCACACTGATAGTGCCCATGGTGACAGGGCTCATGGTGCCAGTCCGCATTGTGCCAGTACCCATGGCGACAGTGCTCATGGTGACACTGACCACAGTGAGAGTGCTCACTGTGATAGAGCTCACGGTAATAGTGCTCATGGTGACAGTGCAAAGGGTGACAATACCCATGGTGACAGTACTCATGTTGAAAATACCCATGGTGGCAGTTCTCATGGTGACAGTGCTCATAATAGCAGTGCCCAAGTTGGCAGTCCTCGTGGTGACAGTGCTAATGGTGACAGTGCTCTTGGTGGCAGTTCCCATGGGGACAGTACCGATGGTGACCCTGTGCATTGTTACAGTGCCCATGGTAACCGTGCTCACGGTGGTAGTGCACATCGTGACAGTGCCCATGGTGGCAGTTCACCTGGTGACAGTGCTAAATCGTGACAGTGCACATGCTGACAGTGCTCACGGTGATAGTGCCCATGGTGACAGTGCCCACGGTGATAATGGGTATTATTACAGTGTTCATCTTGACAGAGCCCAAGGTGGCAGTGGCCATGGTGACAGTGCCCACAATGACAGTGCCCATGGTAACAGTGCCGACAGTGACAGTGCCCATGGTGACACTTCTCACAGTGAATGTGCCCATGGGGACAGTTACCATGATGAGATTTCTCACGGTGATAGTGCCCGTTGTGACAGTGCTCACACTGACAATGCCCATGGTGCCACTGCCCATAGAGACATTCCGCACGGTCACTTTTCTCACGGTGAAAGTACCTATGGTGACACTGCACCTGGTGGCAGTGCAAAATGGTGACAGTGCCCATGGTGACATTGCTCATAGTGACTTTGCTTACAGTGATAGTCCTTACGGTGACAGTGTGCATGGTGACACTGCACACAGTTGCAGTGTTCATGGTGACAGTGTTCACGGTGATACTTTCCATGGTGATAGTGCCCATGGTGACACTGCACATGGTGGCAGTGAAAAATGGTGACAGTGCCCCTGTTGTCAGTTCTCATGGTGACCGTGCACATGGTGACAACCCGTGCAGACTGTACTCATGGTGACAGTACTCACGGTGACAGTTCTCATGTTTGCAGTATCCATGGTGACAGTGCTCACAGTGATAGTGCCCATGGTGAGAGTGCCCATGATGACAGGGCCCATGGTGCCATTGCCTATGGTGACAGTGCTCATGGTAACAGTGCCCAAGGTGACAGTGACCATGGTGAGAGTGCTCACACTGATGGTGCCCATGGTGACAGTGCTCATGGTGTCTGTCTACATTGTGCCAGTACCCATGGCAACAGTGCTCATGGTGACAGGGACCACAGTGAGAGAGCTCACGGTGAGAGTGCTCACTTTAATAGTGCTCATGGTGACAGTGCAAATGGTGACAATACCATGGTGACAGTACTCATGTTGAAAATACCCATGGTGGCAGTTCTCATAGCGACAGATCTCATGGTGACATTGCTCATAATAGCAGTGCCCAGGTGCCAGTGCTCGTGGTGACGGTGCTAATGGTGACAGTGCTCTTGGTGGCAGTTCCCATCGGGACAATACTGATGGTGACACTGTGCATTGTTACAGTGCCCATGGTAACCGTGTTCACGGTGATAGTGCACATCGTGACAGTGCCCATGGTGGTAGTTCACCTGGTGACAGTGCTAAATAGTGACAGTGCACATGCTGACAGTGCTCACGGTGATAGTGCCCATGGTGACAGTGCACACGGTCATAATGGGCATTGTTACAGAGTTCATGGTGACAGCACACGGTGGCAGTGGCCATGGAGACAGTGCCCACGATGACAGTGCCCATGGTGACAGTGCCGACAGTGACAGTGCCCATGGTGACACTTCTCATGGTGACAGTGCCCATGGGGACAGTTAGCATGGTGAGATTTCTAACGGTGATAGTGCCCGTTGTGCCAGTGCTCACAGTAACAATGCCCATGGGGCCAGTGCCCATAGAGTCATTCCGCACGGTCACATTTCTCACGGTGAAAGTGCCTATGGTGATATTAACCATGGTGACACTGCACATGGTGGCAGAGCAAAATGGCGACTGTGCCCATGGTGACATTGCTCATGGTGACTTTGCTTACGGTGATAGTCCTTACAGTGACAGTACGCATGGTGACACTGCACACAGTGACAGTGTTCATGGTGAAAGTGTTCACGGTGATAGTTCCCATGGTGAGATTGTCCTGGTAACAGTGCCCATAGTCACAATTCTCATGGTGTAGTGCTCACAGTGACAGTGCCCATGGTGTCATGCCCATGGTGACAGTGCTCATGTTGGCAGAGCCATAAATAAGAGTGCTCATTGTGGCAGTGCTCATGGTGTCCGTGCTCATGGTGACAGTGCCCATGATTACAGTGTTTATGGTGATAGATGTCACGGTGTCTGTGCCCACGCGGAGAGTGCCAAGGCTGACAAAGCCCAGGGTGATACTTCCCATTGTGACAGTGCCCACGGTGACAGTGCCCATGGTGACAGCACCCAGTGTGACAAGGCGCATGGTGACAGTGCTCACGGTGACAGTGCCCATGGTGACAGTGCCGATGGTGAGAGTGCCAATAGTGACAGTGCTCATGGTGAAACTGCCCACAGAGACATCGCCCATGGTGATAGTGTTCATGGTGACAACCCCACGGTGACAGTGCCAATGTTGATAGTCCCAGTGGTGACAGGTCTTACATTGAATGTGACCATGGTGTCTGTGCTCATGGTGACAGTGCTCAAGGTTATAGTCTCCATGTTGACAGTGCCGATGGTGACAATTCTCACGGTGACAGGGCCTATGGTGAAAATTCTCATAGTGACAGTGTTCACGGTGACAGTGCCCATGGTGCTATTACCCATGGTGACAGTTCTCATAGTGAAACTGCCCATGTTGACACTGCCCATGGTGGCAGTGCAAAATGGTGACAGTGCCCATGGTGATATTGCTCATGGTGACATTGCTTATGGTGATAGTGTGTATGGTGAAACTGCACACAGTGACATTGCTCATGGTGACAGTGTTCATGGCGTTAGTTCCTATGGTGAATGTGACCATGGGGACAGTGCCCATAGTCACAATTCTCATGGTGTAGTGCTCACGGTGACAGTGCCCATGGTGACAATACACAGGGTGACAGTATTCATGGTGACATTGCTCATGGTGAGAGTGCCCATGTTCACAACTGTCACGGTGATAGTTCCCATGGTGACAATACCCAGGGTAACAGAGCTGATGGTAAAAGTGTTCACGGTGACAGTGCCCATGGTGACAGTACCTAAGGTGACAATTCCCATGGTGAGACTGCTCATAGACAGTGCCCATGGTGACAATACCCAGCGTGTCCTGTCCATGGTGACAGTGATCATGGTGACACATCTCATGAGGACAGTGCCATAAGTGACAGTGCTCATTGTGGCAGTGCTCATGGTGACAGTGCCCATGGTGACAGTGCCTATGGTGATAGATATCATGGTGGCTGTGCCCAGGGAGACATTGCCCACGCTGACAAGACCCATGGTGATACTTCCCATTGTGACAGTGCCATCGGTGGCAGAGCCCATGGTGACAGTGCCCAAGATCACAGAGCCCATGGTGAGAGTGCTAACGGTGACTGTGCCCATGGTGACAGCACCCAGTGTGAAAATGCCCATTGTGACAGTGCTCACGGTGACCATGCCAATGGTGATAGTGCCAACAGTGAGAGTGCTCACGGTGACACTGCCCATGGACACACTGCCCATTGTGATAGTGCCCATCATGACAACCCCTCGGAGGCAGTGCCAATGGTGAGAGTCCCCGTGGTGACAGTTCTCATGGTGAAAGTGATCCTTTTGAAATTGCTCATGGTGACAGTGCTCATGGTGACAGTGCTCAAGGTGATAGTCTCCATGTTGACAGTGTGCATGGTGACTGTTCTCACGGTGACAGTGCCTATGGTGATTATGCTCTTAGTGACAGTGCTCATGGTGACAGTGCCCATGGTGACAGTGACCACGGTGACTGTTCTCACCGTGGTAGTGCCCATGGTGACAGTGTTCATGATGACAGTCCGCATTAAGGCTGTGCCCGTGGTGACATTGCTAATGGTGATAATTCTCACGGTGATAGTACGCACGTTGAAAATGACAAAGGTGACAACACCCAGGTGATAATAATCATGGTGAAAGTGCCCATGGTGGCAGTTCTCATACTGACAGTTCTTGTGACAGTGCTCATGGTGGCAGTGCTCGTGGTGACAGTGCTCTTGGTGACAGTGCTCATGGTGGCAGTGCCCATGGTGAGACTACCGATGGTGACCCTGCCCATGGTGACAGTGCACATGGTCATGGTGCCTCTGGTGGCAGTGCAATATAGTGAGAATGCCCATGATGATATTGCTCATGGTGATAGTGCCCATGGTGAGAGTGCCCATGGTTCCAGTGCTCATGGTGACAGTGCCCATTGTGACAGTGCCCTTGGTGACAGTGCACACCATGAGAGTGCCCATGGTGTCTGTGCCCATGGTGACAGTTCTTATCATGAGAGTGTTCACGGTAGCAGTGTTCATGGTAATAGTGCTCACGGAGGCATTGCCCACAATGAGAGTGCCCACGGTGAGAATACTGACTGTGACAGTGCTCATGATGACTTTTCTCTCTGCGACAGTGCCCTTGGGGACAGTTAGCACGGTGAGATTTCTCACAGTGATAGTGCACATTGTTTCAGTGCTCATAGTGACAAGACCCTAGGCGCCAGTGCCCATCATGGCATTGCTCACGGTGATATTTCTCACGGTGACAGTGCCCATGGTGATATTACCCATGGTGACAGTACTCAGTGATCAAGTGCTCATGGTGACATGGCATAAGGTGATAATGCTCACGGTGGCAGTGCAAAATGGTGACAGTGCCCATGGGGACATTGCTTAATGTGATAGTCCTTGTGGTGACATTGTGCATGGTGACATTGCCCACCATGACAGTGCTCTTGTTGACAGTGCTCATGGTGATAGTGCCAATGTTGGAAGTGCCCATCGTGAAAGTGTCCATGGTGACAGTTCTTATGATGAGAGTGGTCAGAGTGGCAGTGCTCATGGTGAAAGTGCCCATGGTGACAGAGCCCACGGTGACAGTGTCCATAGTTATACTGTCCATGGTGACAGTACTAACAGTGAAATTGTCCATGGGGACACTGCCCATGGTGAAAGTGCCCATGGTCACAACACTCACGGTGATAGTGCTCACGGTGAGAGTGGCCATGGTGACAGTGACCACGGTGACAGTTCTAATGGTGATACTGCCCATGATGACAGTGCTCATGGTGACAGTCCACATTGTACCAGTGCCCAAGGTGACAGTGCTCATGGTGACAGTGCCCAAAGTCACAATACCCATGGTGACAGTGCCCAGGCTGACAGTTCTCAAGGTGATAGTGCCCATGGTGACAGTGCACATGGTGATACAGAGAATGGGGACAGTGCTTATGGTGACAGTGGTCATGGTTGCAGTACCCATGGTGATAGTGCTGAAACTGACAGTGCCCTTGGGGATAGTGCCCATGGTGAGTGTGCTCGTGTTAATTGTGTCCATGGTGGCAGTTCCCATTGTGAAAGTGCTCATGATGACAGTGCCCATGTGGGTAGTTCCCATGGTGACAGTGCTCATGGTGATAGTGACCATGTTAACAGTGCACATGGTGGCTGTGCCCTTGGTGACAGTGCCCATGATGACAGTATTCATGGTGACAGTGCTCACGGTGATAATGCCCATGGTGGCAGTGCACATGGTGGTAGTGCACATGGTGGCAGTGAAAAATGGTGACAGTTCCCATGCTGACAGTTCTCATTGTGACAATGCACACGGTCACAACCGATGCTGACACTGCTCATGGTAGCTGTACCCTTGGTGACAGTGCTCAGAGTGATAGTGCCCATGGTGGCAGTGCCCATGGTGACACTGCCCATGGTGACAATGCCCATGATGACAGTGCCCATGGAGTCAGTGCCCACGGAGCCATTGCCTATGGTAACAGTGCTCACAGTGACAGTACCCATGGTAACAGTGACCATGGTGAGAGTGCTCATGGTGATAGTGTCTATGGTGACAGATCACACTGTGACAGTCCGCATTGTGCCAGTACCAATAGTGACAGTGCCCATGGTGACATTGACCATGGTGAGAGTGATCACGGTGCTAGTGCTCACAGTAATAGTGCTCATGGTGACAGTGCCGACAGTGAAGGTGCTCACGGTGAGAGTGCCTCTGGTGATAGTGCCCATGGTGAGAGTCCGCCCATTGATAGTGCCCATGGTGGCAGTTCCCATTGTGAAAATGCTCATGATGACATTGCCCATGTTGGTAGTCCCCATGGTGACAGTGCTCACGGTGATAGTGACCTTGGTAACTGTGCACATGGTGGCCGTGCCCTTGGTGACAGTGCCAATGATGACAGTACTCATGGTGACAGTTCTCACGGTGATAGTGCCCATGGTGATATTGCACATGGTGGCAGTGAAAAATGGTGACAGTGCCCATGTTGACAGTTCTCATGGTGACAGTGCACATGGTGACAACCCATGCAGACAGTACTCACGGTGACAGTTCTCATGGTTGCAGTACCCATGGTGACAGTGCTCACAGTGATACTGCCCATGGTGGCAGTGCCCATGGTGACAGTGCCCATGGTGACACTGCCCATGATGACAGTGCCCATGGTGAAAGTTCCCACGGCGCCATTGCCTATGGTGACAGTGCTCATGGTAACAGTGCCCATGGTGACAGTGACCATGGTGAGAGTGCTCACACTGATAGTGCCCATGGTGACAGGGCTCATGGTGCCAGTCCGCATTGTGCCAGTACCCATGGCGACAGTGCTCATGGTGACACTGACCACAGTGAGAGTGCTCACTGTGATAGAGCTCACGGTAATAGTGCTCATGGTGACAGTGCAAAGGGTGACAATACCCATGGTGACAGTACTCATGTTGAAAATACCCATGGTGGCAGTTCTCATGGTGACAGTGCTCATAATAGCAGTGCCCAAGTTGGCAGTCCTCGTGGTGACAGTGCTAATGGTGACAGTGCTCTTGGTGGCAGTTCCCATGGGGACAGTACCGATGGTGACCCTGTGCATTGTTACAGTGCCCATGGTAACCGTGCTCACGGTGGTAGTGCACATCGTGACAGTGCCCATGGTGGCAGTTCACCTGGTGACAGTGCTAAATCGTGACAGTGCACATGCTGACAGTGCTCACGGTGATAGTGCCCATGGTGACAGTGCCCACGGTGATAATGGGTATTATTACAGTGTTCATCTTGACAGAGCCCAAGGTGGCAGTGGCCATGGTGACAGTGCCCACAATGACAGTGCCCATGGTAACAGTGCCGACAGTGACAGTGCCCATGGTGACACTTCTCACAGTGAATGTGCCCATGGGGACAGTTACCATGATGAGATTTCTCACGGTGATAGTGCCCGTTGTGACAGTGCTCACACTGACAATGCCCATGGTGCCACTGCCCATAGAGACATTCCGCACGGTCACTTTTCTCACGGTGAAAGTACCTATGGTGACACTGCACCTGGTGGCAGTGCAAAATGGTGACAGTGCCCATGGTGACATTGCTCATAGTGACTTTGCTTACAGTGATAGTCCTTACGGTGACAGTGTGCATGGTGACACTGCACACAGTTGCAGTGTTCATGGTGACAGTGTTCATGGTGATACTTTCCATGGTGATAGTGCCCATGGTGACACTGCACATGGTGGCAGTGAAAAATGGTGACAGTGCCCCTGTTGTCAGTTCTCATGGTGACCGTGCACATGGTGACAACCCGTGCAGACTGTACTCATGGTGACAGTACTCACGGTGACAGTTCTCATGTTTGCAGTATCCATGGTGACAGTGCTCACAGTGATAGTGCCCATGGTGAGAGTGCCCATGATGACAGGGCCCATGGTGCCATTGCCTATGGTGACAGTGCTCATGGTAACAGTGCCCAAGGTGACAGTGACCATGGTGAGAGTGCTCACACTGATGGTGCCCATGGTGACAGTGCTCATGGTGTCTGTCTACATTGTGCCAGTACCCATGGCAACAGTGCTCATGGTGACAGGGACCACAGTGAGAGAGCTCACGGTGAGAGTGCTCACTTTAATAGTGCTCATGGTGACAGTGCAAATGGTGACAATACCATGGTGACAGTACTCATGTTGAAAATACCCATGGTGGCAGTTCTCATAGCGACAGATCTCATGGTGACATTGCTCATAATAGCAGTGCCCAGGTGCCAGTGCTCGTGGTGACGGTGCTAATGGTGACAGTGCTCTTGGTGGCAGTTCCCATCGGGACAATACTGATGGTGACACTGTGCATTGTTACAGTGCCCATGGTAACCGTGTTCACGGTGATAGTGCACATCGTGACAGTGCCCATGGTGGTAGTTCACCTGGTGACAGTGCTAAATAGTGACAGTGCACATGCTGACAGTGCTCACGGTGATAGTGCCCATGGTGACAGTGCACACGGTCATAATGGGCATTGTTACAGAGTTCATGGTGACAGCACACGGTGGCAGTGGCCATGGAGACAGTGCCCACGATGACAGTGCCCATGGTGACAGTGCCGACAGTGACAGTGCCCATGGTGACACTTCTCATGGTGACAGTGCCCATGGGGACAGTTAGCATGGTGAGATTTCTAACGGTGATAGTGCCCGTTGTGCCAGTGCTCACAGTAACAATGCCCATGGGGCCAGTGCCCATAGAGTCATTCCGCACGGTCACATTTCTCACGGTGAAAGTGCCTATGGTGATATTAACCATGGGGACACTGCACATGGTGGCAGAGCAAAATGGTGACAGTGCCCATGGTGACATTGCTCATGGTGACTTTGCTTACGGTGATAGTCCTTACAGTGACAGTACGCATGGTGACACTGCACACAGTGACAGTGTTCATGGTGAAAGTGTTCACGGTGATAGTTCCCATGGTGAGATTGTCCTGGTAACAGTGCCCATAGTCACAATTCTCATGGTGTAGTGCTCACAGTGACAGTGCCCATGGTGTCATGCCCATGGTGACAGTGCTCATGGTGACAGTGCCCATGATTACAGTGTTTATGGTGATAGATGTCACGGTGTCAGTGCCCACGCGGAGAGTGCCAAGGCTGACAAAGCCCAGGGTGATACTTCCCATTGTGACAGTGCCCACGGTGACAGTGCCCATGGTGACAGCACCCAGTGTGACAAGGCACATGGTGACAGTGCTCACGGTGACAGTGCCCATGGTGACAGTGCCGATGGTGAGAGTGCCAATAGTGACAGTGCTCATGGTGAAACTGCCCACAGAGACATCGCCCATGGTGATAGTGTTCATGGTGACAACCCCACGGTGACAGTGCCAATGTTGATAGTCCCAGTGGTGACAGGTCTTACATTGAATGTGACCATGGTGTCTGTGCTCATGGTGACAGTGCTCAAGGTTATAGTCTCCATGTTGACAGTGCCGATGGTGACAATTCTCACGGTGACAGGGCCTATGGTGAAAATTCTCATAGTGACAGTGTTCACGGTGACAGTGCCCATGGTGCTATTACCCATGGTGACAGTTCTCATAGTGAAACTGCCCATGTTGACACTGCCCATGGTGGCAGTGCAAAATGGTGACAGTGCCCATGGTGATATTGCTCATGGTGACATTGCTTATGGTGATAGTGTGTATGGTGAAACTGCACACAGTGACATTGCTCATGGTGACAGTGTTCATGGCGTTAGTTCCTATGGTGAATGTGACCATGGGGACAGTGCCCATAGTCACAATTCTCATGGTGTAGTGCTCACGGTGACAGTGCCCATGGTGACAATACACAGGGTGACAGTATTCATGGTGACATTGCTCATGGTGAGAGTGCCCATGTTCACAACTGTCACGGTGATAGTTCCCATGGTGACAATACCCAGGGTAACAGAGCTGATGGTAAAAGTGTTCACGGTGACAGTGCCCATGGTGACAGTACCTAAGGTGACAATTCCCATGGTGAGACTGCTCATAGACAGTGCCCATGGTGACAATACCCAGCGTGTCCTGTCCATGGTGACAGTGATCATGGTGAC